>NW_027185403.1:6352925-6952925 GCF_022577435.1 Embiotoca jacksoni
TTTTTGATATGGCAAGAACAATTTGGCGAAACGCGATGGGAAATGCTGTTTTTTCTTTTTTCTTTTTTTTTTGCCAGTGGAAGAATGAAAAAAAGAAAAAGGAGAGGGTATTGTGAAAAGTCCTCATTCACCAAAAGACCAGAGTAAAGAGAGAGCAGTATGCCCCCTTCTGGCTCTTTTCTTCTCTCCCTCTTTTCTTCTCCTTTTTTCCCTGGCGTCTGGAGATGTGAAGAAATGTCTTTTGATCAGCTCTGACAGAGCCTGGGCCATGTGAAGAGAGTGGCTAGCAGGACTCTGCCAATCCATGCAAGGCAAAAATGTTCCTAATAAGAGAGTAATAAGCTAACGAATGCTGGGTGCCTGTCTGATCCACATTCTGGGTACTGTTTGTGCCAGCACACCCAATGCCTTCTGACGTGTACCCGACTCTCATCAGTCTTTGGACTGTTTGCCAGGTCACTGCATTTCACCTGCCCAGTCCCATATGCTCTCACCAATGGTGCAAGAGTCTGAAATTTAAGAACCTTGTGTGCACAACATAATTGAAAGTGGGAGCATTTCTATTTCTGATTTTACACACACACTGCGAGATTGTTAATGTTTGGAATATACAATATGTGTTGTATTTGCTTTGCTGAAAATACATTGGGGTGGAATAAGAAAGTGCAGGGTTGGTTCTGAGGAAAGCAAATTATTCTCACCTTGCCCACACAACATCAACTTGGGCTATTTCCACAACTGACTGCTTCCATTGTATTTGTGGGTTTGAAGTGGTCACATATCAAAGGGCTCTGTCTCTGCAGGGTGGATTCTCTGGTACTCTGTACAGCACAACAAGGAGATAGTTACCTCTTGCAGATTCTCACTGCAGCATCCCAGCCCAAATAAACACATCACCTCCACTGCAGGGGGAGGAGGACAACAGCACAGCTGCCAACTCCCTCTCTTTATCCTACCCAGCAGCAGCACCGGCCAAGTCCACAGTGCTGCGGGGCATCCCAAGCATGAACAGGTGCTCTGTTGGTGGAGTTGGGCCTGGTCTTAGGCCTGTCTCTGGGCCGGTGCTAAGTGCTGCATGTGTGAGGGCTGGTGAGGACGGGCTGGCCAGACTTTAATGGTGTGTTGGTGAGTCCTGGGCTCAGCGCTGGTAATTATGGTGGGGAGAAGGCGATTAGGCAGCGCTGAGCAGCCCAGCGAGGGGGACGGGCCCACGCCCAGCAGGGAGGGGAGTTCTGCCACAGGAGGGACCAATCAAGTGTGAAGCAGAGCACAGACCCTGGGCCTTGGTTCAGTGGGAAAAGGCTTGGCCGCTGGTTCAGAGCGCCGCAACTTTCACGGATTAGTAGAGACACTATTCTGAAGACTGAAAGGGGGAACACAGCACGGAGGCAGCATCAATGCATGTGTGCACGCACACAAACACACAGTCACACAGTCTCTCTCTTTCTTTTACCCTCGCTCTCTCACACACAAAACCCACCAACAGCTGGGAGGAGGGCTACAGCCATCGCCATATTACCATGGCAACGGCATATCTCGCATTTGAGCCCAAATGAAGACACTTTGGGCTGCAATCGGGATATTTATTCTTCCCTGTTAATGGAAGTATTTTAATAGTTTCTCTCCGTGCCTGTTTCCCCCTGACTGAGTTAATGAGCCGCAATTGGAGGTGCTTAGTGCATCAGAAAAGCATTTTGTCATTTTGCAAATTACAGGATATCAACACTGCAAATTTAACTTCTGTATTTACGTGGCAAAGGGTCTTCCATATCTGCTTGAAGACTTTGAAATTTTTGTTCATCTCCAATACTTCCTTTGGTCCTGTGTAGAATTCTGTGCAAACAAATGGATCACATTTGAGAAGCAGCTCTTTAAAGTAAAGTGATTGCTAAAATTAAACAATTTTCACTGTTCAATGCCTTTGGCACATCCAACTTTGAAGAATAATCTAAGACTGTGCTCCGCATGCATTAGATCCTTTTATTCATTTGGTTTTAAATGTAACTCCTGAAAAGTGGAGAAATGTTGGAAAGAAATGTTAAATAGTGGGGTTGGATGCTCTGTAGAAAAAGGGCCTTAGTCATGATTAAATGACTGAAAATGACAAATGACTTAAAGATGAGTTTTAAGAAACCTTTTTGTATAATGAAAGCTTAGATTTAGGTGCAAATTGTTTCAGATACACCACTTTGAAAGAGCATGTCAAGAGATCTTGGCGCTTACTTACGTCACTATTTATACAACAAGGAAATTAAATCTAATCTAAAATTACCCTGCTGTTAGTATGCTGGGGACTTTCCTTCCTCAAAACAGGACTCTATACATTGCATGTACAAGTATCTCATTAAAACACATAGTTAGGATTTTATTAAGTACCATATATGTAGACTGGTGGTAGATTGGATCAGCCAAAGGGATGTTGTGTCTCTGATTAGTTGTTATGATGTGGGAGGGTTAAAGTTAAAGTTAGGATTAATATTAGGGTCAGGGACCGGTTGACTGACAGTAAAACAACCGATCACAGCAATGTACAGTTTTGATCATGCCCTTCTAGCTGATCCAAACTAGCACCAATCATATGTTTGCATATATGAGAAGGCCCTCCAGTGGCCATAGTAAATCTGATGGGAACAAAGGAGGAAGTGAAGTGATATCGAGCCACAAAGTCCCAAAGCCCATGAAGGGAGGAGGTCGAGGTGGATGGGCGGGTCAGTAATACATTAAACACGGGATACTACTGTTCCTTTTCCATTTCAAACCAACAGTCAATGTCATTTCTTTTACCTGTGACCATTCTATATCCTTAACTGCATGTTTTAAATTTTAATGTAACCATGACAACAAAGGTCCTGTAAACTTAATGCAGTTAATGCAGTTAAAAATAGGTTATAGAGAAGCAAACCATGATCTACCTAAACCTAATTATTACCATAGCGTTGTCACATCATAAAAGATGTAGTTATTTATTATTCACCAGTTTATCTGTTCCACTAGTACACTCCTTTAGGTTATGTTAGAGGGCAGGCTCAAATGACTTATGGACTTGTAGGGAGACTGAGTTTGTTCAGTGAGTGTACTTGCAGTGAAAACACAAAGTATCACAATACACATCTGGCTCTGGCTGCTGTTGTTGAAGGATAAATTGGAAGTTTTCATCAAGCATGACAACATCTTGAGTTTTCTTAGCAGGCTTATTTTCCATGACTGGTTTGATTCAGTTTTGTCCTCATTTTGGGAAGAGAGTAAACACGTAAATGGTGATGCTGATTTGTTTCTAGATGGGGTTGGGGCATGAGAGCTCAAGTCCTATTCTATTCTGTTTAATGGCGTCTCTTCCCCAGACAGCTTGTGTATGTGTGTGTGTGTGTGTGTGTGTGTGTGTGTGTGTATGATTTAGGATTCTTTGAGATGAGGAGAGTACGCCTGTATCCAGGGGCCTCCCCCCCCCCATCTCGAACCCCCTTTCCATGCTTGCTTTGGGTACTATCATCCTGCAAAGCTTTCTCTCTCTCTCTCTTTCCCTCCCTGACACATATACACACACTTCCTTCCCATCTCTCTCTCCCTCTCTCCCTCCCTGACACACATATATACTCTCTCTCTCTCTCTCTCTCTGCATTGCTCATCACGCTTCGACTTTGAAGTCACAGCTTTCTCTTTCTCTTTTCTCTTTTCCCTTTTTTGTCTGTGCATGGCTTTGATGCACTAACATTCTGTGAATAGTTCCTCTAATGTCTGGATCCTCGTGCCTTATTCTTCCTACTCTGCCAGTGTAGGAACGGTGAGTCTCTTGCCTTTGAAACGACGTCCATAAATTACAACTTGTCAAGTGTCATTTTCCTTGTTTACAGCCATTTTGGGCTCCCACTCCCCCATGTTCCTCTCTTGTGTTTCGCATTTAATTGCGCCAATAATGTTGGTGGTGCTCACCAGCTCTGCACATGCAGCTTGTTGCCACTAAGAGGGTGCGGAAACTATTAAAATATTTTCCAGGCTTTACGAGTTTTATGTGTGTAATTTGTGTGGATATATCCCACTGTGCTACCACCAACTAGGAGAACAGAATGAGATTGTGCGGTGGCCTGTGTTACAACAGTGAGAGGGAGTCGGATAGAGATGGAGGGAACGGGCTGAAGGGTGAGAGGAGGAGTTAGAAAAGAAGAGAGGGAGGGAGAAAGACAGAAAGAGAGGGAGAGTTAAGTCTGTACAGGAAATCTGCACTAAGTGTTCCTAAAGAGCTTGTGTTTTTCCTCCCCTGCACAAACAGCTTAATTTATTGCATGTCTGTTGAAGTCAACAGCCCTTTATAACCCCACAATAATTTCCCATATGTTCCATATATCACCACAGAGAGAGGGTGGAGGAGCGAGGGAGGGTGGAGAGGGGATAAAAAAAAAAAAACAGAGGCAGCAAATATGTTCAAGACCCTACACACACAACACACACACACACACACACACACACACACACACACACACACACACACACACACACACACACACACACACACACACACACAGGAGACCTGACCAACTGCAGCTGGGACAGGACCCTCATCTTAATCAGGCCCGCATTGGTATGTGTAGATGTATGTGTTATTCCCAGCATGCCGCTGCACCTGTAGGTGGGCTATGAAATATTAAACACTCTTGCTCATGTTGTTTACTTTCATCATTAAGGGAGAGTCCTTGATAATAGAAAACTTCTCTCCTCTGGTTCTGCAGCGGGGAGTACCTTGTAAGGGTCTGGCACAATCTCCACTTCTCCAGCAGGACCGGTTTGTTCTTGTCAAAACCCATGTGCTGTGATGGGGCTGACGAGGTGGAGGATTTCTAAAATAAGAGGGATTTGAGTCAGCAGGCTTCCAAATCTCCTCCTTGGTTTTAGTGTTGGGCGTCAACAAGGATAGGCAGCGTTTTACCTGTGCTCCCTCGTGGGCTGTGGGTGTTGAGTGTCACAGTTTGTATGCGACTGTGTGAGTCTGCGTGAGCCTATCTTAATGTGCATATTCATGTATGTGCAAGTGAATTTAGTTTTAGTTTGTTTTCACTTGATCTCATTTGGGTAATTAAAAAATGAGTAGTCCTTAGTTTACGTTCCCCTATTTATCATCTGTAAACAGCATATAAACACTTAAGAAATCCTTTATAACACTTTATAATGCAATTGTACACAGATATGGGGACAATTTAAAGTATTTATTAATATACAGGATATGTCCTATATACCTTCTATATATATACCTTCTTCTATGATGACATATCTTATTGATGTTTCAATGTGGTTGCCTTATTATTTAAATTTTATAATTGTATCCGTCATTGTATGTTCTGTATGCTAACATTAATGTTTTAATGTGGTTGTCTTACGTCATTTTCTTTTATTATTTTCGCTTGCTGTATGTTCTACTCTGTATGTAAAGTGACTATAAAGAAGTGAATTAGAGATTCTACACTCTAAATGATTTGATTTGATTGATTGACAGATTGAGTGAGATTTTAGATTATTGCCAGTGTGTTTTACCATATTGTCTTTCATTATCTGTTTGTCCACCAGCCCAGTTATGTGTGAGTTTAAATATCATGCTTACAGTTACAATTCAGTGAGGTAGGAAGGCAAAAGTGTTATAATGCACAATAAAAAAAAGATGTTTAAATGCACAATTTTCACATAACACTATCTTCATACTACAATATAGTGTTATCAGGAAATATTTTAGTTAAAAAGAAAACAATAATTTAACACAATATGCCTATAAATTCTCCAAAATTCCAAAATAATCCCAAATGTTTATCCTTTCACATGTGTGACATGTAGCATCTGAACATGAAATAGTCTTGTAAGACAAGACTTGATATGGTTTGTGAGGTTTTTTTGTAAACTGTGTCTCTCAGCAGCCACAACGTTGTGTGGATGTGAACTTCACTCTCAGCGGAGAAATGAAGAAACAGGCAGCCCCCTGTTGGTCTGCTTGATACAGCCAGGGACAGGATTGGGGGGGGTGTGTGTGTGTGTGTGTGTGTGTGTGTGTGGGGTGGGGGGATTTTGGAGGCGGGGGCCGGTTAGTGTGTGTGTGTGTGTGTGTGTGGGGGGGGGGGCTGTTGGGGTTGGGGTGCAAGAAAACTGATCGATCCCCAGCTGCAGGTGGCTGAGCTGGAGAACAGAGTACTCTGAGACTTGTCCTGACTACCAAGCAAACTGCACACACAGGCACAGACACACAAACAAATCGGCGCACACGGAGGGATGATACACTCAGGCAATCATCAGATGAGACAGACGTACTGACTTGAGAAAATTGTTTGGGGTATGAGAGTTGAATTCAGTAGCTGATAAGGATTCTTAGTCTGAATGCTTCAGAATTTGATGACTTCATAGGAGATCACAGAGAAACAGCTGTGAGAAACAGGTCAGAAAAAAAGCCCATAATATAACAAATGAATTCATGGTATTTCTGTGAGAATAATCTTTACAGTATTCAACAAACAGTTTGTATTTCTGCGTAACTAAAGTAAATGACAGTCTTTAGCTTAGCCTGTGATTCAATGTGAATAATGAAGCTCTATTCTCTTGGCCATTGTGTGATTAAAAGCTCAGAACATGTCCCCCTTCAAACAACAGATGAACATTGTGTTTGGAGCTTCTTGGTTTATGGGCCAACGCGTCATAAAACATTGTGGTTTATCCTACACAGGAGATACATATTCCAGCGACAAAGGCTTTTAAGTCTATTTCTTTCCATGCGTCTACAAATGAGTGAATCATCAAGTTATACGGTGAGAGGGAGCGCCATCCCCTGCAACTGCTTATTCATAAAGAAATAGGTTAAGCCTTGATGTTTAAATCGCACGCAGAGTGTAAATCTCCTAAAATCCTTTCATGCTTGTTAAGACAAAAGGGTCTTGTTTGGTAACATGTATTTGAGATCATAGTTCTCGATGGCAGAAGCTGCGTTGGAATCCCCATAAGGTGCGGTGGAGATGGATGCAAAGCTGAAAACAGAACGCAGGAGAAAGAGGGAGTCAGCCAGGAAGAGGAAGTATTTTTACTTTAAAGTTTGTCTACCCTGAGAGCCCCGGCTGTTCTGCAGACATACAAGTTAGCTTAAAATGAGGGAATGATTTAGTGCTTGGGTCCCTGGGGATGGAAACTGTCTGGACACAGTGTGCACTCAATAGCAGATCAATATCTCTACAATATCAGCCAGACCCAAGCAGGCTCCCTCCTCCCACTATCTGAAGAACAAACAACATGAAGTGAAATTTTATTTGATGTTGCTCTATGGGCAAATGATTGAAGGTTGCCTTAGGCTAAAGAAGATTCGGTAGGAAAAGAAAACTTAAATACTGTCATGAGTGACTTACCGTATTTGCAGGTACTGCAGTGAAAAGCGCAGATGTGCTCATCGCAAGTGCTGCCGTGTCTAAATTCAGGTCTATTGCTGTTCAGCTTGGACACAATATATCACCTTGTTTTTGTAGGCCCGTTCACCGAGGGCCAGAAGACAAAGGAGAGTCTTACTGCCTCTCCAAAATTGAACAAACAGGCTTTCTTTGCCCTTTCAAGCTGTCGCACAGGGAAATTATTAACCTTGACGTGAAGCAGTAAAGAACTGATATTTAAGCGGTGATGAATCCAGTATGTTACAGCTGAGGCTACCAGTCTGGCTCACGACTGCTTACAGGAATAGAGCGAAGAGAAAATTGGATCCTGCTTGAAACCCTGGCCGCTCACTGGATACTTGATGAAAGCCATTTCCTCAGAAATTTATATTAATGACCCCAAAGACTGTATGAAGATGAGGGAACGATATGTAGCAGTGGCTTGAAATAATTCACAGACTGCCACTTGCGAGATAAGAGTTTATTTTTTTTCATTTCACTTCTCCTTAGTATAAATTCGTCTAACAAACAAAGACAGAGAATAAGAGGGAAATCATGTAGTTGATTAGAGGAAATAAGTGAAATGTCAAGGACTTCTCTTCATTGCCAGAAAGGCCTTCTCACAACTCTTCCTGCTGAATGAGCGTCAGTGAATAGGCTGTAGCATTCACCCACTATCCTATGCAAACAAGTTGTCCCAAGTTCCACATTGTTTCAAAAGACCTTGTGACACACAAAAAAAGCAGGCAATGTCTTGGACACACATGCTATCCCAGACTCTTTCACGCCCAGGCTAAACGTTTAGCCACCCTGGCTAATTAACTGCTGTGAAAGAGTGCGCATCAAAGGGAGGCGGAATTTGGAGTCTCTCTGACCAACCCTCAGGTCCAGAGGTCAGCCCTCTCCAAGACAGAAGTTTGGACGTCCTGGCCCCGGACCTCTGGACGCTAACCCTTAACCCCTGCTGCAGCATATCAAAGCCCTAGCAGCAGAGGGTTGCACAGACGTCCCCCAACAATAACAGGAAGACATCAAAGACTTAGTTGGAAAAAGACATGAGGAAAAAAAAAATAAAAGCGAGCCAATATCAAATTCCCTCTTATTCTGCAGATATTCCAAAAGATGAATATAATTAATCTCTCCAAGTTGTCATGGGTCTAAAGGGCCCTTGCTGTGCTGCAGCCTCCTTGGGGCACTTGAGGAGAATTATGTGATTAAACAGACCTGTGAATTCTGGACACAGGCGGAGAGAAGAAAGCTTCAGTCCTCTTCATAATGCCCCTAATGAAGTGGCTGGTGGCTCCGTCATCCCTGGCTGGGCCTTGTGCAGCCTGTTCACAATCTGTCTAATGACAGAGCGGGGGCTGCAGAGCGCACCAGTGCTTCCCAATGAGCCACAAAGGGAGATCACAGGCTCCATTGTGGCTAGGCACAGGAGCTTAGCACTCATCAGACCCAATAAACCTGTCTCTAGTCAGGCTAGGACACACCCCTCTGCTGCCAGCCAAGAGACCCACACAGCACACTCCTTCAGTCGTCAGTCGTGCAGTCTGTCATTATGACATCAGGGTGTCACGGCCTTATCACCCACTGAAATACAACTTACACTCTCTCTCCCTACTGTTTATATTTACATGTTGACATTGGAATAACAGGCCTTTTTCTTCTCTCTTGGCCACCGCTGTTGTGTGTACTGTAGTCCAGAGAATGTATGGGTATGTATCTGCATACACTGGGTGTTTACTTGCCTGCCCTTTTGCCTCCATTTTAAACAGGGCCGCTCCTCTTGGCCTGTGCTGCCTCCTGGAGCTCCTGCCAAACGTATGCAAATGAGCATGTCCACAATGGTGCCCACAGCTGCACGCAGTCAGCCAAAGACAGAGGACAAGGCGGCCATCCCTTTCATCCGTAACCCCTGATCCCCTCTCAGTGACACGTCATGTTCACCCCAACACTGCGCCCCGCCAAAGAACCATGTCGCCTCCCAGCCCAGATACCCACTCCCCACAGCTTTTCTCTATACACACACATGAGCCTTTGGCCTGGTTCTTAGGAGCGTTGGACAGAGTGTCCAGAATCTGCTCAGACATTCTGCCACCGTGATTCACATACCTCCACCCTGTCAATGGCTCTTGAACCTTTGTTAGGCCAAAGTGAAAAAGGAAATGTGGGGAAAAGTAAACAACTTGTGTCTTTTTTTTTCCTCTGCACTTTTTGAACAGGCTCTCCTCTGTGGTCATTATTTGGGCTAAAATTACTGTGCAGAGAGGACAAGGACAGAGGGAGGGAGGAGGGAAGAGGAGGAGGGTTGTCCAAAAAGAGTGGGGGTAAAGAACCTGATTGCTTTAATCTCAGTGCTCGCGGCGCACCCCTTTTCATAAAGCTCTTTGGCCGTGTGATTCAGACCCAGGCCCCAGTGTTCTGCGCCCCACTATTGTTCTCACATGAAAATCAATTCCCTTGAAGACCCTCCTTAATCCCGTTTTTGGCGTCAACAATGGCCACTTGTGCACGGCCCTGATAGACTAAGAGCTGGGATGATGCGGCTGTCTGCTCTGATTCCAGCCCATTCAGGTAACGGCGGCCCGCATCACTTTGTAGTGCCAAGTGCAGGACTCAACAGGAAGACGTTTGCGATCATAATTTCCTGCAGAGCAGAGCAGAGGCCCAGGCACCCTACACGCCCACAAGACTTTTAATTAGGCCAGACAACCACAGAGATTAGAGATCAGCCTGTAACAATGACTGTCCCTTTGAACGGGCCTCAGCCTCTGTCCCCACTGAGCCCATATGGAGAGCATAGTACCATGATCACGCTAATAACGATCACCTCAGCAATGGCCAGCAGTGGTCTCCACACTGGACCACATGTTCCGTAGATCTGCACAGCTCTCTGTATGCAAATGTGTGTACTGAAAATAATAGTGATGTTGGCCGTCAGATTCAAACTTACTCAGCTAACCTTTCATTTGGAGAAAAGTGCTGAAAGAAAATATAAGTTAAATCTTTTTTTTTTCATCTACATTTTCAAAAGGGGATCAAAGCTTCCTCTGAGGTGTCTTAAGGGCAACCCAGAATGGCTTCCTGCAAGAGTCTGTTCATAATTCTGTTTTTGGTTTCAGGTAGATTTTCAGATGCTCAGGCGTCTGTTTGTGTCTTGAAGACAAACACACTCATGTCTTGGCCTGTCAGGTGCTGGTTTTCAACAAGTTCTGATGTCCGCTCATCTTTTTCATTGGATTCATACATCAAAACAGTGCAGTTTCCGTGATTGCTGGACTCCAGATATAAGCTTTGATGCAGCCTTCCTCTAACTCTCCGAAGACCAACAGGAAAGGCAGCAGAGAGCAGCATCACAGCAACAATCCCCCTTAATTACAGTCAGAGCTATATCTAAAAATCCTGCCTAAGTCTACAGAGGAGATTTCATTACTCGTTCTTCTCCTTACCTTTTCTGTGTTTGGCAAAGAAAAGGAACAAAGGAGGAACCCTACTGATTGAAAACTAGCAGAACAGTGAAACAACAGGACACAACTGATCGCTCATGCATGGCTGGGATTAGGATAAAAGTAGAAAGAGCATGGAGAAGAAAGCACACAACAAAAGAAACAGGGGACTGACAAACTTTTTTCTTTTTCTTTTGTGGTGAAAAGGATGGAATGAAAGGTCTGGTCATATGAAAAGATAGAGAGAGAACGATTTACCAAACAGAGGCGGTCCTTTTCAGCCTCTGTACGCCTCCACTCTCATTCCTTTTAACCAGCTACATGAAAGATGAATCTCAGGTCTCTGGTGACCAATATGACACAAACACAGATAAAAATGAATTGTTTATCATGATATCAGTATTAATTCATTCATTATTTGTTTAAAGGCAAGTCAGCTGCATGCCAGACCATCTTCAATGTGAATTTCTAATAGCACAAGAATGGAACATTGTGATTCCCATTGACCAACTGGCTTGTGAAAGTTGTTCATTACACACGAACTAACAAGACAGCAGTCTTTTCAGCCCCTGCCTCCGCTAAGTGGAGATCATCCAACAATACTTTGAGTGCCTCCCCTGTCTTTGGACTCAGTTCAAATTGTATTCTATTCGTTATTTATCTCCCTCAACAAAAAAAAGAGGGGAAGGCAAGTGATTAGAATTTCTGTCTTTGACTTCTCCTCATTTAAGGGGGTATTTGTGAATGTGGGGAGGTGATGGCTACGCCTCTATTTCGGCCGGCTCGTTTTAAGTGGTGCACCACAAGTCATCCCTCAGTTTGGACCAAGGGTGAGTGGAGGGGGGATGTAGTTAACTTGTCTGGAGGTGAATGAGGTCACGATGTGGGTGTGAAGTGAAGCACAGGCCTCCTAGATAGGGGTTGAAGATTTTAAAGCTATTGTGTGGACACAAGTAAAGACTTAACTCACAACTAAACACCTCAAAGTGTTTGTGTTTCATTCAGTGAAGGGTTTGTACCCAAAATAAGTGGGTTAAAATGTACTATAAAGCACACAAACTTCACCCTCTCACACACAGATTATCATTTTATTATCATAAACTGTTGATATAACACGATTCTCTGCTATGTTTCTCTCATATCTACACACAGGAGGAAAACCATAAGTTTCCTGCTCACAGCTGAAGAATTTCCACAGGGAAAATACTTTCTGGCAGAAATCTTGTTGTAAGAGCACCATTAAGGTTTTTAAAAATAGCTAATAATGTAGTTAATCCTTTTGTGACACTGCTTTAGTTCCTTAATATTTAACACCCCTCGCACTACTATAAGTGTAAAAGTAATAATGGCTGGATTTGCCCCCAAGGATTTTTGACTTTTTCCACTTTTCTTCTGATATACATGTAAAAAAAAAAAAGCAGAGGCCCAGGCCCACATGCCATAACAAATATTGAAATGATAACCCTTCCCTTGATCCCAAACTCTTCTTTCACATCAGACATGTGAAAAAATATTAAAATTACTTTAAATAATTTTTATCATCAACTGATGAAAATCAAATAAAAATGTGTTTTGCCTAAAAGTAATTTACAAAAAATTTGTAGGATTTGTTGTTTAAACAGCTCTGGTATTAACCACAGATATAAAGTAGATAAAAGTCCATTGAATTTAACCGTGTATTGCAGGTGAGGTCTCTGTGACCCCTGAACAGAAATAAGACGTCCTTGTAGCAGACTTCCAACTCAAACCCAGGTTTATAAGCAATTCCCATAAAATTTAGTAAATGACAGGAAGTAATAAGATGATAAACAAATATCATTATATTTTTTTTAGATGTGACAAAGGCCTGAGTTCTCCAGGACCCCAAACATTAAGGTTAAAATTACATTTTCAGTGTCACAGTAAATTAAGATAGTGTGACAGTGTGAGAGGCAATATGTTAAAATTGCTGGACTTGAGCACAGTTTAAAAAAAAAAAAAAAAAATGTTATGCTTTCGATCAGGTTAGTGACCTGCATCATTAAATGTAGAATGTTGACTTCAGCGATATGATGTAGAACATCTTTTGTGGATTTATTGATGAAGGTTTCATCAGAATGCTCAGGATCGTAAAATTAGAAAAGCAAGGCCTCAACTGGAAATAACTAGAACTGTCCTTTAATGTGATAAATATGTCTGATGAGTTGGATGATTTTATTGGTCAATATTGAACTATCACATACATATTGCCTAATATGTTGTCCGATATAAAAACTTTTTTTTACAGATCATAATGCAGAAAAAGATGCTTGGGGTAATTTAGAACTTCTCTTATTTGTGTTTTTATTTATTTATTTATTTATAATTCTCTGTGGAGTCCAATGTTTCCATACATATATACATACATATCTTTGTCACAAGTGTTTGACAAAAAAATTTCAGTGATACACTGATATCAGATTTTTCCTCCTCCTAATGGGTATCGGCCGCAAAAATCCATTATCAGTCGGGTTCTACTGGTGAGCATTGATGGATGTGAAATATTGTAAACAGCACTAAACCAGTGAGTGTGTGGGGTGCACAGACATCCCAAAAAATACAGCTCAGCATAAATACAAGAGATGCGTTTTTAAGTGGCTGCTGACAGAAAAAGCCTGTCTCACTGACCAGCTGCATGTGCACCGGCAGACAAATAAACACAGCAGTATGAAAGCTTTGTGTGGTTTCTATCTACAAATCATAACTAAAGGCTGGCACTCGAAGACATTTACAAATATAAAAACTTCCAAATCGAAAAATAAAAATTTTGTTGGCTCATCAACGGCTGTCATACTTTAAAGGATGCTTCTTAACATTATGTTCTGTTTTCTCTGAATTTTTACATGTGAATTTCTGCAACTGTGAAATGAGCAACTGAATGAATCCATCTATCCACCGTGTGCAAATGATTTCAGATTATATGGGTTATTCACAATTAAAGAAGCAGGTGTTGCCACTAAATCACATGTTTAACTTCAATTTGGCAGATGAGGGTTGAAAATGAAATAGTGTTGATGCTGGAGGACAAACGTATTAAGATACAGTAACAACCATGCACTAACAGCAGTCACAGACTGCAGACCTTTAGTCAAGAGTAAAGACATTGTTGCATGCTATTCATATGTTTGCTTAAGTGCTCCTTTCTCATTTGAGGAAGTTCTCTCGATTATCCTGAAATATAAACCACACATGTCGTCAGAGTGGCTCTTTTTGGAAAACAATGGTGTCTGTCCTCGAATGTGTTTTTTTTCCTGAGGCCACCCCCGATTCTCTCGCATCTTATAGATGACTCCTCTAATCGCCATGACTGACTGACCTTTAGGCCGGTCCCCTTCTGGGATTTATAGCTTTCACTAGCTTGACCTTTGCCACCCAACACTCCCACAGACACTCCCTTCACATGTATTCAGCCTTGAAGCTGGACAGGAGCTACTGCTGGCCCATGTGTAGGCTGCTTCTGCTACCTCAGCATGTCAAAACCTCTCTAGGTGGTATGATTCAGTCAGTGGTTCATTAATCCCCCCACGTTCAAACACCCCATCTACCCCCCACCTGCATAAAGAGAGCTTCCCCTTTGCCCTGGAGCAAGGTAGACCTGCTTAAAGCTCGGACTAATGACGTGTGCCATGGTAGGAAAGGCTAAATGCCACCACCACATGTGGGGTTGATTACAGGAAGTGGTGCAGAGTTGCAGGGGACCTCGGGACTTTGAGGGGTAGATGTGGGGGACTCAGTTGGGGCATGCAGGCAGTGAATTCCCAGAGGCCATTGTATGGGGCAACTCAGCAAAAGACCCCATCCTGGCCAGGTCACGCAAATTTAGGACCCAGTGAAATGTGGGTCTGATGGGGGGTAGTGCTCTCTTTATTCTTTAATTAAACAACCCTCATGCTTTGTCTCAGCAGATGTCAACCAAAAACAAAGAAAAAATGTATCTGAGTAAATGCATTAGTGGGACAACTCTGCAGTTTTGGTGCTTTTGAATGAAACCCGCCAGGCTCGGTCTCAGGTCAGCCCTCTTTAGTCTACAACCCCACTCAGCATAACCCTCCTATTCTCAGAAACACAGTATCTAAAGTAATACAGCATTTCCTCTTTGGGAGGCAGTCAATCACCCCTGAGCAAACATGTGTACTGGAGCGTGAAGGCACCATTTCTCGCACACTTCATAATGAACCTTGTTTTACTCTGCTGCTCCTCCCTGACACACTGGCCAGCAGCATCGCCAAGCCAGAGATTGCTTTTCTGTGATTGCCTTCAATCACTGGAAAAAAATAAATAAATAAAACTGTCCGGAGTGAGATTATGATAAAACAATAAGAGTAACAGGTTTGCTCTTTCCCCAGAAAACTGTTTCAGCAGGCCAGAGGTGCGTCTGTGTCAGCTTCCATTTGGACTTGCCAGAGGGAAGCTCATTCTTCCCACTCCTCAGTCTGTAAGACTTCAAAGGTCACAAGTTATTATTTATTGCCTTGTTCAACTGTGGCTAATGAAATCCCCAATGCCTTAATAAAGCAAGTTGGTAACCTCCTACCCAATGAAGTGGGCTTTTCTCTCTTTTCTCCCAGACAAACAAAAACAAAACAACAAAGAGAGGCGGTACATAAAGGAGCTTTGGTCAGATGGGTCACATGCTGTCCATTGAGCCTCCGGTCCATCAAGACCATTCAGCGGGCTGTATACAACCGGCAGGCTGCTTAAATACCTGACAGTAAGAAAAGAAACAAAAACAAAGAGAAAGAGGGGGAACAACAGATAAAATAAATAAGACAGCCCCTGTGACTGATGTGTATAGATGGTGCCGGAGAGTCACTGACAATTCAAGAAATGTGGCTGTGGCGACAATAGATGGCTAGAAAATACTGAGGGAGCTTGCTGGGCACATTTTTTAGGCCTTTCCCACTTGGACCCCCTTTTGAGTCTTTGTCTGTGCTCCGGGTCCATGAGAAAAGTCAATCACAGACACTTGGGTGTAGATTCTGGGTTTTCCTTTCCTTCGGGCAGTTAGTTCCCCAGTATCAAGCCAAAGCCAAGATGCCCTGTGTTTACATAACTAATTAAAGATGGGAATGGGAATCTCTATTCCGGCAAAACAACAATTAAAGGAAATAGTAGAAATACAGTGCTTTTCCTGTCATACCCTGATTAAGATGTTACTCATATTTTAGCCGGAAAATATAGCAACATCAAAAGATGAGTGGAGAAGAAAGATAAATACTGGGCAGTCATTAAAATCCATATTTATGCAGCCCAATTTTCCTTGTGAGGGAATTCAATGTGTTGGTTAGTTGGCTCCATTTGATCTGTGCTGAGAAAAGAGATGTCTGAACCTCCGGGGCTTGTGATCCCAGGATAATGCATGGGCAAAAACAGTCAATTATATTGTAAATTATGGGGAGAGGGGCGTCAAAATGTTTGAATGGTGCAGTTTTTAAAAAAAATTTAAAGGTTGCAAAAAGTCTCTGTAACACGCACACAAGAAAATGTGAAAATAAACAGGTTGGATCAGTGAGCATCTGGAGAATAAGATTTATCAACACTGACATTTAATTATAGCAAGGTAATCACACAGTTTGTGCAACAGCGTAACTCTATTCAAGTAGACAACAAGGAAAAAAAGACATGACCTTAAAATACCTCGTAAACCTCACACACCACACAACAATGACATAAGAATTCTTTCAGAGACTATAAAGAGCAAAGTTGACATCAGTGTCTCCACAATCTGCTTCTATGACTCTTTTTCCTGTCACAAAGAATAGGCTAAACAGTAAGATGTTGTTTAGATCTTTTATTTCCCAATTCCAGTCAAGTAAATCCACCGCAGCACACTCAGCCCCAGAAGATTTCAAGCTTCTCCACAACTCTGAGCAAAGATTTCCTCACCTGCAAAGTAATAGTAGTACAAAAGTTTACTCTTTATTTGAATAGAAAGTGTTGTCATGTTCAACCAAAAGAGTAAGTGCATAATATCCCCATGCCCCATTTTTTTTCCAACACCAGAGCCCGACTGATATATTGGTTACGTGATGTTATGGGCCGATGTCAACTTCTCACAGCTATATAGGTGTTGGTGTATATGTTTGCTGATGTACGCCAATATGAAAATTGTTTTTACAGAACTTATTGAAGAAAAACATGGTTGGGGTAAATTAGAACTTGTTCTATTTGTGTGTTGCTTATAGTTATTATATTTCCAGTGAAGTTTACTGTTTCAGTACACTAATGTCAGTGGACAATAAACTGCGAAATATTCTGCCTCCATCACATGTCTTTGTCAAACATGTCAAACCGCATTTGCAAAAAAAATGTGCATTTATACATACCGTATGTACAGCGTAAATAAAAAGAATACCGGCTGATAAATTGATATCCATGTTTTTGTTTTAACCCACTATTATTGCTATTGGCCCCAAAATCCAGTATCGGTCAGACTCTACTTTACACACTTCTGATCGGCATCGTCTGACCTTCTAATCCTGTGATCCAGGCCTTCTGATACTGGCCTATCACAGACATATTGGTATCGGCGTATATGTTCGCAGATATGTTTTTTTTTTTTTTTTTTTTTTTTTTTTTTTATGGAACATAATGCGGATAAAATCTTTGGGGTAATTCCGAAATTGTTGTATTTTTTTCTAACTCATAGTCATTTATGATTATTACATTCCAAGTGATGTTGACTGATGTCATTTTGGACAACAAAGTTTATCATTAAACTTTAAAATATCCTTCTTCTGTCTTTGTCACAGGTGCCTGATAATAATAATCAGACACCTGTGACAATAATATATATATATATATATATCATAATTGTTTTGGAATTCTGTCTTTTAATCCCTAATATCAGTATCACCCCCAAAAATCCAGTATTGGTGAGGCTCTAAAAAAGTAGCTCACATGTCACAAGGAACCAGGTCTGGTGAAGAATATATTAATCTGCACATAACATTGAAAAATGATGGATTCCAAAATGCAAACAAGCAAAATCCAATGACACCAAAGGAAGCACAAAAATATGTTTGAAATGATATACTGTACACCTATCTACTCTGTCAAGATAGCCACAGTGAAGACAAATGATAACGTCTGCACACCTTCATTAAGCTATTTTGATTCCCTCATTCACATGTGCATTCCAAAAATTGAAATTTTGTCGCTGTGTCCAGTGAGCAAAAACAAAATACCAGTTAATTCTCTGCTTGAGATAGCATACAGATGAGTAATCATCTGTCATAATCTTACCAATGTTTTTCAGTAATGGAATAGATATTATGTTATTTCTTGCATGATGAGATGTGGTCGGCTCTCCCTTTGATCTTGTGAACTCACCAGGAAGAAGCGGATTACAAGGTTTGTGAAATCAAAATAAATCTTGAATAGTTTTTTTAGTGGGGCACTAACATAAAATTAAAAAAAATATCTTTATGCAAAACATCCCGGGCACGTGCACATGCTAGCAATACCAACATCTGTCTCATACTCATATAACCTGGTGTATTTCTCATGTCCTCATTTGAAATGCAGTGCCAGCCAGCCTGGTGCACATTTATTAAGGGATCACATGTAACCAGAAAATCCACACTTTTAGGTTATGCTTTTACATGTGCTCAGAGATCACAGTCTATAAAATAATAAGCATGTCTTTGGTCATATTGCTGTGTGGTCAGAGGAAAGATGAGGGCTCCTTTTAGTGCAGGGCTAAAATTCAGGGGGGTGGGCATTTGAAGTGTGCACAGAGAGCTGGGTTTGATTGGATAAATCTAGGGCTTCACAGAGGAGCTGCCTCTGGTACAGGAGGAGGAGAGTAGATAGATATTTTTTTTCCTGTGGCATTTTTCCCCATACAAGAAAAAAAAAAGATGGGCACTGGAGCTAGGCTGGAACGTGATCATAGGCCAGCACCAGACCAGAGAGCTCCCCATTAAGGTTTTGGGTTATAAACAGCATCTGTTTCAAATGGGGCTAAGAGTAGAGGAGCACTCACTCCCTCTCTCCCTCTGCCTGTACCACAGATCTGGCACAAACCATCAAGTCTCTCTTCTCTCCCCGTTCTTCTCCCATCTCATCTCGTTGCGTCTCTATTCTCCCTCCTCTTAAGAGTTTTATATGCCTCCTGCTCATTATGGTCCTTTTCTTTTAAAGAAAAGGATTTATTTATTGAAAAAAAAAGAAAAAAAGAAGACGCTTAGCACAGCATAGGCAAGCATACTGGTTTGAGTTTGGTACCATAACTTAACTTTAAGCCTGTCTGCCTGTCGCTTACAGACCCATAGAAGTAACATTATAAACCGCAAAATCAGCAGTTTTCTCAACTGGTTTCAGCAGCCTTGTCCTTATTATCCCTGCAGCACGAAATAGGAAGGACGGGGGCAACCCAGACAGAAATGGAATGACATGTGGCCAATAGAGAAAATAATTATTTTCAAATCTTTGGTAAATAGCCTGATATTATTCTTAGTATTACTATTATTGTCTTTAAACTGCAAACAGTTTGCCAGCTGAGGCCACTTCTCTTGGAAGGACTCTCAACGAGGCTGTGTGTCGCCCTCTGCTGGACAAGACATGAAATTATAGTCATCACTACAATGACATTTCCAAATAGTTTTGGTTATTCATTGGACTCTATTGTCGTCATCACAGTTTTTGTCCCTAACTGAAATTCGACTAATTGATTTATATTTCATCAAATTACATGTCAAAGAAAGGATCATTTACCGACAAATGTGGCACTCAGTTTCAAATAACAAACTGCATCTTTGTGTCAAGTATTTTGCTATCAATCCAGTCACAATATAAGGCTTGAGACAGGCTCAAGTCTCTTTGCTCAAAGTAAAGAGGAAGTGTGTTATATTTACACCAAGACCTTGCTAATCCTCTTGCTGTGGACCGGTATCATTAGGGACTATAGCATGAACGTGTGCTTGGCAAGTTGTCTCTTCAAATAACAGCTAAGTTTTTCTCCTGCACAACAGTGGACATTTAATTATTTCTAGAGAAAATATCAGAATAGTTGCTATTATTTGGACAAATTTACTGCAAAAAAAAAAAAAAAAGAATAGTCACCTCATTTAAATCTGTTGTGCCTTTGTTATTAAGTGATAAGGTGGCTGATTTAAAGTTGAAAGGCTGGAGAGAGGTGGAGGTAGGTCTTTGTTCCCAGCATGCTGGGTGTGTGTGCAGCACTCTAAGATGCACCTATTTGAACACTATGTATTAAAGTTTATAGCAGATTGAGTCCCCTGTAGTGAGAAAAGGAGATGAGAGAGAGCTGGAAAAGAGACAGAGAAAATGAGGAGTTTTCAGAAAGAAAAATAATGTCCCTGACATGACACAAAGTTACTGCTTTGTTCCTTGCCTTTTACCGTGACAGCTGAGCTGTGATAAGAAACTCGTCTGGGGGAAATATATGTACACTCAGCCACTCTCTCTCTGACATCCATGTCAAAATAAGCCCTTGCAAAAAAAATTTTGTACCCCTTCAGTTTCCTTCAAATCAGTCAAAAGAGAGAAAAATTAAGCTTATCAAATGGCCCACCCCTTGATTTAAAACACCCTCTGACGAGACGGGTTTACTACAGTGTAATGGATTGCCCGCGATGCTTAGCACAAAAGGTTGGGCAAGGACTGGCTTATACTATCATACGACACTGTCTGGACTGAGACTGGCCAACAGATGGTCACCTGGATTAATGGAGTCAATTAATTCATCCCATTATGTAATTAAGGATAGAATCTGAAGAGCAGAGGGGGCCGGGCTCGGATTCCTAAGATGTTAAGCATCTGATTTAATTCCTAAAAAAAGCAAACTGACAGAGACTGCATTTTTCTTCACACTGTCGGTATTTGTCATGTCGCCAGAAGTATCCAAAATGTGTTCAAAATACGCAACAGAAGTTACTTGAGGCAGGTGTAAGCTCTTTGTGCTCTCCATCACAAACATCTAAGAGACCTGTCTATCAAACTCCAAATGCTGGACATTGGTTTTAACTCTGCCTCATAAAGGATCTACGAAGAAGGTTGTTGTAAAAAACAATTAAGAAAAAATAATTTCAAACTGTCAAATAAAGTGTTTGTTATTTTGCCCTTCATTTAATGCATTACTTTATATCCTCTGCAGTAAATATTTAGTACGCTGTAGGATTAACCATTGTTAACCATGTGCCTCTTTGCAGTGGCCAGGCTTCGTCCACTAGAGGGAGCTCCAGTGTAACAGTGGCAGCCCCTATTCAACTCTGATCTGCTGCCGTGCATGGATTGACTAGTTGAGTGGTGCAGAGTGGATCTGAGTTGAAAACAGTGTTTTGAGGGCACGGCTGATGAAATGTTGGATCGCACTGAGAAAGGGACGACATGAAAGTGTTGACATCTCACTGTTCAGCTCCCTGCCTTCCTTCCTTGCGATCTGTGAGCACATCCATTACATCTGGATTCAGACAGAATTAAGTAGTCTTCATTATGAGGCTTCCTGTGTTATTGCAATTGCTTTTTCAGGCATATGCAATTCTGCCTGCCGCTCACATTATTGTATAATACATTCTGTATTTACTCATCTGGTGAGGATTATGATGAGTATCAGCGCTCAAATAGTCGGTGGATGACGCAAATGATTCCCTGTCAGGATCAAGACGACTGATCTTAAACTGTCATCAGCTACCTCATGTTTCAATTATAAACCTTACTTCTGATATGATGAAAGCTTCCTTACAACATGTGTTCTGAAATGCAGGATGAAAGCAGAAGAACACAGCACTTTATGAAGAGCATAAAAGATGGTCTACTTTAGCTTCATGTCACTTATAACGGTTAAGTTAAAAAAAAAACAAAAAAAAACGACAAAATGTTTTATAAGCAAAACATTTACTGTACCGAGTGGTACTTGTAAATAACCCTACAATTTATATAATTTTACAAAAGGGACATCGTGTTAATATGGTTGAAGGGGCAAAGATACAGAATAGCAGGAAACCTCTGAAATAGGGACTTTGGCGAGACATTTCCCAGTAGGGGGGCACGGTCAGTGGGGGGTATGTCCGGCTGGAGACCTCCTGTGAGCTTGGGACACACACACACACACACACACACACACACACACACACACACACACACACACACACACACACACACACACACACACACTCTACAGATACAAGCATTTCGTAATCTCAGCTACTCCTATTAATTGCCACTGTGTAATCTCCCAAGGTTTTCACACATATCAAGAGCTGGCCCTGTGCTCATTTAATTTATTGTAGGTTAGCAAGAGGATAAGAGGCGGGACGGTTAAGCTGATTTTTCTTGCCCCCCTCCTTCCTCGGCATCCCGTTGCAAACCCAGCCCAGACAAGAAAAGAGGATGCTGTCTAAGACATGACTAATCTTGGCAAAAACTCTTAGTCTAGCTTGCAAACTGTTACATGTCTAAGAACAATGTTGCATCTGAATTCACCGACCTCCCTTTCTGTTTGCCCTGAGAGACGGCCATTTGGGACCTGCTGGGTTAGACCGCCTGTTTATGGGTCTGTGGAGCCTCGAGGTCTGAGCGATGCAAGGAAATAGCCTGGACCTCGGTGTGGCCGGTAGGGTGTGCCTCGCTGCCCTTTGCTGCATTGCATTTGCTACATCAAAGAGCCTTACGTCCTCTCTGCTTATCCCAGAGCAAAGCTATCTCGTATGGAGCTTAGTTCTCACTGGGGAGCATGGGAAAATAAGGTTAGTGCAGCTCACTTTAGAAGTTAGAGGGGTGGAGGAAAAGAGGCGGGGAGGAGGAGGAAAGGTGCCATAATGTGACACCAAATTTATTCACTATATTTTTAGCTCAAGCTGTTCAAAGTCAGCCTTGTGAGGTGCCGTAATTAAACATTTCAAACTTCTATTGGTGCTTAACATTCCTCAAATAGAAACGTAAAGGCAGCATGACAGTTCAAAAACAAACCTGTCTTTCTGTTTGTTTTGATCCAAGAGAGATATGAGAGTAGTGTGGTGAGTAGTGTGCGAGTCTGTCAGGTGCTGACACCAAGGCATTTCTGACCGTACACAAATATAATCTCCAAGTCAGATAATATAACTAATATTTAATCTTATATATTAGTACTGCACGTTTTGTTTTTTTGTTTTTTTTCATTCCCAAGAGGTCACAACCTCTCAACCTTTTGGCTGCATTGTAAAGGGTGTTTTCAACACAAATCAAATGTTTCTGTCAGCAGAGGGCAGCATTGTACATAAAATACACTGCAGGAAAGCGGAACAAAACTCAGCAGTATGTCACGAGGTTCATAATCAACTCCATTTCTCTTTCCTTGATGTATTTATATCCACTATGTTTTTGTTGTCAGCAGACAGGTTCTTTTGTAGCCGCCGGATAATTTGTATTGCTCACACAACAATGACAATGCAAGTGAGCATGTTTTGACATGAGTCCCACGGGAGTGTTACAATGTGCACTGCTGCCCCGACATCATCTCTCTGCACTAATATCTTTCTGATCAATGACTACAAGTAGACAAAGTGGAAACACCTATTTAAATATATAAAAATAACATTTTCTAAAACATTTTAAAGTAGTGCAGGTGTTTTTGATGTCCCCTGCTGCAGAGAAGACATACAAAAACATAGTTTGTAGTGTATAAGTATAAGTAGGCTATCTTTTATCATCTTCCCAGTTGAAGTGAACTGAGTTGAGGCTTGAACCTCAGGCATGGAGCTCTAAAGCCATTTAGTCCTGTAGAGCCTTTACTTTCTCTTGTATCTTATCACACAGGGCTGGTTAATGACCGTTCAGCGTGAAATGGATCAGCCTGATAGGCTGCAACTCTACAGGGAACGTTTCCACTTGTGAGGGCTAACCTCCAGAGCCACTTTGTGAAAGCACTAATACAGGCTGTGGCTGGATGTCTGTGGACTCTTAATGCACCAAAAAGGAAATAGGGGGCCAAACGGGTGCAAAACTGAGTTGATGGGATGTGACTGAGGAGGAGGAGGAGGAAAAGGAGGAAGAGGACGGGGCGTTGAGCACGTGGAGGAGATGTGAAGCTGCTAAGAGAAACATGACCATCTGGCATTTTCCCATTGCAAAGACTTGTGTAAACTGAGATTAGCTGGACCACAGAGGGCATTAACACTGGAGTCTCTGGCGTCAGTAACTGATTGACCTGTGTTAAATTGAGGAAACATCAGAAATTGACAAGGTGAGCATGTTAATATAGATGCACTAAAAAGACTGGTTGTTTTAGAAAGCCTCTGAGTGCCTTTAGTTTTCACCTGGGTTCATGAAAAGTGTTTCTGCTCTTAGAGGATCCTTGAAAATGAAACAAAAACGAATGGCTTATCCCTCCTGTACTTGTGGGTCTTGCTCTTTTAAAGGTAACTGCAGCAATTCAAAGTAGGGCTGAGTTTAAACTACATCTTTTTGTGACTTCACGGTAGTACTGCCCGAAAACACGTGATGAAGACTCTGAGGGCCTTTTCCAAACAACAAATGACAGCTGGTTTAGTCTGTTTTAGCCATAATACAGAACATAACACTTTTTCTTAAAAAAAACCCACAAAATAGAGTTAGCGAAAGTTGTGCATAACAAACACTAATACTGCAGTGCAGAACTTTTGTCTTCCCCTTTTGCCAGTGTGAATAATTACAAAAATGCTGTTAACAAATGATTATGTAACAGGGTCTGCAGTTGCCTACTCTGTCGCAACTGTTGTGGCTTAAAACGGTGAGTAAATTGTGCATAAATGGTGGATAAATAAATTAAAAGGCATCACAACCCCCGCAAAATGACTCGTTTCAACATCAGAATTTGACTCCTTTGGTCCGATACCATTTGGACAGTCTAGAGGAGGCGCACGATTGAATTATTTTATCACCATTCAAATGAGCATAGGGCTAAACCGGAGGTCAGGTGGCTCGGCCAGTGGAGGTTTCTGGTGCGTATGCTCTGCTCAGATCATGACCAGTATTCATTCATTCCAAGTGTCTCACCAGACAACAGATTTAAAACTCTGTGTACTGTGAAATACAGAGATTTATTGGTTTAATCAGCATTATGTCAATTCATTTAGCAAAGGGCTTGAAAATGTTCATTTACATGCACTGTAGCTTTAATGTGCACGTACAGTATGCATCTTCAGACATCTGCACATACATAGCTTGATGCTATAAGACCAGTAAAGGTTCAGTCTACCATCAAAGGTTAACCGCAAACAACAAAGGTTATAGCACCTCCTACATGTACACCGTTTTCATTTCTCCTATGTCACTATTCATTTTACCCTGAGGGAAGATGAAATGTACTGTAGCATCGGGCACATAAAGCTTCCAACCGTTCCGAGGGTTGTACTGCACTCCGTTTATACATTCATTTTTCCATACAATCCTAACAAGACTGATGTTTTACCTTCCCTCACAAATTTATTCACCCTGTGAAGGACGACGCCACTGTTTCACTCCTGCTTTTCTCTTTCACGGTCAGAAGCTGACGTGACATATTGCCAGGCCTTGGTCCACTTCCTTTTCTCCCTGATCTATTCAACATCCACGCTGTTCAGCTCAGATTTTTGTGCTTTCAAAAACAAGAGTTTGATCAGGATATGGCACACACAGTAGCTCCACCCTCCCCACACCAACAACCTCAGAAATACCCCTTATTTATCCAACTGACCAACCTCATTACAGAAGGTGTAGACTGCTCTCCATATCTCACAGAGGCTTTTAGGTTTATAAAAGAGATCTCTATCTGCAGCCTGACATCCAACGCTGTCAGCCTCCACACACCAGGCATGCTATGATTACATAACCAGAGTCTGAATATGGGAGAGAAGACAGCAAGGAACAGACATACTGTACTGATGATAATTATCTAGCACTTCATCCCGGCGCTGTTACAGTCTCTGATAATACTGGCTGTACAATAGATCACAAACACAAATTTCTAATTCAGATTTCTTTAGATTCTTTGAAATGTGACAAGATATGATCTCTTTTGAGGGTGACACCAATACTAAAATAGTCTCTGCCAATGTAAGCAGCATATCTGGAGCATTTGTAATGTCTTTTTTAAATATTAGCTAATCGAATCATGATCACTCTATAATCTCAGTGCTCTATCAGTTAATAATTAATCAGTAGTTAATAAAACAATGGGTAGATAACTCAAATTACATTACAAAGATAATAACAGTCCTCATTTGTGTGAAACTCAGTGTGAATTAAAATTCAGTTGTAGTTTAATAAAGCAAAGCTGAGGTGTGACCTTGACATCAAAGTATCTTGATGAGGACAGCTTACCAATCGCAATAATGTTTATTTAAAAACCTTCAAAAAATGAAGGGGTCTATTGATTTCCTGGCCTGAGTTTTTTCATTTCTATGAGGAACAGTGGTGCATTTTTATTTACTCCCTATTGATTGATGACAATAACTTTCCCATTTAGCTTAGCCACCTGCCATCTGGCTGAAGTAAAAATGAGCTTGTGATGCTGTTGTGGGAGAGAAATTTCTCTTTGTTTTTTGTGAAAATGCCAAATGTTTATACTGTGTGAACAAATGTGAAAAAAACATTAACTGAGTAATTTCCACTCTCTCGACAAACTTCGTCCCTTTATGCTTTTACACAGAGTTTATGACACATTCACTCCTCCAGGAGTTGTGTTTATAGGCCTAACTGTGTGTGATTATGATGTTGTGTCCTCCTGGGAGTGGTGAGGTTAGGGGTTAAGTGCTGTCAGAGGTTAGGTTAAGGTTAAGGCCATGGGTGACATGACTGGCCTTGTAAATCACATGAAGGAAGCAATGAGACAGAGAGAGAGAGAGAGAGAATATCAATCTGTGTGGAAGGAAGTCAAGCATTTTATGCCCCCTCTGATACGTGTAAAACTCTGTGAACAGAGGCTTATTGGTGTTACAACAGCTTAGTTGGCCAGATGGAAAGAGAGGAAAGAGGTGCTACCCTCTGATGTGCCACTGAGGAGCAGACAACACTGACACAGGGCCATGGGCCATCCACTGTGGAACATAAAAGGCCTCTGTGTCAGCTGTAGCACCATAAATCTCCACCCATAACAATGTGACTGGAGTGGGTTTCTTGATTGAAGGGTGGCTCACCGATCAAAGTTAACAAATGTGTTTAAGTTCATCTCCTGGCATTACTTAAACTTTTAAGAATGTTTCCTCAGTTATCAAAACTAAATATTTAAACATTTTTTGTTGTTGTTTTTAAGTATTTTAGGTGTAATTTTTCACCCTTGCCTTCATACAAAAGTGATCTATGACTATGCATATATTCGCTGCCTCTATCACTCACCCCCAGCTCATCTGCAGCTTGATGTTATGGAAAGCTTCACCCCGCAAGTGGACAGGATTTGTTCCTAAGGTATGTAACATATGAAACCACATATGTCAGACTGTCACTACTGTTTAAAAACAAGAAATTCTCAGCCATGCATCTTATTTCGTTCATGACATGTATTCTAGTATATAAAAAACACCACATGGACATGTTAGAAAGGTTAAAAACTTGAAGTTCCACTAGAGGGGGTATTTAAATTAAAGCCATCACACTGAGACATGTGGATACTGAACAGTAGGGATTTACTAGCCTGGTATTACCAGACCCAAATTTACTTCGTGAATAGAGCCACATTCAACTGGAGGCTGTTTTAAGTTGTAGACATCGAGGACTTCTGGAGCAGCGTTAAACCAGCCTTCAACCAATCAGCATTGATCACCATATGACTTATGTGATGGCACGAAACTTGCAAACAACAGAAACCCTACCCCAATGTGAGCAGAGTGCAACGTCATGTCGATAAATCACCACTGCAGACATTGTAGATTTAAGGGTATAAGAAGCATTATTCTTGTTTCGGCTTCATTTGCTCGATATTTGCTAGCGTTGCTACAACTGCTTGTATTGCTTCCTCTAGCTCTAGCACACCACCGCCGCCAATGTTGGAGCTACATTTCAAAACAAACCCTTGACTTCAACATAATCGCACTTACCCCACAAAGAAAGCAAGACTGTACTGTTATACAGTAACTGGTTTGTTTTTTGTTGTGTATACGAACCGAGGCAATTTTTTTGCACTTAATAATGACTTTCCCGTCCTTCACAGAGGAAAAACAAGCATCCTTGTTAGGTCTTCAACAACTGTCTATGAACAAGACAAACAATTGCATTCAATTCTAAAACTTCCCCCGTTGTGACATTACTGATGAGGTTAGGAGCAACAAAATGGAGCGTCTCCATAGTTTGTCTCAGAACATTAGACATGTTGTTAAAGATTTAGCACACTGCAGCAAAAAAAAAAAAAAAAAGCTCTCAGCTCATCCACATGATGTCATGATATTCTGTCACATGCACTGGCTTTAACAGTGTGACTAATCCAGAAAGGGTAGAGGTAAACTTTCAGTTTAAGATCTGCAAACACTAATCCTATAAAACAATAAGGTCACATTCTGGGACTCTAACTTTCAGCTTGATACTTTCTTGCCATAATTCTGTAAAAAGTGTCTCTGTGTCTGTCTGGCTGTGTGACTATAAGAATGTGTTCTGTCTGACCACACCCAAGGCTCATATCTGCCAGTCTATTCCCCAACCCTCCATCATTTGTGCTTCCAGATCCTCCCACAGGATCAGCCTCCTTCTCGGTGTCTCCCACTGTGGCACCTCGGCTGCAGAGAATATTGTCCTGGGCGACATGAATTAATGATAACAGCAGAGGCTTCACAGAACGGGCTCATCCATTACATAACCCAGGCAGGTCTGCTGCAAATCCACACAGTTTTTGACAGTTAATGCACAATACTGTACAGCACTTTCCATAGCTGACCATTTTTACCCTACTTTCTCATCCTCTCTGTCTTAACCTCTATAACCAACATATTGTGTGGTGGGTATGCAGCCGTATAGCAAGTATTAATCCATAACCTGTGCAGTGAAAGCTACATTTTGGAATACAAAACTTGCCTAGTAGAACACTGCAGTACATGATAACCTGATTTGATGGTGGATGTTGAGGATTTTTTCCTACACCAAGAGAGCAATAAGCAAAAACCTCCGCAATCAAGCCACAAAGAGAAGGATATGCTGTTCAGCTGTTACAGAAAGGAAGGAATACTTTTGCTAATAAACAGAAGGGTTAGAATCTGCAGGGCGTCTCTTGCCTTACCATTAGACAGCAGAAAGGCTGATGTGTGCGATCATTAATAGAACTTTATCTGCCTCAACACCCCAGGGAGGCTTGAATGCCATGGGTGCCCTCCACACCTTAATGCATCTAATTTTTTGCAAATCAACACGGAGATGGTGACCAGAAACTCCAATCTTTTTTTTTTTTTTAGAAAGCCCTTAAAGCCCCTACAAACCCTCATGTTTTTCCAGAGTTGTTCACCATTGCAGCAGGTGGAGTTTTCAAAACTTTGCTAACTCTCAATAAGAATAAAATTCTTATTTAAACAGCTCACATATATTCAATAAGATGTCTGACATGATGAACTAAGAATCCCCTCTTTGAAAAATTACTGTTTCTGAAGTAATCGCATGCTTTACGACAATTAATAATGAACGCTTAAATTGTTTCAAGGCTATAATTTAATCACCATGAGTTTTATGCATCCAGATTTTTTTCTATTCCTCATATCTGGGGAACAGATTAACAGACTGGAATCTGTAACCCCACTAATGATTCTTCAGTCAACAGTGCTGTCTGCTATTAGAGGGAAGAATCGATTTATCTTCTGGAACAAAAGGTTCCCAAACTTTTAAGACCATGTATCACTTCCCACTGCAGATACTGATATTTTTTTCATAAAATAAAATTGACTCACTTAACAATGCAATTGCCTCAGAAAGACTAAATGACAACAACCTAAGGCTGCTGTTTCAAAATCACAGAATACATCTCTCACTCGAAGAGGTGCCACTCAACTGCCAACTCCGCCTCCTCTTCAGCATTAAAAGGTTTGTCTGACCTGCCTGGTTCAGCCTTATCACTTGCTTCTACAAGCAATGGTTTTTGTAATTGCTAGGCCTATCAGCAAAGCTCTTGTGTACCACCGGTGGTACACGTACCACAGTTTGGGGAATTACTGAATAAGAGCTACAGTTTTTCCCCTCTCATCTCAACATATAATTTCTACATGCTGTTAAACTGAACATTGCACTTGAATGTGCAGAAAAGGATATGGTGAATTTTACAAATGCACAACATGAAGTGTTGGCAACACAGTGCTGAGTCACTTCCTCTTACATGATCAATCCAAAAAATGCATCTGTTAGTGTTTCAACACTTTCTCCTCCTTGCATCTTTGTTTGCAAAAATTTTTGTTTCTCAACCGACTCCCCTTTCTTGCTGCCTCACTTTTATCCTGTTGACTCAGTCATACTATCTCTCTCTTTCCCTCTTGTTCTCACCCTTTATCCAGCTTCACTGTTAAAGACTGCCATTAAAGCTGTGGGAAACCTGTAATAGGCCATTAACAATGGATTAGTCCTAACAGTTCAATTTCCTTGCTCTCTCTATATGGAGTTATCATAGAGTCAAATGCTGCAAACTTCTAATTATAGACTATTTGAATTATTGTTTTAGGACAAAGTGCTGGGCTGAATCAACAAAATGTAATTTGCATAACGCAAATGGCATGTGCCGACATTTCATACTCAGGTTAATGTATTGTATGTTGTATATTGCTGCAATAACTAAAATGCCTATAAAGTGAGTAAAATGCCACATGTAGTGCAAACTGTATAAACATTAATCAGGATTCCTGGGCTGACCACGTACACACACACACAGACACACAAAGGTGCCCCAAAAATTTGATCTTAATCACTTCTGACCTCTCCGATGATGGCAGGCTGTACAAAAGTAGGAAAAGCATGAGGAAACACTGTGGCTGTAATGGAAGTGTCATGAATAGTTCATTGCAGTTTTCCTGCAGGCAGCAGCCTTGAAGCCTGTGAATTACTGCTTGGCTTTACAGGGGGAACTCCTCCAGAATTACATAACCCATCAGAAGTCTATTTTGTTTGCCAATATGCAAGAGCCTAATGCTGCTCACACTGAATGGAATTAGTGTTCTTTCACACACAAACACCAACACTCTGAGCATATACAGTTCAAATAGGACTGCTTTCCTCCAAAAAAACAACCCCATAAATTTCTTTGTGCAAGCGGCTCATTATGACCCACAGTTGCATTTTAAAGTTTTGCGACCTCTAGCAATGGTTTAAATGACGACAATCTGTTGTCCCAGAGAAGTGACGCAGAGGTGGGTTGGGCGGATGGTTCCATACAACTGCTTCCCGTTCTCAGCCATGTATCGGGAAGGTTTTTTAAAGCCGCATTTTCTGATGCTATGACGACTTTAAGGAAGAAGTAACTTTTAATCCACAACAGGGTTCAAGTCACCATTTTAACTCACCATTATCTTTCCCTCACCCTAAATAAGTGGTCCTAAAGCTAACCAGGGGCACTCCTGTAGGTCATACTTGAGGGTAGAAACTACTGACCAAATGGTTGTATGGTTTGGAGGACTTATTAGTATATATACTTATGTGTACCCATACAGACGTTATCTTATAAATTGTAACGTTCCTTTTATTTCAGCCCAAAAGCAATCAATTAGATTCATATTTTTCTGCAGGACAATGACCTGCCTTATTACTGTCCATTCTTTTCAAAGCACAGAGTCCAAAGTGTTTGGATCTGCGAGACAGTAAAACAAAGTTGTCTGCATTTATCTACCCAATACTCCTGATTTGTGAAATAGCTATTTATATGTGATCCCAGCTGAAGTGGCCAATTCAGTGTAAATATAATCTCTGCATGTAGGAAAGACATTATGGAATCTAAGCTGATTATGTTGTAGACAACAAACCTCAAATGTGGCGTGTGGGCTACAATGGAGGCTGAGCACTAACACAACAATTGAGCATGTAACCCTAAATCCCCTGTCTAAATATTTGCATTGAAAAAGCCCTAATACGGACATCACTTGAGGTGCCTTTGAATGTTTGCCTGACTGCTTATTGTAGAATTGAATCACAGCTAAGCGTGAAAGAAGTTAATTGAAAAGAAGAGGGTTGTTGGGAAATAGACTACATTGCCTCTGTCACAACTCACTGCTCCCCCCTCTTGTTATTGCCGCCAACATTAAATGGTTATCAGCAGCCATTGAGATGCTGTTCAGGAAATGAGAAGAGTAATATGAAAACTGTACACTCAAGGCAAGTCAAATTTGATTTAAAGTGGCCTATCACCTAAATGTACATTTGCATTCTTCTTCAAACTGTGACCTCCAGTACATGCTAGGAGTGGTTTCAACTGGAGTCAGACTCTCCATATCAGTGCAGTGACTGGACTGGTGAAGGAAGGAGTTTTATACCTCTGGGACCTGCGATGCAGGTGTTGCACCATACTGCTGTGATGAAATGCGAGCTGAGGCTAAAGCTCCGCAATTACCAATAAATACATGTTCTTACTCTTGTATGTGATCATAACATGTGTACAGTGCCCAACAGAACGCAAATGACCAAAATAAGTGTCCTTTGCAAGGTGTGTGGGCTCACCCTTCAGGAACAAGGGTGAGGAAGTCACCCTGTGGAGGTATTGTTCCCCTGTCCAACTGGGAAGAGCCCATGTGGCAAATCTGGAACATATTGGAGGGATTTTATATGTCATCTGACCCGGAACTTCTTGGCAACCTCCAAGCGGTGCTAGAAGTCAGTGGGGAGAAGGGTATCTGGGTTACCTAGCATTTTCTGCTGCCACTGCAATCCAGAGGCAGAAAATAGATGGGTTGATGGTGATTCGGAAACGTTTTAGAAGAGTACTGAAAGAGTAAGGGCTAAGCATGATCTAAGCACATGGTCTGAAGCGCAAGGCGCAATTTGCCTAGTATTAGGAGAGAATGGTTCTCTGCTGAGTAAACAGATCTTCTCATGTGTAGATTGATCATATTGATAAACAATACTTTTTAGGGCCTGAGCACCGATGGTGCGAAAGCCCTATTGTTATTCAAGCAATTATTATTATTATCCGTGAACAACTGCATTTTTGGCGGCTTTATCATCCTCAAAAACTTATGAAAGTTGTTATACATCTCTCCCGGTGAAAAATGTTGTATTTAGTGGAGTCGCGAGTGGGCGTGGCAAAATGGCTCGGTAGCGCACCCTAAACAGATGGCCTGGCGGCTACATTTACCTACATGCACGAAATTCGGTGGACATGTGTATCACAACTAGACGTACAAAAAAGTTCCAATGCACCATTACATCAACTCAACAGGAAGGGCACCATTTTGAATTTAGTTAACATTTTTGGTGATTCACACTTTATTCTTTAACAAACTACTCATACAGATTTTGTCGGACCGACTTCAAAATTAGTCTGTGCACTCTTAACATGTTTGGAATTAAAAGTGATCAAAATAATGAGTTTTTGTCGATCGATGTGCCCGTGTCATAGTGCCCAAAAAGTGACCCAAAAGTCACTTTTGTATATGGTATAGCCAGGACAATGCGGCTGCACGTCAGGGAGCCGGCGGCCCCGACCCGCTGGAACCCCGCCGTGCAACGAGTCAGGGCCCTCATATCACTGCTTGCAGTTTTAATTGATATTTGTATCTTTATTTTCTTCGTATTTTGCATGTTTATGCACTGCTGGCTGTCCATGTGTGTTTAACCAGACAAGACCAGGTTTCTGTTGGTCAATCGCACAATCACATTCTGCTGCCTTAAGATAGCAATGCAACAACAATACACCTAACCACACCTCATTTTAAGACCAACATGCCCATACACGCTTATGTGGTAAGTGACAACTAAGTCGGTCTGAAACCAGCAAAGTTTGTGCTTAATGTTGTGCTTAATGTTGAGCTTAATGCCGCTTCACGCCAGGTTACGATAGAGCCCTAAACCTGAAGCATGTAAACACTTTCATCTTTTCCAAAGTGTTGACAGGATTTTGCCCTGAAAACTAAAGTTATGATTAAACTACTGTAGCAAGTTCCTTTAAGTACCAACTCTGTTAACACCATGATCAGAACGATTGAAACCATGGTTTAAGAACAGGAGCCAAATGATTGACACTGTACAGTAATTATATGAAACAAAAAAAACATTTATTACATCTGTTCTCAGGTTTTAGAGCTTCAGATTAGATTAGCCTCAGATGTCAAACGGTGATATTTATCACATGCACAATCATTGGGGACAGAAACTGAAGAAGATTCTGCCAACTAAATGAAAGAATAAAAGTAATTAATAATAAATTGCTTATTTTCATTTTCAGGTCAGTCTTTTCCCTGAAACTAACTGATTCACATTAAATAGGCTTTTACACTAACATTGTTCCCAAACGCTGCTCAAAGAGCTTATTGATTGCGGTGGATAGCCAGACACCACAGATGCATTCTCACTCCTAAATAGAAAACATACACATGGCCTTATGAGACCTGGGTATCTAATTCTAGTATGAGTAGTATGAGGCATGAACATTAATTTGTAGAGAAATAGATAACAGATTCAGGCATTTTGGCCTCATCGTGCTTCTATGGATGAGTCAAGATTTTCACAATTTCTGAACAGTCATTTAAAAAAACAAAAAAAACACAATTAGTTTTTGTGACCTTCATCTAGTCTTATGTTCCTTGTGTTTACCAGTGGCTGGTATATGTGTTACTACCTCCACAAGGTGGTGGTAATGCCCCGAAAAGCTGTTTGGCAACCTCCATTAAACAACAAAAGGAGGAGAATGTTTTCTAAAGGTGTCAGTAAAACATGTCTGGCACTGTGAGATTAGATACTTCTAAACACACACTGCAGGAAAAACATGCAAAACTAAAACTGTTGTCAAATAGCTCTGTGTGGAATTTTTTTTTTTAAACTAACAAAAATGAGATGCAGTGCAAACTGTATCAAGTACAGACAGCATGTCATAAATTTACCACAGCTATGCACAGTCATTTGAGAGGGTCTTTCAATAATAGCCAACAGATTCCTGGGCCAATATTGAATATTTGTTTGAAATGTCAATCCCTACTTGCAACTTAATGAGGTGAATTACTCCTGTATGCAGAGTGTACTGCAGTGTTTCTGCATTAAATAAAAATGACTTGAAGACTAATGTTAATACCGTATAGAATTACTCAAATAGCTGACAAGAATTATGATGCTTGGGATTTCAGCAATTTTCAGCTAATTTGTTGGTTGTCCTCAGATATGCTTGTAATTTTTGTTTATTTTTGCCTTATGACATAACAGTTACAGCATTATTTTGAAAGCTGTACTCTGTATGGCACACATGCAGTATTTGACTGTACACTGTACTGTACAGTCTTGTTGTTCCTTCCAATACACAAGTAATAAGATGTGAGAAGGTTGTGACGTGCATTGGATAAAAAGGACCTTACAGTACATCTTCCTACATACATCATGACCAGGTCATTCTCCTCCAGGCACCGCTTAAATGTGGACAAGCTTATTCCTTAGGTACCTACATTCATTTGACTCTGTCTGTCATCGTTTATAACAGCACTTGATCTTGACTTGTTCTCTAGGAAGGAGAACTAGATTAAGTTGCCAATGTTTACTGCATTTCTAAATATCAACATGTGTATGAACCCTTGGGAAAAAAAAAGGCTGGATGGCACCACATTTTGTGTAATGCGAGGTAAAAGTCTATTCAGCAGAATAATCTACTTCAAAATACGGAAAAATTGAATTAATTCATCAGAGTCATGCTGTACATGCAGAGCGCATTCATCATGATTGTAAAATCCATCAGACACAGACAATATCCTCAAGATATACAGAACTATATCAAGAATGGAAAAATAAATGTGAGGAGTCAACTGCAGTCTCCATGACAGCGAGATCCAAAGGTGGGCGTCAAACTATTCACCAGGGACCAGCCCCCGCAGTGTGACCCTGATCAGTGGAATCACAGGAACTAAGCTTCTCGCCTCCTCTGGACCTGAAGCCAGGCTCTTGGATGCCCGCTCCTCTGCTCTAGGCTATAGCCTTCTAAAAGGCATATTAAGCCTTGAGGTGCTTTATTAAGGAACACAGTGAACATACTATAATAGCCTCTTGGCATCGCATAGAACACAGAAGCCAGTGGGCAGAATGTGTGGGACTGTATCTGCATACTGTACCTCGCTTTCTGTGTGTGAGCATGATGTGGTTAAAATTGCTCGACATGTAAAACATGCTTTTGTTTATAAGTAGGTCATGTAATTGGAGAAGATTTGACACATTTGCAGATTTATTTACTGTATGCGTGTGCTATGTGGGTGTGTGCATGTATGTATGTAAGAATACATCAATCTTGTTAATGTTGCTCTGTCCATGTACAGATTTTCAAAGCTTGCCGAGATATAATGGTTCAAAACACTGATATGAGTGTTGCAAATATGACTTAACATATCTAGATGGCTTGCCCTGCCTTTATATAGATATATTTTCATATTGGAACGGTGGGGATCAGTGTGGTTGTGAAGCAGTCATGTAATTATTCTTAACTGAAAAATACAGGACAGATTGCTCAGCGAACAGGCTGTTGTACTCAATGGATGATCGACAGGGGTACGTTTCAGGCCCCTGTTGAGGCGCAGCAGGGGGGTATGTAAAGGTGAAGTTCTGGGTCTCAGGGCCCACAATGCAGACCCCCTGGGAAGGGTAATCACCATGAGGCCAGCAACAGTCAGCACAGCAGTGGCCCCTTGCCACAAAGACTCCCCTCTCCAGAGACATGGCTGTGCCTTTGTGCTCCCCCACTCTCCGAGTGTGTCCCACTCCGGGGGGCTTGAGAGGCACCACAGGGTGCCCATTAAACCATTAGGAGTGGAGGACAGCCCTGACAGCCCGATATACAAATACACGCACACACACACTTACATCGAATACACGACCATTCAAAACCTACACACGTACTGTAAGTACACAAATGCCGAGACGACAAAAGCAAAGTATTGTTTACTTAACATCACTGTCAGCTGTTAAGATCTTGAATGGAAGAAAAATCTGCCATTTCGATTTGTTCACTTTTCCATTTGCTGGTTTAATCACTCATTGACTGGATCATTTACTGACATACTCGCTCACTCATGCACTGCTCAAGTTCAGTAGTTTGCTACCCACATTAACTGAGACAGAAAAACAAGCAAACATCATTGTGTGATTGAAGAAAAGAACACCATAGAGCAGCACAGGATTTGAGTCTATGTTAAAATGCAATGGTGGTAAAACAGGCCATAAAATGTTCAACAGCCTGTGCAATAATATTGATTGTTATGACTTAGCTAAGAGGGGTGGGTGATGGTTTACATCACTTCCCAATCTGCAATGAGTCTATTAAAACCGCAGAAGAGAGAGGCTCTACATTTCAAGCTGTGGAGTGATGTTTGATATCGTGCTCTGAGAATTAAGTGTCAAAAGTGTCCGGAGGCTTTAACGTAGTCACGGTTACAACAGTGACAAGGTTGCATTTCACGCTGCAGCATCTCCTTTCTAATGGGAACAGACTGGATTACAATCGTCTTAGTTTACACTTTTTGCTTTCCTCATTAGTAGTTCCGAATTATTATGTAATCGATAGTAAACAGCTACCTACAACGGTCTGGTGTCCATAACAAACAAATATGGGAGGAGTGGCACCTCAAAGATTCCCTAAAGAGATCTTAAGTGTATGTGAACTTAACTGTGTCAAAGCATTAAATGTATCAGCGCAGCACTAGAGAGATGCTTATGGTGCACATCTGCAGTCATTCAGATAGGTGATGGTTCAGGGGTGGATGGTGGTTTACGAAAATGCCAAATCTGCAATAGAATCAATTAAAACTGTCAAGGAAAGAAGCGTTGCAGTTCAGGCTTTTTGATGTCTGTAAGCTTCGACGCCCTTGACATCTCTGCCCTGTAGCTTAGTCTCTAATATGCCTTTGTAGCAAGCTTCAGTTATTTCACAGACTTTTAAAATTCGTTGTCAAGACGTTTGTACGGTACACTAATGCTCCTCTCAAAGGCCTCATATTTCGTTCTACCAAGCAACCTGGCTCCATCCCTGAACCAGAGCTGTTGTGCCAAAACAATAATAATTACAATGTGTTACTTTCTGAGAAGTTGAAGTGAAATATCACAGCCTCACTGATGATATTAACAATGTCCTCTTCAGCGGTCTTAAAAACCAATGCTATCCATTATACCACTGACATGCTGAAGCCACTGGAAAAGTATTTATTCCTTATCACACTTAACACAAGACTCACTCACTGAGATTAATACTGCTAAGGTCGGTACATAAATTCAACCAAATGTCACATGCAGCATCATGTGTCAACACAAAATGTCTCTGTAAATACAGGATATGTTAAAGATGCTGTAAAGCAAATTCCAAGATTTGCTTCTCAGTACATCATATGAGTGTGAACTGAGTTTCTGAAAGCATGTGCAAAGCTTCTAAACTTTGTCACACTGAAATGTGGCGGTAGACTGTTAAACAGTTTCTCACCCGTCTTCAGCTCAGGTTTTTTTTTTTAGGCGGGGCTAAAACCTAACCTATCTACCTCACAACAACCTATCTATGTCAGATCACAGCCGGTTTATAGAACCTTCTGCATGGCTCCTCCTCTCACACGGTGAAACGCTATAAAAGCCTGGAGCTCATTTGCATAAGAGGTCATCCCACTGGACTTCAGTTGCTACTCCTGCCGTAGTCAGATTGTTATTGTACATCAGCTAGCTGCTATAGGACGTCTCCCTCCACCCACTTTTCTTTATCATATTTTGGACGACATGCTATAGTATAACTTTTTTCATATTTCAGACGATGTGGTACAGTGTGACTTCTTCATATTTTGGACGACATGGTATAGTGACTTTTTCATATTTTGGACAACATGCTATAATATGGCTTTCTTCATATTTCGGACAACAAAAAGTGCTTCACTTTGAAATGACAATAGATGCATATTTTTTTGTTTACATTTGTTCACTTTTATTGTACAAATTGGCAACATGCTGCATTGTCATTGACATTTTAGGAACGTATTTCTCCTACACCACAGAGTGCTTATAATGCATTGAAGAGCTGTATCTTTTAAACTTTATTTGGTTTGTTTTGATTTTCAATTTTGAGAATGTACCAGTATGACAGCCTTGTAAATAATATACCTCAGATTTATCTGGTGGATGGCAAAGGGCTCAGACCCGGTAGCTTGAATGTAAATACAGTATGTGTGGACTCAACATGTGTTTATTCAGCATCTGCAACCTTTTGATGCTAGTTTGATGTTTTTCATCAATTTGGACGACATGCTATAGTATGACTTTTTTCATATTTTGGACGACATAGTATAGTGTGACTTTTTCATATTTTGGACGACATGCGTGTGACTTTTTAATCATATTTCTGAAGACATACTATAATATGACTTTTTTATATTTTGGACTTTTTGTTTAATTTTTGACAACATGCCATAGTATGACTTTTTCTTATATTTTAGATGACATGCTATAGTATAACTTCTTTTTCATAATTTGGACAACATGCCATAGTATGACTTTTTTTCATATTTCGGATGACATACTATACTATGAATATTTTTCATCAATTTGGAGGACATTTTGTATGACTTTTTTTCAAATTTCGGAACACGTGCCATAGTATGACTTTTTTTTCATAAATCTAGACGACATGCTATAGTATATCTTTTTTTTTCATATTTCCATCAAAATAAGTGTTTTTGGACCTGACATGGCTGTCTCTAGCAGGACCTTCCTACTGTGAGGCACCAGCACTAACCACTACACCATTGTACCTGAGGGCCTGTGACTTTCTTCTGTGGTTCAGAGGACATGCTATAGTATGACTTTTTTTTTTTTTTTTTTTTTTTTTTTTTTTTTTTTATCACATTTTGGACGACATGCTATAATATGACTGGCACAGTAGTTATGCACATGCTATAGTATGACTTGTTTTTTATCGTATTTTGGATGGCATGCATTGTTAATACATGTGAACATAAGTAAATATTCCATTTCACAGTAAACCAGTCACTTCATCTTGTTTTTTGGTCCATCAACACTAAAAGTGCACAAACCATAAGAATGACAGGGTGAAAGGCTGCATATGCAATTAAAATTTTATGGCTTTAAGTTTCAAAAGCCTTTCACTGCATTTTCACTGCATTTTTCAACATTGCTGCAGTCAAAGTAAAAGGTCTGTAGTGCCTCACTTATACTACACATGATTTGTTTTGTTGGTCTTTTGTCGTGCTTTGATTCATTTGGTTTAATTTTATTGGATAAAAGATAGTAATGATATTGATTAAAATAGTCATAGTTCACATGTGTTTGGGACACAACGCAATTTTAACCAAATTCAAACATTTGTTTCACTCGACAGTATTTGTGGAAGATAACGCCCGTAACTGCTAAACTAACAAATGTCAAACAGGAGCCTTTGAGAGCTTTCATGTTTTTAAATTACATGATCCCTCTTAACTGTTACACAAAGCACAAAGCAATAATGTTATAGAACATGGTGTCACTGCTAAACCTTCATTTTGAAAACATGCATGTAACATTTGTGTGGCACAATCTTTGCTCTTTCTTTCCATTTGCAATGAAAATAGCTGAGCTGAAATAAGAGAGATGTGCGCAGTTCCTCAGTCCTTACAGTTACAGTGGACAGGCAGACTGTAATGTCAATTTCCACATGCAATCATGCCCCGTGCCTCATCATTATTGCAGTCAGTGGTGGAGAGTGATGACTCAAAAATGTCAGCCACGGCTGAATACTAGTTTTTCTCCAACTGTGTGTTGCTTCTTGCATTCTAGAATCTGCTGAGCCAACAAATAAGACGCCGTCTGTGCTTTTTCCGAAACTGTTACATGGCTAACCATTCCCTGGTGTATTCCTCGCTCTTTCAGTGGAAAGAGTCTTTGGATGTACTTGCGTGCTCTGGGTGTTGCATTGTCAGATAGCGCTTTAGCTTGGCTTTCCTTACGTCTTCATTTGCTGGTAACCAAACACGGATCACACATAGTGGCTGTAACTAGCAAAAGCAAACAAAAAAGTGGCTTTGCTAAAGTCATGAATTATTAACAGGTGCAGCTATTCAAATGCTGAGGTGAAGTGAAATGGCTACATCAGCATCCAATTACTTTTTCAGGACCATGGCTAGAGACTTTAAAACTAACCCACTTTCATAGCAGTTAAGATACAGCAGCACTTCCCTCTCTCCCTCTCCCTGACACTTCCAGTCTCTGTTTTTTTTTTATACACAGTCTTGCGTTCATTAACATACACATGTGCCCACTAATGTGCCCATATACAGAAAAGTCCAGTAAATGCTAAGACCTAAATCCTCTAACAAAAGTCTTTCCTCTTTAGTGTGCAGCTGGCAGCTGGGTACTCTCCTGGCTGTAGGGATGCTCTGTGATCGTGGTTAGGTACCTCATTTTCATTTACTATTTATTCTAATGTCCTACTAGCCGAAATACAGGCACCCTAAACACAGCCAAGCTGTATCAGGGTGACGGGGGTACTTGTAAAATGCAGATTTGGTGATATGATATGCAGTGCCAGTCAAATGTTTGGGCACACATGCTCATTCAAAGGTTTTACTTTATTTTTACTATTTTATACACTGTAGAACAATACTGGGTACATCGAAACTATGAAATAACACATTTGGCATTTTGTAGTGATAAAAAAAGTGTTGACATCCAAAATATGTTTCATATTTTAGATTCTTCAAAGTCGCCACCTTTTGCTTTGAGAATGGCTTTGCACATTCTTGCCATTCTCTCAACCAGCTCCACGAAGTTCTCACCTGATGGTTTTCCAACAGTCTTGAAGGAGTAGCCACACACGCTGAGCACGTCAGCCGCTTTTCCTTCACTCTGGTCTCCCTTAAGTTTCTTTGCAGCAGTTCAGCCATGAAGTGCCTGGTTCACACAGTCTCCTCTGAAGAACAGGTGGTGTTGTCTGCTGCTTGCACTGAAGGAAGCACAGATGTTCATCGCAATTGTGTATTGAACTTTTCCTCTCCAGCGGAGGTAATGCTTGGTCTTCCTTTCCTGGGGTGGTCCTTATGAGAGACAGTTTCAACATCGCGGTGGCTTACCTTCATGCCATAAAGTAATGATGGACTGTTGTTTCTCTTTACCTAGTTGAGCAGTTCTTGCTATAATCCTACATTAGTCAAATAGGGCTATTTGCTGAATGTCTTCACCACTTCAGCACAATATAACTGATGGTCCAAAAATTCTACCAATTATCTTTTGAAAGGCTGTTAACTGAAAACTATTCCAGTTAACTGCTTCATACAGGGGAGTAATATTGACAGTATGTAAATCTGTTATCAAGGCAAACAGTTGCTTTTGAGGAATCTCAAACATGACAGATCATTTGGTTTGTTTAACCTTTTTATTTACGTAATTTTATTTGTGTTATTTCAGTTTTGTCCTCAATATTGTGCTACAAGGCAAAACAAAATTTAAAAAAATAAATAAAAAAGAAACTGTATCCTTTGTGATTACATAAACTTGCCCATGGATAAACATTTTGTTGTACTGTTTACGCTGTGACAGCACCCACTTACATTTTGTTGGCAATGTAGCAACACTGGCTTTTTTCAATATTTACATTAGTGTAATGAAGCACTTTGACCTGAAGGTATTTTTGCAGGATTAGCCATAAACAAACACCCCCCTGAGGGAGTTGTTTTCCTCTTCCGAGGTGATGTGTGTTTGGTAAAGAGATAGCTGACAGGTTGCACCTTTTTGATGTGATCAATTTCAGCAACTGATGAATTTCAAGATTGAGATCAAGTTTTTTGGTATAGGGCCAGTTCCAGATAGCTGAAAATATGAAATACATTTTTCTGAAAAGTTATAACCGTTGGCTGGAATAGTTTGCATGCAATGACTTACACAAAACAGATAAATACATCTGGATCAGGTGACACCTCATAAAAAAGGACTGTAATCCATTTTGATCACAGACTTCTTCAGCTTGTCACTAGGATAATTGAAGATGTTTGAATACTGTGTGAAAATATCAAGAAATAGACATGGTAATCTGGGAAAATAAGCAATAGATGTTCACTCAGTGTTTGAAGATGAATTCATTTAATTTACAGTCTGCCAAAGCAATAGAGAAAAAAATGTAATAGCTAGCTAAAATACATAATCCATTTACAACCCAAAAATGTGCTTTTGTCACAGTAATTCCTTTATTGATATTTAATTACGTCCGAGTTGAGTGATTTCATATTAGTGAATGGATTATGCTGTGGTATGTCAGCCTTCCGACACTCACAGAAAATCAGGATCTGTGCTAGGATATGATCTCTGAAAACATGCTGTCATGCGTATTTTTATTATTGAGGACACAGATTTTGGCCTTTAAACTGACATATAAAGCAGCATAGTGCAGATTTTTTGTTTTGTAACAGATGTGTGCAGATGTTAACCATGATGATGACGTCATGTGTTGGCCAGTTCTGTGCTGTTGTGTATTTACTGTGGCCAGGAACATCTGTTGGCCAAGAAACCTTTGCATGCACGCATGTGTGAGAATGTGTGTGTTCGCAAACACGTCATGGGTGTGGTCAGTTCCATGGTGGCTCTGAACATCAGGTTAGGATTAATGTTACTTTATTTGTGCCTCCAGTTAGATTTGGGTAAATGAGGCAGTTATCTTGCCACACAACTTACAAACAAGAAAAAGTATTCGAGGCTGTAATAGTCACAAAACAACAAAAAAATACAATTAGATAAAGAAAGAAATGTTGCTTTCATAGCATCTGTGCAATGTTTCTCCAACTTGTTCATGTGAGTGATGGCTGCTGGAACAAAGCTATTTTTGTACTGTTTTGTTCTGCACTTTGGGACTATAAACCTTCATCCAGAAGGAAGCAGCTGAAATTCACTGTGCAAAGGGGAGCGGGGAGTCGTCATTTAAAAATCGAGCCAGTTATCTACTGTAACTGTCTGCTGTACAGGGATGCTGGGCTAAGGTGAGACTCACAAATCTGCCTACAAGACCATTTATAAAATTTGATTCAGAGAGTCTGTTCTTTAAAGACAGGTTTACAAACCACCAGAAGAAAAAGATCAAATCAATTCAATAAAAGCATGACAGAATACGGTCTTCATGATTTTTGTCGTTGTGCAAATAGGACAGTTTCCTCAACCAAAACAAATGCTGGTGCCCCTTTTTGCATACAGCCTCAAAGTTTGCTTCAAAGTTCAGTTTTAAATCAATCATGTACCACGATATTTTTAAGATTGCAAACACTGTCTGTCCCTTAATGAACATGGCATCAGGTGTGACCTCTAAAACCAATTATCCATGTCTTTGGTTTCAGCTGCCAACAGTCGTAGCATTTGTAGATCATTGCATGGGCCGTTGCACCATTGTGCATGACTATCTTGTGTGACAGTTTTTGGATGGGTGTGAACTGGTGCTGTGACTATCTTTTTAATGTAACAAATTACCTGTCTATATGCGTGTAATAGATAGTCATAACAACTGTTGTTCCTGTAGATCTGTGCAGATCACATGAAGGATGAGTGTTCAGTAAGTCTGGGTCAAAGTAGAAAAATGGAACATAAAGCATATTATCCATTCAGACGTGTCACTTTTAATATAAATATACACAACAAAATGGGTTGTTGAAATGCTGAGTGGTAATTACAAACCTGTGGCAAAGAAATCAAGGGAATTTCAAACAGGAAAAACACGAGTATGAATCAATATGTATGAACATATTCTGTCAGCTGTAATATGGGTGATGTAGAAAAAAACCCCTGCTCTGGGCAATTATAGGCCATGATTTATAGCTGTTTGAGAAATGTGTAGCACTCTATAGAAATGATGAATTGCCTGCTGCATCCTTGGGAGTGAATCAATACATCGAGTTGTGTCACAGTGCACCACACATATTCAGTACAAGTGAATATGTTTTACATATACTACCTCTTCTTCATACTCTGTCCATATACAATATCTTTGGGACTCTGCTCCTGCTTAGTGGTAAAGTGCAGTTCAGCATCGCCTAGCAGCAGCCTGAGGCATGTGGCGAGTTTCTTAGCTTAATTTGACTGGCCTCCTCCATCTCTGTCATCTGAGGGCTGTTTTTGGACCTGGCTACCGCATTATTAATAACGCTCATTTTGGCCCGCCATGGGAAATGAATTATTCTAATGGGTGTAATTCCACTGTCGCTCCAGTTCCCCCTGCCTTAGCATGTGGGGCAAGATGGATGAGATGTGTGATTGAGTGGAACAGTGACATGCGATGTAGCGATTAAATGTTCCTTAAGCTGAGCTGAGAGCAAGGCTGAAAGGGTCTGTAAGAAAACACTTTCTCATAAGCAAAATTGTCATCAGAGATTTATTCAAGCAATAAGGGAGATTGTGTTGGAGGGTGGAAGCTGTTCAATAAATGAATATTAATTAGTGGACATTAACAGGCCCAAACAATGTTTTGACTGTTCACTCATCTGTGAGAGGTCGACACTGGCAGTACTGCCCAAACATAAAGAAAACTGTTTTTTTATAGCGATGACTGCTCCATTTCCACTATCACCCTCTAAATTTGATGTTCTATCCATCTCTTTCACTGTCTCTCTTTCTCCGTATAGCTGCCTGTGTGTTTCTTTCTCTCTACTTGCTGTCCTGCCAGTGTTTTGTTTTGGGATATCTCAGCTCTCCTACACCCAACTTTGATGAATCCGCTGTCCGTGAGATATAATAAAACCCAGCAACCAGTTGGCATTGCCCAGTTTGGTACAGAGCCATATTGTAATTGGAAACAGGGCCATCATGCTGGACTCTAATTATGGTTTCCATAGTAACTGCACAAAAAAGGTTTTCTACAGTATAGCGTCGTGAGGAAAAAATATGAAGAGCCCCTTTCTCTGTTCTCATACTTTAATACCTGGTGAGTTCACATCTGTATTAATGACTTGATACCATTGTACATGCCAGAGAATTACAGCGGTGGACGGAGGGTGACAGAAGTTCTTCAGTATATTTCACATCGCATACTGCTTGGCTATGTTTAGACTTATCTTACCCAGGGTGAGAGCACAGGTCTGTAAAGTTATTAAAGTTCAGAGTCGTGGGTTCAGTGATCCTCTGGTTATTGTTTTTCAGCTGCCTCCTCTGCTTATCTTCCTTTCTCAACTTTAAAATAACATCATGCACAAAGATGTACACCAGCACGCACGTGTCATAATCATGCACGTGCACATGCAGAATCTGAATATATTTTAGGATTAACGACTGACACGTATTACTTTCAATCAACCTTTAATGCGCCGCAGATAGATCTTTCGATACTCTGAGTGGGTGCACATTTTTTGACAAAAATCAGCTTCTTTAAAAGTAGTTTCAGAATATTTTGCTGGATGTCATGTGGTTTTTCGCAGGAGCTTTAGCAGCTAAAGACATAAAACTGCAAAATGATCATTTGTCAGCAGTAGCTAAACAAAATATTGTAGCTGATCATTGATGACTAAATGCATTTCAGACTTTCATTTTCTTACCATAGCAAATATAATTTGTATTATTTATTTGCTTTTGGAATTTCAAAGCCGCTACTTAAAGAGAGATGACATCATGGTGCATGGTTCTGGTGGTGAAGATGTGGCCACATAAATGGCTAAAAGTCTGCCAAAGTCGTCATAAGTCCCCATGGAGTAGTCTGGTGTATATTCGTGTGTGCGTAATGTGTGTGCATGTTTATGTGTGGCTAGGATAATGATGACGAGAATGATATGACACATATAGGCGAGGGAGAGTGCCTGTGTGTTCTTGGAAACCCGCATTGCTCCATCTGCTGCTGTTAGGCAACCAGCTGCCTGCCTCCCATCGGCCCAGCAACACCAGCCACAACTACTCTGAAACCATGGCAACAGGCTCCTTTCTGCGTGCCCAGAAGGACTGACCCTCCTCCTCCTCCTCTTTCTCCTTCCCTTCTTCTCATCCTCTTTTTGTAAATAATGTCAAGGGTCTGTAATTTCAAAGATGATTTGTGAACTCCCCTCTCTCCTCCTGCTCAAGATCTGTTTTCAAATGTTGGAAAGACAATAGTAAACCAGTACTGTTCCACGCACTGCACTGTACTCACATTAAACATATGTGCTCTGTCAATACAGTGTGGCACTGGGAATGAGCATAACCAAGCGCACCCACATGACACACCCACACATTACAGTGTCCCACTTGCTCACAGGCACACTCATTTCCAGATACATAAATTTTGGCCACACTTTCACGTTAAGTTCAAACCAAACTATTCTCCTCTTTCCCTCAGTAAACACAACCAAAAGATCTCTTCCATTCAGTGAGAGACTCTTTCAATCTGCTGTTAAGAGATTGATCATCAGAACCCGGAGCTTCATGAACCCCACACCCCAGCTGCTCAATGCTTCATCATCACCTCAATTATCATCATCAACAGAGATTTCACCTTCCTTACTCTTACCTTTATAGTTAATTTAATACATTTCTTTTCTGTACAAATTACGAAACGTAATAACCCATGTCATCCCTGCATAATTTGACAACGTTCAAAATTGCTTCCTGTGATGTCAGTCTTCAAGAGACCCCCTAAATGTTTTTGGGAAGTTGAGGTCCTGGTGACTTTAGAGGAAAGTCCAGTACTTGGTCTTCCTTGATCTTCCTTGATCTTTCTTCAAAGCTTTGAAGTATGTTTAGGGTGAATGTCTTGCTGCAGTATGATTCCTTCTTCACCAAGATGTAAACCAGAGGGTGGAGCATTTCTGTCAAGAATGCAGTGCTACTTCTCCTTGTTAACAGTGAACCCAATTCAGTGCAGGTGTCCAAACCCAGAGTAGGCAAAACCTCCCCAGACTTCAATATTCCCTCTACCATGTGTTACTGTGGGTTCGGTACGCAGCAGTACCGTTCTCTTTCTTGTTCATCTCCTACATATACGCTTCTGTTACCACTATAAATCTCAAACTTTGATTCATCAGTAAATAGGACCTTCTCCCAGTCATCCACTATGTGTGTGTTTGGCCTTGGATTTGCTAACATTTGATCGTTGATCTTGAAATAGTACAGAACCGTAAATATTTCTTCCATTTTTACTAAATCCTCAAAATTACTGATTGTTTCAAGGTTTAAATAAAAAAACAAAAACATTATTGATTCGAACTTGCTTATCATTAATCATTACTTGGATAACAACATTCATTACAACAATAACATGTGAAAGTCATATCATTACTACATGCTGATAAACAATATAACCAGTTGTCCAACCCTATTTCTTGCAAATTTTGTAAACTGTCTCCTAAAATTGCAAAAGATCATGCGTTTACCACCCTGTTGTGGAAGTGCAATGATTATACTTCAGTTGATTATGATGCTGCAGCATCTGACAAATGGAGTGAGTGAGGCAGGTCTATTGTAAACTATCTCTCTAGCTTCCTCTGGGATTGTATGTATTGTAGGACCAACAATTTCGGAGTGTCCAGCAGCTGTAGCCTGACAGCAATTAAGACCAATATGTGATGCTGTTTCCATAAGCTGTAATTAATGAGCTGCTGGTCTCGTAACAGGTTAACAAAAATATTAAAATGTATATTATTCTATTATTTTCAAAACATGTTTTTATTATTCAGTGTATTGAGCAGGGGGGTGCACAGACATTATGACACATAAATATATAATAGCTATTAAGTTAGCATTTCTGACATGAACAAGATGTGTTTAATAAGATGTTTGTAAAAACAAGAGCAAAGTGATTCTGGCGAGCTCTTTGAAAGGCTAATCATCATTAATTTTAAATGATTGCGGTGCCTCATAGCCTCATAGCAATATGTTCACTCACTATAGACCCACTTAGCATCCAGTAGGTTTTAATAGGTTATGACAATCCAGTGCAGGCACACACACACAGACACACAGACACACAGACACACACACACACACACACACACACACACACACACACACACACACACACACACACACACACACACACACATACATCACAGCAGTCTCCAACCGAGCCAATGCATGACATTTGGAAGACTTACTCCTGATATGTAGACATACAGTGTGTGCACATAGAGCCACCAACAACCATTCCTATAACAAACATCTTTAGTTGGTTTTTTTTGCCTGATACGTTTGAGAATTTTGATTGCAAACAGTTAACTAATTCTGCAGATTAATGGGGAATGAACCTAACCTGTTCTGATTGGAGGGGACAGAAGTGCCTTATGTCAAACAGACCTAGTGAAAATGACACCACAGAACACAACTACATACAACAAAGGCATTCCTATTTGGCTTGTTTACCATCTCTAGCTGCTTGTTTGAATTTCTGCACTTTAATGGCTCAAGTCAGATGATTTAATTTGTTTTAAAGAAAATAAGCACCAACATTTATTGTACAAATTATATGCCGAATGTGTTGCACAAAATGCAATGAGAGCCTGATGTCTGCAGTTTTTCATCTGCTGTTCCACAGCAGTAACCTACTTGTCATCAATGTGCAGATTAGAATGGGACAACAAATTTGTTCTGACCCGGGCTCATAAAAAAAACAACAACAACAAACAAAAAAACCACCATTCACTCAAAGCAGAAATATTTGATCGCACTTTAGCCTGTGCACATCTGTCAGTGGCACAACATCTGCCGTTACCTCACTGATTGTATTGTAGCTGTAATTGCATTATGCTTCAAATTTTAAAACCACAGTAGAACACAGCAAAACATTTCTGCCACATGTGACTCAGTGATGATTTTCTTTCTTTAACACATCAAGAGAACAAAATAAACTTTATCAAATTGGCAGAGTAGAGTAGCTAAATCAGATCTATCCGGAAAGACAAATGATCTCACTCAAAAACAAGTGGGATCTGCTAATGTACAAAGACACGTCTTGGTTCTAGTTTTACTACTACACACTACACACTACACTACACATAGTATGTCTGCACTGTATATGCTACATGAATTGTTTTGTGTGTGTTTGTGCTGTCTTTATTTGTCCTGTGGACTTGTATCTTGAAAGCGGTTTTCCTAAATGACAGTATCGGAAAGTCTTGTGTTTCTGTGTGGGTCTGTATTTTCAAATCTTTGTGCACAAACGTGCATATGTGTTGCTGATTAACAGTGGGCGACGGAGATGCCTTCTTCTTGCCAGCTCACCCAGAGATACTGGCAGCCGGTGCTGCCTCTTGGTGAAACAAGCTAAACTCTCTGCTTCCCAATGTAAACACTGCATGGCATTATGCTAATACGAGGTCACATAATTCAATAGAACATCTTGTATGTCCATATCTTGCCTAAAAGCTGTGACTGTGATGACTTGCTCTATTTCTTTCATTGTACTATAAACATAAATGTTTCTACATTATTAGAGTAGCTTCTAGTCCTGAGAATAAAGCCATTTAAGGGAAATCATAACACGAAACTCATTCACAAGGAGAGCATGTGGCATAGGGATTCATGTTTTGACCCATCTCTGACCCTCCTGCAGTGGTACTGCAGTCTGGATTCTAACAAACTGCATGACTACAAACATATCCATTTTAAAATTGTATGATAGACTTCCTTTTTACAAGAAACAACTTATTAAGGGACTATAAAGGTCCTTGTATGATGTTAATGTTTGTGCCCAGCAGATTTGTAGGTCTCCATAGGCTGCTGGTTCCAGCATCACTTAGAAAGCTAATTGACAGTTGGAAAAGATATCGACATCCCTGTTCATTGGAGCTCACATGCTAAGCTATTAATGGATATTTAAGCCCCGGATTTCCTAGCATGTGCATTATTTGTACGAACCACAAGTCCCCACTAGTGACAAGCGGAATCACCACCAAATTAACAAAAAGAGAAAGGGGAGGGTTTGATTGTGAAAGCAATTTCCACTGTTGTGGAAACTCTACTTGTGTGAAGCAGAGACAGCAATCACTGAGATAAAGACTGAAGATATGATGCACAAAGTACAAAAAAGCTGCAGTCGGAGGGACAGAGAAGTGATTGTATGTAATAGATAAGTGGAGGAGATAGCAGAACAGACAGCCATGAGAGAAACTGAGAAAGGGAGTGTGATGGTGTGGAAGTGGAGGGGAGACAGTGTGGAGTTATGTGATAAAGGGAAGAGAGAATTGGAGATGAGCGAGATCTGAAAGGAAGCTTGCAGCCTTGGTGTGTAAAGACAGACACTCATTATGATTGTTGAATCAATGATACTGACAGTCCAGGCATGATGACTGATTGGACCAAGATGGACTGAGTATGTTCTAGTCTGGGCCAGTTACTATGTTTCCTCACTCACTCTACTTTCCTGTCACATTTTTAATGTCAAGGCCATTTATTTGCACAGAGGTGTTACTGCTATGTATATGTAGAAGAGGAAATAGCCTTCACAAACTGTCATGTTTTCTCAGCAAAACAAAGTGTTTGCCTCAAATATCATATCACTGAATCCCACCATCCCACCATCCCACCATCCCACCATTACGATAAGGGCAACAGTATTGATTCATTCCCAGACCTCGGCTTGTTGCAGTCAATCCAGCAGGATATTAAAGCTGCTCTTGTTGTTTTAACAGGGACAAACAGCATAGATGGCATCTATTATACATTCTCTTTTAGCCTTGCAGTTTACCAAGGATACATATTCAGTGTAATTTTAAAACATTATGACACACTTCGTTATGGGTTCTCAGTCACTGATATGATCAGATAATCTGAGGATATCCGCTCACATCTGTCGGATCAGGTCTACACATGTCTTGTGGTTAGACGGCAATGATCTGAGTTTTCATTAATGTTCCCTCAGGATCTCTTATTTCTCATATCCCTGTTGGTGGACTTTACTGTATGTTCCACCCACCGATTTGGAGGAGATGTGGTGCAGGAGCGAATGGAGCAGGCTGGAGGACAGGCAGAATGTTTCCCCCCCCACACAATCGTTTACCAAATGCTGTGCTGTGCTGTGGCAGAGCACCGTAAGAATGCATTTGTGCTGCTGAGGCTTCATGAATATTGGATGTGGCCCCTGCCTGCATGCCCGCCTGCCTCTCAATGCCTGCCTTATTGCTCGGGCACGTGCTAAGAGAGGTGAGTGCTGGTTGTCTGCCTCGTTCACTCCCAGTTACATAACACCTGACCTCATCCACTGCAGTGAGGCAAGAGTTGGGATTCCCTCCTGCACATGGACACCAGCATGTTGGGGAGAGAGGAGGAGTGAGACAAAGGAGGAAGGGAGAACACCATGCAGCATAAGAGGCAATGGGTGGTTTTAATGATACAAGCGGAGACGGGCAGACTGAAAGGAGAAGGCTAAATCATACGTGTCCGGCCCTTACAGATATAATGCTGAACACAGTATTATTCTAAGAACAAAAACAAGAATGACAAGAGATGACTAACATGAGATTCTTCATTGTGGTGGAGACGTAATATCTGTTGTTGAAACCGATAAATAAGAAGGGATGATTCACAGTGCTTGAGATGATATAGTGAGTATGTTAGTCAGGCATGGTGTCAGATGAGTAGTACACCAAGTGTTTCCTCTGGTCTGGAGGGATTGATTTGGTTTTGCGGGACTGAGATTTAAATAGTGTATTTTATGTAATGATGGTTATTTGGACATCTTTTGAATTAATTTGATTTAAAAAAAAAAAAATTAAGGCTGCAACATGAATTGGTATTATCCATGACTGTAACAATGGATGACATTTATTTATATTGGAACAGGGTTGAAAGGTGTTAAATATTGACACAGTGATAACTGAGAACATTGAATACAACTGAAGATAGAAGCATGGTATGTGGGTTTATTAACTATACACCAGGTTCACACAGACCTCTCAAAAACACAATTCAATATGTGCCATAAGAAATAAAATACTCTCACATTTTGAAAAAAAGAACAACAATTATGTACTATCTTTCTTGTTTTGATTGTTGTGGAGGAGAGTGGCTGAAAAGACAACAGAGAGTGAGGGTAGGACCTCAGACCATGGTTGCTATTTGAACCCACAATATCAAAGTAGATGAAATGTTTCTGATCCTGTTGTCCTATGTAAGACTCACAGCCATACAGACCAAAACTCAGTGTACCAAGAAATGTTTGTTATCTCCAAGTAAAAATCACAGTAAATACTGAAAATGTAGGGCACAAAATCTCATGAAATCACACACCACAGGAAGAAGCAGTAATGAAAAGAATAAAATGCTGCTGGTCTCATCTGTACTGCACCTCATGTTGTGATGGAACTTATTACTTACAATAAGCAGAGTTCATTGGGAACAAAGCCTAGTTGTTTATCTTTTTTTTTTTTTTTTTTTTTTTTTTACAAAATAACAGGTTTTATTTACTGAACTTAGCTACATTTCAGATTTCATTTCAGTGGAGAATATAGTGTATGTCTCATTTCTACAAAACACACTTCCACACACAATGTATTTCACCAGAAAATGACAACACTGATTGATTTTAAGGGGGTTCAAACAACCAATGTTTATGTAGGTGACCTCTAGTGGCTGTAGCAATTATGACAGGAGAAAAGTAGGAAGTGTCATGATGTAGTGTATAGAATAAAAAAGTTCGTGTAAGATCGAGGTCATGAGTGGTTGGATGAATCAAACAGTAGACTTTCATCCAGGAGACTGCTGTTTGTATCTTAAAACAGAAACAGAAGTCAACACTAACTTATTTTAACTTATGTATGTAATCTCACGTTCAATTGGTCAACTACATAATTAAGCTTATATCTGGTACATAACAAATTTATTTTAACCCAAACATAGCTGAGTAGTTTTGGTGGCTAAACCTAACCAAACTGAGATTCTTTCACAATGTTAACCCCGTGTTTGTTGTTACTATGACGACGAAGGTCCAACACACCTGTCTGCAGTATTCTCCAGTGGTCACATATATAATTTTGGTAAATGAGTTGGTAAACCGATTTTGTTGTTTCGGTATGGGAATGTGTTATAATATCACATAAGCGAGTTGCAATGTTAATTGGTTGCACAAAAAAGTTAATCTATCATCTCTGATAATAAACATCAGGCTTTGGTGTGGTGCCTATGTTTTAAGGAGGAGGTTTTTACCTGATAACATTTTCCACTGACATTTAATTAACCTTGAGGGAGAAATGCTTTTTCAATGTGCCAAAGATAGAAACTGTCTCCATACTTTAACCTCAGTAGACCTAAAGACAGAACAATAACAAGGAAATATTGTAATTTATTGTAATTTTGTTCATTTTGTGCAAAATATCTTCGGGCCTTTGCTGATCACATGTTTGTCACATGTAACAGTGGGAAGATCACAAAGATTACTCGTAAACTAGCGTTTCTCTAATGTCCTAATGTGGCTGGTCCCCTCTTTTATATGTTCCATTTCTGGTTTTGTCTTTTAACTTCTGGTTGCTGTTGCTGGTTAAGATATATTCAAGTCAAAAGTCTCTGCCCTGATCACTTTATACAGCCTACTAATAATTTATTGAAGCTAAAAACACACCTCCACATTATTGAGGAGTTCTGACATCACATCCACCAGAGGCAATCCATTAATTTACTTTTAACAACGAGCTGATCCAAGGCGATGCAGGAGCTGATGTTTGTCAGACTGTTGTAGAAAATGTCCCTCATTTTCTTTGAGTTCGGAGAGTACTTCACACTGTGCACTTTACTATAAAACTGGACAGATATTTACTGAAATGCAGGCGCAAGGTATACATACATATATATTGCAAGCAAAACATGTCAGCCTATACAATACAACCATACTTCCTGTAGACAGAAATTTAAGAAACAAAGTTCTGAGCTGTTGCTGATGTTGCTAAAATAAATACAGTCCAAAGTGTAGTACATATGGCAGTCATTTTCTGTTTGTGACAGACTTTTGTTGTCCTGTCTTATGCTGTATAGATGCTATCAAGGTATAATATTTTCAGCTTTTAAGAACAAGGGACTTAAATGTCACAATGTCAGATAGCCCCAGGTGTATCCACAGAGGTCATTTGTTGGATGAAACATGCAAGGCTTGATATTAAAGTTACTGCCACATCCCATGTGTATACCTCCACCTCCCCTCTCAAGTGAGAGCTTCCCCATAAAACAATAGCACTTTATCTGTTTTTTTTTTTTTAATCCCCTCGGCCACATATATTATTTGTTAGGGTGTGAATACATAACAAAAACTATAACAAGACAAGCCACGATACTAACAGAAAACATTAATTGTTTCCTCCTCGCATTATCCATAATTCTCATCCAAATCTGCCCTTCCATGTTATTAACTGGGGATTATTTATTAAAGTAATGCGTTGTTCCCTTTGTCTGGGTTATAATAATGTTAATCTGCCATTCCTGTCTGCAGCTGGAATTTTTCATTGCTCATTGGTTATCCTTTTTGGGCTTTTGTGATGCTGCATCAACCAATTATTTTTCTCCACTCAGTCTAATTACTCACTATTTATTCATGTAATCTTTGACATAATGATGGGTCTTGCTCAAAACTGACAGTGAGTATATGATCCCAGATAAAATATCCAGGAGGTCCAAATGTACCGCAGGCTTGTGAGAGATGAATAAATACGTCATTAAAGGATTTTACAAAAGTTGCTGAAACTGGACAAAGGGCTTTCATGTAATTTGTAATACCGCATGTTCTAAATCTGTTATGTAATGCTGATTAAAATACAGTGTTATGCTGTAACTAAAAGCTTCCATGATGAAGCAATTTCAGTGTCTAGCCAGACGCCCTTGAACGTGCAAATGGTTTGAAATAAAAATCTGCAGTTGCGATTTCCTCTCTTGAGAACTGATGCCTCAACGAAACAGGAATGCTCCAGCAATTTAAGTCTTTAGGTAAAAGTCAACCTCCCTACAGCATTGTTCTATAAATGCATAATAATTAATCTGCATAAAATATGACCTAATGCCACTCTGTCTCTCTGCAGCTGTGTTAGCCTTTAATCCACTGTCGACAAACATAGATAGATGGATAGATGGATGGATGAATGGATGGACGGACGGACGGACAGACAGACAGTGTAGGTGAGTAACTAGTTACATGTAAGGGAGTTCAGTCATTGAATTACAAAATAAATGTAATCAGTTACAGTTACTATGGCAAATATGTGATTAAGTTACAGTTTCCAGTCAAAATGTTGGCGATTACAAAGTGGTTACATCCACATTATTGCTGCTTTGCATCTTTTTGCCGTGCAGGAATCATTTCTGTCTATATCTAGACAGGCTCCTTGCATTTGGCAGTATGAGCTCAAATTTATAGCCCTGTTTGTGATCTTGTGTTTGAATTCGCACCACCTCTCACCTGCCAAACAAATCAATGGGCATCTCTCTCACCAACCACACCAAGGCAGTTGGACATGTCTGCAAATAAGATGAAGAAATATTTTTTGTCCAAAACTATCGATACTTCTATCATCGCTCATCATGGAGTGAACCTGAATGTCAACTTGATTTTAGTTACTTTTAATAAAAGTTTGACAGTAGTCAGTGTTCAGTACTGGTGTGAGGTTTACACTGGCTAGTTAAAACTTTTTTTAAGACTTGTTCAGCTTGATTACCCAGTTTAAAACGTTTGTTAGAAAAAATATCTAAAAGTAATAGATATAAAAGTTATATTAATTTGATGAACTAATTAGAATAGCTACATTTATTTGAATTCTTTACCTATCACACTTCAGTAGTAAATGGAAACACATTTCTAACGGGAGGAAAACACACAAGGGAACAGACTTTGACACAACACCTGTTGTTTTCTCAATAGAACAACAAGTCCACCACCTAGCAATAGCTTATCTAAACCACACTTAGAGGTTGCTGTAAATAACACAGGTCGAGCCACTACCTCTGATAAACAATCCGCATTACATTACATTACATTACATTTCATTTAGCTGACGCTTTTATCCAAAGCGACTTACAATAAAATCACATAAAATCAAACTACAGCCTAAGGAATAAGCAGGAGGCTCCACTCCAACTTTACTGTACCTCTAATGGTGGAAGCAGTGAAGTTTGATGCTATTTGTGGTGGATGTTATCACTGTGCATTCTGGGCAATGTGTCTTACCCATCTTTTCTGCCTGTCCCTGGTGCTCTGATGCACTGGTAGCACTGATAAGCAGAGGTGTGAGACACTTTCTGCTCAGGATAATCTGCTGAGAATGAAGCTGCTGCTTTCTCTGTGCCAAGTAGAGGGGAGGATGATGGAAGAGAGGTTGTTAGAGGGACAAATGGCAGCCAACTCTGTTTGGATTCCCTGCTCTCGGAGGGCAATGGGGTGTTGAGGAAGAGAGAGACCTTGTCCAGCTCATACAGGGTTAGCAGCAGTGCATTTCATTCAATTTAATCAGTTTCTTGACCTGACATTTTTTTCAGGTCGTTGACGATTGGGAGGATGTTTGTCAGCTCGTGTCTCTGCCTGCAACCACCTGATCGATTTATTGTTTGGATTTTGTTTTGTTTTTCACGTGTAAGCTCAGGCATGTGTGCCAGCTCTGTGCACCGCTTTTATACAGTAACTAAACTTAAGTGTCACTCATCTCTGCTGTTTCTTGCCCAGGAGGTCTTATGCATGACTTGGTTTCTGAGCACTAACTGACTGGTTTATTTATCTCGCTGTTTAAGCCTTTCCATCCAATTTCTTTTTCTTCTCTATGCATCCCCGCTCCAAGCTGGTTTAATCTTGGTTTGTGTCTGAGGTTTAGGGCCATATAGCTTAGCATAGTCTGTTAGCTTCAATTTCTCTCCTCAGTGTTTTTTTTTAGCACAGTCTATTTTCAGGGACTGGGACCTGTGAAAAATTTGAATAAAGCTTTAAATAGACCACTTATGGACAACACATAATTTCCATCTAACGCCTTCCATTTGCAAAAAACATGTCACTGCATGGAGTAAATGAATCCTAAACTGTCCACGGCAAACAGATGAATAAGGAGATTGAGAAAGAGCAGAGGAAGAGAAGTAAATGAGAGCAGCAGCTGCCCCTCGTGGGAGGTTCCTGCGCCAGCCAGTCGATTAAATTCAGTTGTCTTTGTAGTCTTCCAAAGGTTAAAAAAGCATCAATATTTCTGGGAGGCTGCACTTAACTCAGTTTCCTTGACATTAAATTGTGTGATAAATGCAAAGCAGCAAATCATCAGGCCTTGTTTCATAATTAGAGTAATTTCATGCATCAACTTCTTGACTGGCAGGTGGAAAATAGTTTTCTGTACAACACATCTCTTGTGACAACACAGAAAGAGAAGGAGGAATCTCCAGTGGGCGGAGGGAAACTTTAATCCTGATGGATTATTACAAAATATGATCAATATGTGAACCTGAAATGGATTTTTAGTTTCAGCTATGACTGGTAGCTCTAATGATTGATACATTCCCTCTGCACACTAAGAAAAGCAAAGCCATGAAGGTGTTGCAAATTGTTATTCATGACTCTAACAATGTTAGTAAAAATGTCTTAATGGTTTGTCAGTTGTAGCTTTATATTTTATTGCTGATATGTAAAATCTTCATGAATAATTTAGTAAACATTGTTTCAGTCAATAATAGCCAGCGGTATCAAAAGAAAAAATTAAGTTGTGACACTAAGCATTAAATTTTCCACACAAGGCAAATTATAGCAACATTCGATGTCATTTCTGTGCGGGTGCAGGATATTGCACTAAAAATTAAAACAAAGCAACTGCCCAATTGTGAAGGAGATGACAAAGACAGACAGAAGTAGAGACCGGGTGAGAGAGGAAGAGAAAAAAAGCCAGTCAGCCTGTGCTGGCAGTGATAAAGGGTAATGAGTTATAGCATTCACAGGTACACAGTGCTCACATATATCACAGCTCCGTCAGCTCACTCTGAATCGTGACAAAATATTTCATCCCGATCTCACTCAAAATCTCAAATCCTTTCACACTGGAGTAACGATGGCTTTGCTTTGCTTGTGTGTGCGTGTGAGTGTGTGTGCTATTCGGGTGTGTGTATATGTGCATTAGACGCAGCCAGGAATTGCACTTTTTTTTTTTCAAGGGGGGGCTTCATGAAGACTCATTAGTCCGACCAAGTGAAGAGCAGAATAAGTGATTGGTCAGTGAGCGAGAGAAAGGGATACCACAGAGGAAAAGGGGCTTCTCCTCACATCACCATTTCTGAACAAGGCTGGCAGCCTCCATTAATGAATTGGACTGCCCCATGCTGATGAATAGAGTCTAGAGATGGGCAGGAGGAAATGAAGGGAGTAGGGGGATGTCAAACTACATGAACGATTAAGAAGCTCATATCAGGCCCGTGTTACAGAGGCCTATTAGTCCTCTTGTCTCTGCTGGCGATGGGCGTAATGAGGTAGTCTCCAAAGACCAGATTGATTCCTACTCTAACACTCACACTCCAAGGATAAAGAGCAGGCTTACTGTACAGTTGCACAATAGGCTGTAATAACCAGTATAAGTCTCCTTTACTCTTGGACTATTGTACAATGACATGACTCAAACTTTTACCTTGTAAGTGTAAGGACTTTTTTAAGTTCATTTTACTAAGATCTGAGTTTTTTTTGCCTTTCGTGAAATTCAAATTCAGACATAATGTCCATCCGGTGTTTGTGTCAGTGCAGTTTAAATCTGATGTTTCTTTTTGTTTTCTTTCTCATGGTTCTTATTGGTGTCCAAAGGTTTAAATTTTAATTGCGCATTAGTGGGACTCGTGAGAGAAGATACAAATTTTGCAGGCTTTTGCTTTTTTGATGTCACTTTGTCAAACAAGCCTGAGCTACATAGTGCAAAAACTATTACTTACTTACTTTTATAGCACTACATTTTCACGTGTACTGTCCAAACATGCAATCCTGAAGTGTTTTATAATGCTGTAAGATAAACACTTTTACATACAGATAGAACTAATTTCACAAAATGTACTTTATTTAGAAATTCCTAAATCCAAGATGATTTTTTTTTTTTTAAAGAACAAAACCAATAAACTTGGCTTAATCTTCTTTTCTGAGCTCCATTTTCATCCAAGACCTATTAAAGACACATCACACTGCTGCACTGGGTGAAAAATGTCTTCATTATGAAACATATGGGCACTATATTTATTTAGAGACAGCTCGACAGACTAATATCATGAAATTGATTTAGTAAACCTTCAATATTCTTGCATTATCCATTGCACTATACTGCTCTCTCTCGCTACAACAGTCAGTTGAGGGTTTTTTTTCTTGTTTTTTACATCACATTTTGACACCCTTTCCCCCAGTGATTCCTGACATGCAGTGCGGGAGACAATCAGAGCAGAGTGATCATGGACATAACCCCTCATTAAAGAAAGTGCCTCCTTCCAAGTTGACAGAGAGGTGAAGGGAGAGGGCTGACCTTATTAACAAAGCTTGGTAGGTTAACATAGTGTCATGCCATCACTCAGATTATTCTTTCCTAGCTTGTGTTACCAATGACGGACCTGCCAGGTAATTACTGACAAAGTGCCACGTCCTCTCTGCACGTACTGTTATGAAAGCTGAAGGGTTCTAATTTTAATCATAAAGCAGAATTGTTTTTTTTTTCGTTCTTACTTAATCATGTAAGTACCTTGTAAGACCTTGTACAGCTTGCAGTTGCCTTCACTACGAAGGAACCTGAGGCTATTGTCTTGTGTTTTGGCTCAAACATGATTCCCGGAAGAAAAGATTTGAATCATTTTTTAACCAAAGCCGATATCGTCTAAATGACACATTGGTGGCCACAGATTGGAGGATGCCGGGAAAGAGTATGTTTTCAGGAGTTTCTCATGGGTGAAGGCATTTCAAGTTACAATGCAGCATCGATGAGTCCCAATTCAGCAATTGTTGCAGATCATGGCAGCTAAAATTTAAGTCAAACTAACAATCCTCCAGTGTTCTTTATAAATGCGATGGCTGTTCTGTTCGGTGGAGTAAAGAGGTAAGTGATTGGACAAAGAAGAAAGTTTGACACATTTTAAAAGTATATCTTAATATAAACATTTTATTCAGTGCATTTTTGTGTATACAACAAATAATAAACAACTGGAAGTTATCAGACAGCCACAATGTCTGCCTGTATATGTTGTTTTATCAGATTTAGCCTGGTAGTTTGGAACACATGATCCAACATGGGTTAATACACATAGCCTACATCATGCAGCTCTAGACCAGAATTTCCCTGCTTTCTCCCATGCAACAGATAGGTTCACCTAATACAAACCACCTCCAGAGGAAACCAAGAAAAGAAAGTCTCCCAGAAGCATGTACCAGAAAGAAGTTATGTAGCTGAAGGGAAGAGTACATAGCCCACAAAAAGGGTCCTTTGTGTACATATCTGTGTTTGTACATGCCCTGTGCAAGAAAGGGAAGATGTTCATTTTTGTATGTTTTTGTCATTTTTTTGTTTTCACTTTTACAAATATGACGTGTCCTATAAAATGTTAAGCCACCTAAAAGTCCACAGTATTCTTTTTTAAATATAGAAAATATTGTCACCACAATAAGTTACTCAAACACATAACAAGCATCCTGGGAAAGGGCTTTCACCATTTTCTTATGGTGAACTGTATCAGACAAGAGAAGTCGACAAAAAAGGATGGCTTGGGGGAGGTGGGGAGTCAAAGAATGACACAAGCACAGAGGGAGGAAACAGATCACGAGGACCAGAGCTAGAGACATTGTGACACAGCGGTAACAGAAGGGAATGGGGACACATAAGTCGTTTCATACCTCGGTCATCGAGCGTATAAGCAAAAAGCACGACATCAAGCACGCTGCCAACTTCAAAATGTTTTAAAATCACTTCCTTTGTCCATTGTTCTTTATTTTCCCACAAAATCTTTGCTTTCTTTCATCAAAAATGTACAATAAAAAAAAAATCCAGCTTTGCCTTAATATTGGCTTGGTTTTCAGCGGCTTAAAGGGACACTCTTTTGTTCTGTCTTTGGTTGGCTGGAAACCTTTTCAGTAATGAACAAAAATACAAATACTGAACAATGGCAAGGGAAGAGAACAAGAGGGGGGCAAAAACAAAACCAGTAATCAAATAAAAATCTCTCAGCTAATTCAGAAAATTAGCAAAAACCAAGGTGCAGCTGTGGCATCTCTGAAATGAAAAAAAAAAAAAAAAAACTGCAAGAGAGCCACATTGTCCCTTATATTTCAGGTCAGTTGAACATAGGCTTCATTTTCCCATGCTAGAGAGCTCAGTCTCTGAGCGTGTGCACTAGGATGCAGGAGAGCTACCATCTGGCTGGCCACAGTCCCAGTAGCACTAGACTGTGCCACACCAGGGAGTTTATAGGCTTTGTATTCACAGAAGCATGGATGAGAGAGATCAGGGCTTGTACTGTACCACTGCAGCTTCGTAGACCAGCACCGTTACTAGCTGCCCTGAACACCTGCATGTCTAACTTCCTGTCCCTTTCTGACATATGCACGAGTGCTTGGTGTCTGCATGACCTAAGAAAAGTTATTGTCCATAGGAAATTAAGTAAGAACAAAATAAGATAAAGATGAGCTAACTGGTATGCATTCATCATCAAAATAGAGTGACCAAGGTAATAAATAAATCTCAAGCCCAAAACAAAATATTTAATTTGTTTCTTTAAGTCGAGAATGATCTATGTGCTGTTTAGTTTCCTACTATCGATGCTGTTTTGGTGACGATTGACCAGGATGATACCTAACTGCTTTTTAATGATGGCGTCTGGGTGTTGATGTGTGGTTTGTTATAGTAGCTAGTCCTGAACCGCTGATCGGAGAAACAAGTCTGCTTGGATTCACGCTCTGCTAGAGGTAAGGTTTCGTGGTTCGGCCCCTGGCCTGGGTTTGGCTACCGGGCTACGTCGACTCATTCTGGCTCACGGCTTTGCCTCCGTTGAGGACAGCTGAGGCACTCCGACTCTTGGTGGGTGTGCCACTGCCAGAGCGGGAGAACTCTGTCAAGTCGTGAAGAGATGGCTCTCTGTACATTGCCACTGTGGAAACACAAGAGAAGTGCAAATCAGACAGAGTGAATTTTATAGATAGTAAACAGCCAATAACAGAAAACAAATAGCATGCAAAAGCTGTGAAGAGCATGAAGTTAAAGATTAAGGAATATTAGGGTTGTTCACAGTTATCATCAGGAAAGGCCAGTTGATACACATTTCAAAGTTTCATAAATACTTCTCAAAAGAATCCTCCACGAAGCTGCAGAGCACTCTAAAAAAATAAAACTACTAATGCCCACAAAGCAGGAGAAGGCTATAAGGAGATAGAAAGTTTTTTTTAGAAAGCCGCTTCCTCATGTCGTAATTATAAAAAAATACCAGTTAACAGGAGATCAAGTTAAAGTTCGAAAGACCAAGAAAACTTTCTAAGAGAACTGCTCGTTGGTTTGGGCCTCTAATCAACCAGTTTCAGTTATGGCTGGAATTAAAATATTCTCCATGTTTCAGCCTGCAAACGTTTTTTTATCCACATTGGAGCATCAGCAATATAACATTTACGAATTACCTTATTCATTTGTTCATTTAATAAACTTAATTGACAATGCGGCTGCCCTTCGCAGCCTAACCATAAGACTGCACATTATAATGACTGAATTGCTCCTCAAAGTGTGACAAGGTTGTTCGACTACTTTTTTGTTGCCATTTGCAGGTACACTCATGTTTTCTCAAGTGAGAAGATGATTTATTCGTTTGTAAGTTTAGTTTTTGTGTTTTTCTACAGAGTAAATGCAAGTTTATTTAACATTTTGTAAAATAATCTCATAAATCTCATGGACGACTGCTGATAGTGTAATTGTCCAAATAACTACTGTATAGTCCCCTGAAAACTGCTGAATCAAGACATCACAGTAGACTAACACGGTGCTGAAGAAAAAGAAAAAAAACATTCACAGCATTGGCATTATAAATTCAAGAGTTGCTAATGTTTTAGCTTTGCTGTGTATGCAGCATCGGCTCAATCTGCATCTCAGCAGACGCCTTTTCAGAAGAAATATCAGAAATCTGAGGTTCACAGTTTTTGGTTTCAGGATGTTGTCAACATCCTTCTGCCTAGAATGCTATTTGATGTTCACTCCTAAGGGAGTTGGTGGCTGAAACAGCAAACCCAGTCCTGCAGACACTTCACTTAGCCCAGCATTTTTTTGGTACAGCAGCAGTCCAGAGACAATCTTTGTGTACACACATCAATCATTGGCAGGATTTTGCTGGGAAACTGCTGATGATTGATACCGGTCTTGTTTGTGACAGTATTGTGTGAATATAATGGGAGGCAATTGACCTCAGGATTATAGCATCACCTCAAAACCATTGCTGCTTTTCATTTTTAAACATAAATCCCCGACAACTGACAATTTTTTCCATTTCCCCACACAAATCACCCTATGTTTCAGTGACAGACGCCACTTGGCAGATACTCTCCAGATAAAGGCAGATCTTTGTCTCTTCTATCAGGTCTTTCTGGGAGAATTTTAAGAGGATTTTCCAGTTTGGGTTTGAATGACGTGAGCTGAACTTGCTTCATCCAGAGAAAGACAGAATGAGCGGCTGTGGGCTGAGCCTCACAGACTGGAACCAGAGGAGTAGTGAGTAATGCCTGGAAGAGATGCCATCGCCAATGCAGAGACAGCTTCTTAATTGGTGCCCTGTAACACTGCTGCCTCTGAATCTTTATGAGCTGCTGGAACAAATTCTCCTCTATTTCTTTCTCTCTCTCTTTCCCATGCAAAGCTCTTTTTGAATCACGACATACATCCAGGATGTATGTTTGTTGGTGTTTTAAAGTAAAGTATGTGTTTGATATGTTTCTCTCTATTTGGATTTGCTACTGGACCTTAATATTATATTTCTCCTTTTACATGAAAAGCACAAAAAGCAGCTATGGGCTTTGCATTTTGGTATCTGTTAGAATTATCGCCTTATCCAGCCTATATATATCCTTGTAATTCACTTCTTCTCTTTCTCAGTATTTCTCTCAGCATGAAGTAAGGCAATCATTTTCTAGCTATTGCTCTTAAGTGTGTTTGAGACCCCTTGGATGGCCTGTCAAATGAAAGTGAAAACCTATTACAGTGATCCCAGAGGGCAGATATGGATTCCTAATAAGATGCTGGCTTGAGAAGCTCCAATCAAAGATGCAGGAAGGGGCAGCAATACTTTGGCAAATAGAGGCAATGACAAATGTAACTCCAAGCTGTAACATTTAGCAGGATTACTGAAGGAGACCCCTCATGTTTTACCAAGATTCTTGCACACAATTTGATAACATCAACATCTACATCTGCCTTTGGTGTAAAAAATGAAGAATCTGGCCAGGAATATTTAATCTTTTAAATAAAGCTTTGTCGCTTTATTTCCATCTCAAATTAAAAAGAAAGCATTTGAATGATCTATTCTGACCTTCTCTGTAGAGAAGCACTTTAATACAGCCTTAACACAACGTTGTATTATAATACAGTATACTGGACTGATAATTATAGACATATAGTATCATCATTTGAAGTAAGAATATTAAAACGCAATTATATTTTTATTTAAGTCATCAGCAGTAAAGGAACCAGTAAGAAGAATACATTCTCTGGCCTCTTTTTGATATTACTGTAAAACGAGGCGTCAAAATGTTGGAATCATCTTTTAATATAATTGCATTCCAGTACAACACCATGCCCCACTATGACCTCAATAATAAACACAGTTATTACTTTTCTGACAATGGCACCCCAAATTGAAAATTTCCAACCTCTTTAAAAATAAAATTCATGGCAGAGCTGTTGTAATAAATTGCACTAGATTATACAGGTGTGTTTGATAAAGTAGCCAGTGAGTGTTTGTCAGTATAATGGTTAGATTGAGTTTACTTAAGTAGAAGGCATGTTAATGTGCATGCTCAATAAAAGAAGTAGAAACTATATATAGAGCCAAATGACAGATCCAAACTCTACTCAACAATCAACTGCCCTCTTTTCCGTATTGTTTGAGTATTTTGCTGTGCAAGCCTTTCATTTCTTACTGAGACAAAAAAAAAGAAAAAAACCTGAGTGCTCTTTCTTTTGTCACACCGAAGAGAAAACAGACTCTCTCACTCGTCTCTGTTGAGAGGTAAATCTGTGTCTTGTTGAAGATGAAAGGACTGTGGCCTTTTCAGCAGACAACAGAACCATCTCTCCCCCTCCCTGTTTCCTCTGTTCCCCACAGCCCCACCACCACACACTCAGCCTGGATGGGTGGGGTTCCCCATGACTTTACTAATGGAAAAATAAAATCCTGGGTGCCACTGTTCAAAGCATTAAAGCATATTGTTCCTGCAGCTTTTAGTTACTGACAATGGCTTGACCTCATTCTGCATGTCTGCAGAGGAGTGTGACCAACTCAATGAAGCTACTGAATAGGCACATGCCAACGTCTCTGAGAATGCACAATGTCAGAGAGTCATGTAGAGAGGAGCTCATTTAGTCTTTAGTAAAATAATACTCACATTGGACCTTAAGTATAAAGAAAATTGGGAAATTTAATCAGTTGAGTGGTTCTCTGGTCTCTAATTGAGAAAAACAACGCCTTTGCCAACAAACACCTGAACAGTCAAGAGAAGTTGCTCAATCAATTCTGTAGTTACTTCCTCTCAGATGCTGAGCCTTGCACTGCTTTTGATCAGCCAATATGTTCTGTTAAAACTGCATGATTAATCATTAAACAGTTTGATAAGCCCACCATACAAACAAACACGCACACACACAAACACACACACACACACACACACACACACACACACACACACACACACACACACACACACACACACACACACACACACACACACACACACACACACACACACACACACACACACAATGTTGCCATTTCTGTCATTTTACATGTGAACAACTGAGAGCAACAGAATGAATGTCTTCCAGGAAAGACTGCACTGAAAATGTGCACCACTATTCCCATTTTCAAATGATATCACGTCAGTGCCCCTTGAATGACGTGTGACTGTTTCACACCTTTCAGTGCAGCCATTGAGAGCAGCTATGAACAAATGGGTGGATAACACATTACACAAACTAATTCGCGAACCAAACTATAACACAAACCTTCATACTCAACAGTAAATTGTGAAAGAGGATCTGAGCAGGCCTACCTTTTAGAGGTTTGGGAAGGAAGTGGGCTGCTGGCTTGTTCTTCTTGACATGATTCCCCTTCATGATTTCTCCTTCCTTGTTCAGACCGAGGTACCAGCCCCTGCCCGACTGTTGCTGCCGGTATATCATGGAGGAGTATGTTACATAGTAGTTCTCGAACACCGACTCCTTGAATTTGCACTCTGGTGTAAAGTGTTCCTGGGGAGACAAGATAAGCAGAAACGATGTATTGAAGTTGTTGGACAGTACTTCCGAAGTTCTCAAGAGTCTTTGACATACTGTTACGAACATTAGCAGCTGAAATGCAATAGTTTATTACTGGAGAGTGCAAATTAGTAACGGTACATTGCGCTGCACGTCCAACACTCACTCAGGCACAAAAAGAGTGGAGGAACTATCTCAAGGCTCAAGCCCCTGCTTTAAAATTTTGGTCTCTTGATAATCTAATTCTATTCATTCCATTTACCGTAGTGAATAATGTAGCACTTCATAGCATAGATAACAGTGATATGACAGATATAGAGGAGCATTAATAAAACATACAGGCAAAATGAGCAGTATATTCTCATTTGGTCCCAGCTCTTAATTATGTATGGGCAGCTCATTATCATTCAGAGTTTTGTCCTTTGCATTTTAGACTTTGTTGGACAAAATAATTTATTACTGCCAGTTGACTTTTATTTATTAAAGTAATGACCTTTTATACTGCAAAAATTATTAAAATGTTTTCACAGAGTGACTTTAATAGAATAATATGCAATCTGCGAGTACTTGCATAATGCATGCAAGGTGTTACTTCCTTTCCTCTTTTGCTAATGTACTGGTTGTGGAGAGACTCCTTAGAGACATGCAAAATTCATCTTCTGGACTCCATATTGTGCAAGAGTTCACTCGCCCTTTCTTTTTAGAATCCAGCCCTTCTATGGGATTTCACCATTAATGCCAGATCAGTGTGGCTGAGGTTTATTTCCCCTGTGGCAAGATTTTGTGTGTGGGGATGCATGGGTGTATATGTGTATATGTGTGTGTGTGTGTGTGTGTGTGTGTGTGTGTGTGTGTGTGTGTGTGTGTGTGTGTGTGTGTGTGTGTGTGTGTGTGTGTGTGTGTGTGTGTGCGTGCGTGCGTGCGTTTGTCTAATTTGTAGAGCTGCGTGGGCGGTGAACCAACAAAACAGAGTCGAATAAGTTAGAAGACAATTCCTCCTGAGAGAGACCGAGGGACAGCGTGTTAGACAAGTGCACGAGGAAACTAAAAACAAGTGCAGCTAGTCAGCAGTAAATTGTTCCTGCCTTAATTTTTTTCTTTTTAGGACACTTTCACATGAAAATGCATTTATTCAAACACTACCTTAATGCACAGTTAAACACAGTTCGAATAGCCGGTGAGTGAACGTATGGATGCTTCTTTCAGACCAAAGCAGGTCTGGCACGGCGCAGTCCTAATGCAATTAAAAAACATCACACTGGTGAGAGTGATGCCGTGTTCCCAGGGCCAAAGACCCACTGTGAGATCATGACAAACAACATGTCACTACCAGACGGGGAGTCATCTATAACAGCCTCTCTCAGCCTAAGTGTTTTTTTTTTTTTTAACACTTTAGCAGCGTCACTCTTTAAGTGCCGCAGTAACAGGACTTCAAAAGACAGACTGACGTTCATGTCTGATGATGAGGTGCTTTACTCTTCTGCTGAAGCTTCTGTATATAATGCAGCTGAAACATACAAAAGCTGTACAGTAACTGTAACTGTAATGGTTGTAAAACATTCACTTGTTGAACCTGTTAAAAGAGCCCTACCCCATAGTGCTTTGCCTTTTGTCACACCAGGCCTCAGAGCCCACTTGAGAAACAAAACCTACACCTACCTCCAGTAGCTGACAACCACACTCATTCAACATGCCCTTCTCACTGATCTAGCCTTAACAGACCACATCACTCTCTGACAAGCATAGATGAGGTGACAGGAAGCTTGTGACATATCACCTCAATAGGGTACATCCTGTTGGCTCAGCTCAAGTTTGAATAAATGCTAAGCCCATCAGGAGGGCTGGGGAGCCAGCTTGGAGCATACTGTGTTATGGTTCTTATTTTAGACGAGATAGTTTTTAACCCATAGAGACGACAAAGCTAAGAGATTGGTCATGTAAAATGATAACAGGCCCTCTTCTTTGTCTCAAAGCATCTGTGCATACAGACATACATTACTGTCATACTCATATCTCCATCCCTCTCACTCAGATGCTGCAACGAAACAGCGGTAATTCTACAGCAGAGACAATAACACGGTTCCTGAATGGCTTCACACTTTTGTTCAAAGCCAAGTTGGAACCTGGGAGTGGTGGGAGTCTTTACATACTGCATTTATTGATGTATTGCAAATGTTCCTTGTGAATATAGAGGCTGCAAACAGATTCACAGTCCATGCTTTGTTCTGTAAATTCAACATTAACAGGACAAAAGATGTCCATTCCTTCCTGTGTTGAAACCTGTTAGTCTACTGGGCAGTCAGCCTGTCCATTTAACACGATGATCAAGGCTGTTGTGACATCTGCTCACCTTTTTGCCAGGAAATATAGATAGTACTTCTACTTGTATGCAAGATACCTTATCTTAAACAACTATCAGACTGCCATCAAATCACATTTTTATAGGCGTAAACAATATTAATGGCTGTTTGGTCTTTCCTCTATTAAAACAAAAATATATATATTTTTACCACTACGTTCACGTCGTTTCAAACACCTTGCTTTTTTGTTTAATGCTAGAATATTGAGATGTTTAATGATCTTACAGCCTGGTGCTCCTAAGGGCATCAGTCAGGGCGTAAGATATTTAGTCCTATGTTAGATAAGGGATAAGATTAGGGTATAGGGCATTTTTAAAGGGGAATGCAAATCCTTAAGCCAAATGAAGTAGATGTCCATTACAAACCATTACACAAATACTTTTGTTATTTTACTTCTAGATCTTGGGGAGGATGTAACAACATTTTCCAGTCTGCTTCCTCCTCTTCTCTAAACTGTTAACAGCTCCAGAGTAGGACCAGTGCACGAAGACCCCGCGTTTTTGATCAGCGCATTCAGTTTGTTTGTATAACCAGCTCTGATGCTTATGCCCCACCAGATTTCAGCAATATTGCATTCACAACAACAAGAGTGGTAAAATATTTGCAGTGCCGGGCAGCACATGCAGTATTAAAGTACCTAAGCAGCCTCAAAAAATACAGGTGGCCTTGGCCCCTTTGGCAACTTAGCATGGACCTTTTAAGGTAGAGTTTTTTGTTATTCGTGTCCCTCAAGTTTTGCCATGATTAAAATCGAGGACCTGTGATCTGTAACTTGTTGATTAGTTGTAAATTAATGCACAGCAGTATTCCTCTTCTGTGTATTAGAAGGCTAATCTTGCCTTCAACAATTTAGTGTCAATCCTTTCACCTGACCATTGAAGGTATCTTAACTGTCTATCTTCTATCTCAATTTAGAGGTCAAATTTTGTTTCAAATTTTTTTTGTCTTCATTGCTTTCTCAATCCTTCTCACACATCATTTCTTGATTGTTCAAGTCCTCAGTGTATTCGGTCTGTCTTGCTACTGTATCTGACTCTCTTGTTAGGCCTGATTAGCAGCAGCCGTCTTAGAAAGACTGGGCAGCACCCATCTGAGTTATGCACGAGCTGCAGTTGGAAGCAAAACAACAGGCTGCTCTCAAGCCAGGAGTTCTGTTCTACCTCTCATAATGAGCTTATGTGGATTTGGCTGGTTATGCTTGTCCTGGAGAAGAATAAGAGTCTATTGATAAACGGATGCATTCAGATAGATACAGGCACAGTTGGAGCCAAGATGGAGGAGAGGCTGCTGGCTGTCAAGGCAGTATTGGAGTGGGTTTCTGACAACAGGCTCGCTCAGACTGACACAAGGAGGGGCCAGAATGGCTGGGGATCCCCATTTCTATTCTAACCGGGCTGTGATAGACAGAAACACTCAGATTCTTTTGAATGGGCTCCAGTAGCATCCTCTTCAGTCAATCTATTGTCCACTGAAACCAATCTCCCAGCAAAAAAACTCTCACATCACTTTAATCATGACTCCAGTGCCAGATGGAGCAAGGGGAAATCACTTTAGAAGTAAAGCAGGACACTATCTGCATAGAAATAATATCCGTCTTGTCATCTCCCTCCCCCCCCCCAAGTCTCTGTGGTGGTTTGGCTAAATGGACTTTTAATGATCCCATTACACTACTTGGGCTTTTCCTTGAAATATGCAACTATGACAAGTCCTTGTCCAAATGATACACAGCTGGCAACCTCATTTGCAAAAAGTCCAGGCAAGCAGTTTTGTAAAACAAAAAAACGTACAGAATTTGTAGTGTATGTCATGGTTTTAGGCACTGTGTCCCAATAGAACCAATTAGGCTTAAGGAAAGTGAGCTGCATAATTACCCCCATTGTATAAGTCTGTTAGCTGTTTCTTGCCCTCTGTAGCTATGAGAAAATGTGCTTAATTGTTATGTTGCTGGTGGCTCTGTACAGCATTCTCTGCATTTAACAGGAATGAAATGGGCAAAATTCAGTCCAGTCCGATATATATTTCCTTTCTAAAGCATCAGTGTCGGGGCGAGTTGTGTTTTCATTTAACTTTATAGACCTCTCTGTCCTAGCATGCTCTTTGAGCTGCGACCTGGTAGACAGAAGCAAGAAAGAGAGCAGGATGACAGAAAGCTTGAAAGCTTTACGGTCCTCTATTCATGTTTTATACCAGTTTCACTTTTTAACCTAAGACAGAGTCAACAGTGACATCTGTTTTTAACTCCTCCTGACAAATAATTACACTTATCAAACTGTATGGTTTGTTGGTATTTACTGGGGGGCTTTATATGTGTGTGTATAAGGGTACAGAGGCAGTAATTCCACTATGTAGATTTCATCAAATTTAAACAGATATCATTACTGTTACTGAACAGGACATCAGGGTTTAGCTTCAATGAGTCGCAGCTTTATAAGTAATTACAAGCGTCAAACTTTGCCTCAGAAATTTTTGCATCCTTTCCTCTCATCTCTCTTCTCTTGACAATTTCTGTAGCGTCAGGAATGCAAGTCTAATTTAGGCACAGTATGTTTACTGCAATGCAAATTAGCTTATTCAAATGTATGTAAAACATATTCACCATTAATAGTCACATTTCCATGAAACTTATAATTCAGATTATAAGCTGTTTAAAGGCTCAAACTGAATAAAAATGCTTCCTGTGAACACTTCATTCAGAATAAGCAGGCAATTTTAATCGTTTGTAAAGTGGCAGTTTAAACTTTTTCATGAACCGATCAAAAGAAAAATAGTAGGCTTCCATGTAAATAATTGAACTATTTACTTTCTGACTGCGTTCTTTTTGCACATGCCCTCCATCTTGATGTAAATGCAGATGGATGTTTCTCCCTCCACTACCAAAAATGGCACCTTCCAAGCTAGGAGTTTGTGATAAATAACTAAACATTACTGGATACCAGGCATGTGTTGTTATCAAGCTTTAGCTTAAGAGCAACACGGTAATGGCAACTAATGTGCTGAACAGGCAATAGATGTCCACTTTATTTTTTTCCCTGTTTTTTTTCCTCTAACGCTCGCCCTACTCTGTGTTTGATTGGCAAGTATTTATTGCCTTGGTCAATTCAAATCAAAGGCAGACTAGGGGTGCATCTTCCCAGAATGCAGGTGGGGGAAAAAGGCGATACAATACGTGATGTATTCAACACAGCTGTTCTGATTAAATGCATTGATGCATTTCAACATAAAACTATATTAGATCACATCCCATGTAAATATTTGACCTATGATCTTCAATCTGAATGAAAAAATTAGTGAATGTAACTGCAGCTACTGTGGCACCTTCCAACAATATCCATTCTTGCATCCAGAAATTTTTCATACACAAATTCATTCAAGTCTGTATTTTATCTCATGCTTATCTCAAAGAGAGACAGAGAACGGTCACATGTTTTACAACAAGGGGGAATCCCAGCTGAAGTTATGGTGGTGTTGCCCGAGCTCTTTACGATCTAACAACTGCCTATAGGAAGGAGACATTCAAAGACTGGTGACGTGTTGAGCGGACAGTGGTGAAGGATGTTTCCTTGCTATTTGTAATCGCTGTGAATGTAAAACACATTGACACACATGCACAAGCATACACTGCCCATGTGGACGACCTTTTGCACGCACACACAATTATACAATTCAACAGTGGTAAAACTGTAACATGAATGTTCCATTAGTAAAGCGGTCATGTCAAGAAAACACTATCAATTATGATGCACTCTCAAACAGTATTCTGTTGGCTTCAGGGGAGTAATTACAGCCCAGTAATGTTTTCCTGATCCAATCAGCAGGAGAGGAAATACATATAATGGATGTGATCTCCTCTGTAAAGATATTGGCCGTATTTTTTTCAAGCCAAGCCAAATCAACGCTGTGCACTGCCCCATGCGTATTCAGCTGCCATATCAAAATTGAAATGACACCAATTATGCCAATACAATCAAGGCTGAGCGCTGTTCTAATTTCTTTGCAGCGACATCGAGGCTTGCGAGACTCAAACAAACTAATGCTGTGGCTAGGCAGTGAAAACAAATCTTACTAAATCCGGCTTTTCAGTGCCCCAGTCTTTTCAATAGAGGGGAAGTGGATTTAAAAACATCTTTTCCCTTTAGCTAAAGATGAAGTACACCCATAGTGTACTCAGTTGTTTGGGAATAAATTGGAGAGTTTTAATCTAGTGGAAAAGACCCTTGCAAATACCAAACATAAATAAGCACACCCACACAGGGTACACATTCAATCCAGAAGCACATACACACACAGCACAAAGTAGTTAATGACACAGCTCAGTGGAGTGAAACCTTACAGCAGTGGTTATTTACCAAAGGCTTTGTGCTTGCTAAATAGCTGAAAAGGCATGGGTGTGAGCCAACTACATGTCTAACAGGAGGGTATCAAAACAGAAATACATCATGTACAAGGACAACGATATAAAGCCTTCTTCGATACCTGTCTGTCTGTAAGTTTATTTATGTTTATCCTACAAACATACAGCAAACAGCATGTAATTGTTATATTCTGAACAATAAAATGTGCTCTTTCACAACCTCTGCAAGGATTCAGTGATGTGATTAAAGCCATATTTTAAAGTTAGAATCTAAATGTAAACCTTGACTAGAAATGAGACGGAAATACTTGAAGTGAATTGGGATGAAGTGGATATAATGTACATCCACCTAGCAGCCATTTTTTCATCATTGGCATTCTGTTGTCTTCTAAAAAGCATTAATCAAATAACCTTTATTTTAATTTTAAACATTTCGCAAATTTAAAGCATATCCAGAAGGACTTATAAATGACTGAGAATGTTGTGCGTTTAATGCTTATACAGAATCTCATTCACGGAATACACGACCATTGTCAGGATCTAACTGGCACAAAATTTTAGGTAAAAGAGCCTGTAAACCTCAATGCAAGCCTGATAGATATCTTCACCCCGAGAGCCCTGAACTCTCCATTTTACACACTCACACAGCAGTCTAGACGAGACTCAACTGGAGCCTCGGTGACTCACACTAATTCAAATATGACCTGCCAGGAAATTAATAACACCACTTCAAAGGCACCTCATGAGATATGTGCACACCATTTAACTCAGGACGTAAAAACAGAACTCACATCTGAAAACATACCAAAAAATTTGAATGATTTTTTTTCTCCAAATCAAGAGTATTGAGTTGGCAAGATTATTTTAGATTATATTGACGACACTTTTTTCTTGATAAAGGTTGCTTGTGCAATTCTGATGCAAAACGTGCTTCACTACTGTTGTAAAAGTAGAAAGGCAGACATGGAAATAGAGAATAGTAAAGTAAAATATATACTAATTGGTTCTTCCTCTCCCACACATTGATGGGGAGAGATGAATATATTTTCACTGGTGCATTCTGCATCACCCACACATGTGCACTTTCTCACTCCTCATTTCTCTCACACTCTATTCTTTTCTTGGTTTATGTTTTCTGCTCTTAAACACACAGAACACCCAGTTATATAGAAATAAATGCACATACACTAAAAGCCTGAATGCTATCAAAGGTAATATGTTTGTAGGTAATTTGTGTCAGATGTAAATTGATCCTGCATGTAAATCCTATGAATCCTCTTTATTATGTTACATTCTCTCACCAGTCGCTCGTATATATTCATGCATGCTCTTACGCACACACATGTAGAGTAATGGGAAAAATCTATATCCTAGCAGCAGCGCTCCCTTCCCCACCGAGAATACGTCATCTGTTGTCTCTCCACTGTTGATTGGGATTCTCCCCCCAATGGTGACCTGTGATTGGCTGGTTTAATGTGGCTTGAAGGCAGCACTACCATTGCAGCAATTCCAGCAAGACAGCCTCCAATAGGAAGCCAGCTTCACATTCAGTTTAATTCCCTCTCTAATTTAGCTGAAATAGAAATCTCTAAAGCCCATCCCCCCAACTGCATTCTTCCAATTTAACACACCAACATGATGTACTCTATTCCACATGAGGGCTGGGATTTAAAGCAGCATGGATGGTATACTGTATGCAGGCAGCAATAGGCTTTTTGCAGCTTTTCTCTTCTCTATATGACAAAAATGTAACACATTTTTACATCACCAAGACACAAGAGAATAAAATCCAAATTCAGTTCTTAAAAAAAAATACGTCTGGTAGTGTTTGGTTTTAATGATTGTAGTCTAAATTGTGATTTTAGTTCTTTTTGAATAATGGTTCCCGTTTTTGTTCGTAAAATACACCCCCCGCAAGAAATTACATTATAAATACATATATATATATATATATATATATATATATATATATATATAGGTAAAGGTTTTGTTGTGACGCTCTGAATCACTAAACATGGGAATATTCTCTGTCTCATTTGTAGATAGAATGGGCCTTTGCTGTGGTCATAAAGGGACTCACAGTATAATAAGATATCATCTGCATAGCAGTGAAAAAAAGGCAAGCATCAAAATAAAGGACACATCCTTCGGACAGACCACAAGACAGAGTTGTACATGAAAATGCATCCTTAACAGCAGAAGCTGAAAAACTGGATAAGAATGATTCGCTCACAGATATCCAAACACAAAGTCACTTCATTTGTAATAGGAGTGTGAAACGTTATCCCAAGAATCCAGTAGTACCAACCTTGATTATTCCCCTGCGTCGCCGCATTCAGATTTTATTAAAGACTCAAAGCAGAATTGTTTCAGAAAAGTGCAACAGATGGTAGCAAGACAGAACCTTATGAAGAATATTCTGCTCATCTTGGGTAGTTTTTTCCCCCGTAAATCTTAGGCAGTGAAAGAGTGTTTAGAAATAGGACAATACTTGTACTACTGCTTCTGTCTGCTTGTAAAGCCTTTGCCAGAGTGATCCATCTTTATGAAATGAATCCTACAACTAGCTTCATATATTTAATTACTGACAGACTTCAAACTCAAATAATAAAGAATCCCTCACTGGGAGCTGAGGAATGGTGGTTAGCCATGACAAATAGGCGCGTAAATGTGTGTGTGTGGGAAGGGGTTGAATGAGTATGTTTTATTTCAATTATTCCAGTATATTCCCCTCAGGCATGTTTAGCTGGGATGACACCCATGGATATGTTGTCACACAATTGCTAGCGCTCATTAGAATGTAATTATTGTCAGAGCATACAACATCTGCAGAGGGCTGCACTGATTATGTTGTCATTCTTTTGGTCCTTCAGAACTATACATATTTCTGTGTATGTGAGAGTAAAATCACGGCTGAGAGAGATGCCAGCTCACTAGTTTTTTCTTCTTCCTGCATCACATTACTGCTTGAGTACATAATAGATCATTATTCAGCAGAAGCTGCAGATTAAAAAGTCACAGGATCATTAGGTTTATTTAGCTGTCTCAGAGCTCGTTGCTATCAATCAGGAGACCTTTACCAAACAGAACAATCTTTAGTAATTTGACTATAAAGACAGTCTGTCAACAGTGAATGTGTGTGTGGTTACACGCCCACTGGGTGAACATCCAACCAGCCTGTCAGTCTTCTCAGTGACGCCTGCCACACAATGCAGTGGTGGCATTTGGGAAGAAGACAAACAGGGTTGGGCCAGAAACTGAATTATTCACAACCTTGCACATTTAATCCAAGATGAGGAGCCAGCTGCCACAATCAGATATGTCACTGCTTAGCCTGCTTACACAATCCTTGAACTTTTCATTGACATAGAATTATATCAGAAAATGATGTTGTTCTTTCATCAGGCTTAGGATGATGTGTCTGAGTGGGCATGTTGAGAGTGATATTCCCATTTCCACAAATAATTGAAAAAAGAAAAACACTTTGAAACTTTAAGCAAAGTCAATGCTGGCCCTGTTAAAGTATCCTTCTTCTCTCTCACCTTCTTCGACCTGCTCACGTCATGTAAATCAGACCAAACGTTCTCTCTGTAGACAGATGGACTAAAAGGTCAGTCTCTCAGATAGATGCCAGGATGTTATCCGAGACACACATTCACACTATCACTCACACTTAATGTAAGTGAGATACTTACCGATGTGTACAGGTAGCCCTCACTGTTCATAGCCAGATAGAGTTTGGTCTGCACCCCCTGGATAGCCACCACTCGCAGCCCCACTGGAATAAGGTTGAACACGGCTAGAAAGAGACAGGATGACACAAACAAAGGATCAACAAAAAACACACTTTCATCTCTATTTATGCATCTATCCCATCTTTTTCACTAAATAAATAAAGCAATGAATTAAACGCAGAATGTCTGCAATATTATAAATTGTAGTGTAGTAAACTCTGCCTGGTTATTAACCATGGAGTATTCACCATCAAGGGCTTGAAATAGTTGTTATTCGTGTCCCCTATTTTTCTCTGGACAGAGGAATGACTTGTCAAAACCTAACCACAAATAGAGGCCCAACATAAGGTCACAGAGCCACTATCTCAAGAGGGTCTTTACAACAACAAAAAAAAGAGAAAAAAAAAAACAGTGCACAAAATTATAAAGATGACAGAAAACAAAGTATTGAAATAATAAAGCAACTCACATATTCTTTATTCATATACATAAGCGGAAATCATAGGCTGTTTAAAGTTAAACTTGTGTATTTTAACCACAATATATAAAATTGTAAAATGCAAATGCAGATGCAAGATATCTAGTGGCAAAATGTTTAATTGAATCACTGAGAAACCTTCAGATAAAATAACTTTTGTACCAAACAAAGCCCCTCTATGCTCATTGTTTTGGCTGTGTCGCTGCAGTGTTGTTTTGCTGCACCTATTTTCACACACAAAAACAAAGCGCTCGCACTTCTCTGTACAATACATGCATTAGACTTCATGCTAAAACACACACACACACACACACACATACAAAAATTTGTCTGTGTCCAGCGGGCTGAATGCTAGTTGTGAGCCTGAGAGAGCCAGCGGCAGCCCAGCTGGTCAGTGAGGTACAGTTCTACCTAATTAGTGTCAGCCTGTACTGTATGTCTGTGTGTGGGTTTATGTGTGTGTTTCATAATTTTCTGGCACTGATCCCACAGGCTGAACAGAGGGAAGCACGTGAACGTCCACCTGAGAGTCTGTGTGCATGCTTCTGTTCCCAAAAAAGGAAACTTCTCGCCTATTGTACTGACTATTGTTGGACATACTCCCAAACATTGATGCCGTCTCCACTGCTGTGGATTTTTGTATACCCTTTTGGTAATTACATCAATTACCAAATACAGTAAAACATGCCCACAAGAGAATCATAACATCCCTGTTAAGTTTCCCTCTTAAATGTAAAGATGGTACACATTGTACTGGATTTAGACACATGTGAGGAGAGAAATTAAACTTCTTCCATCCTTATATCAGTTAAGCTGTGAGTCAGTGAGTGTTCCCTTACTATAGATCCTCTTGTCAGCCACTTAGTAGATCCCTATCTACAGACTGCTTTGAGAGAAGTGCACTATAGAGGCTTTTTGACGGGCTATTTCATTTGCCCTCATCGCCTCAGAACTGCAGCCTTCCTTCTCTCCGGGCTTTCATTGTAAACAACAGCCAAAGGAATGTATAATATATTTACTTGTAGACAAACCTTGCCAGCATATTCTTGGTTCAGCGGAAAGGCATTTAAGTCCCAGAACTATTCGCTCTCTGGCTGGCTGTTCCTCCTTTCTCTTTGCCTCCTCTCTTTGATTCCATCTATCTCAGTCTTCATTTCTGTTTTGTTTTTTTTCGAATGCCATGTAAAAGAGCTTTCACAATATACAATCTTGTCTGTTCTCATGTTCCCAGTCATGTCTGAAATAATAAAATATATTATAAAGCAAACAATTAAACAAAAAACAGTAATGGTTTTGGAGATATGAAAAATCTCTTATATGGTGTATTTGCTAGCCCTTTAAAAATAACAGGAGCATTTTATGGTGACTTGGCTGATCACATAAATATGCAGTGCTTAAGTGTAGTCTCTAGTATATTACGCAATAGCAAGAGTTCTCAATTTTTTTCCCTCTCACTATTCTTTTCATTTATTCATTATATAATCAGACCTCCTGTTAATTTCTCTTGAAACTGACTTCTATTACTGATACCGATCCTTGCTTTGCATGGTGGATGGTCTTCCGTGCGCCCTAAATTCTCAGTGACATTCTCAGGTGTAGTACTGTTGAGTTACACTGTCAACTCACTGCAGCTCATACTAAAAGTTCCACCACCGCTGAAACACATAGTTAGTTACAGCCAAACAATATTGCAGCTATCAAAAGAAGTCTCCCGAGGGAAAGTCACAGCATTCGATCTTGAAGCTTTGAAAATGACAGATCGGGGTATCTTTTCTGGGAGAATATCTTTGGCGATGCCGGCTTTGAACACGTGAGGCTGCCAGTAGAATGTATATCTCAAATAGATAGTGCCTACTATTTAAAACCTCAGTATCTGCAGTATATTGTAAAATAATCTTGTGCATTTATTAAGCATGCCAAGTTTGTATTCAATGACTGTCATCCCTGGGCAGAGAAACTATGACTGAGTCATACCTGCTGCACTGAGGTGCACTAAGATCAACACAAACATAGGTTATAGTTAGTGTATCGAAGTAATTACTGAAATAGCTCACAGCAAATCCCCTCCAAATTTTCTCTACAAATGATTGAAAGGTCTGAAGCCACAGACACAGGAGACCAAGAGAAAGCAAGTTGTTGTTTTGACTAAAGACTACACCAGGAGAACTTTTTCTACTTTTAAAAACACTCGAACACTGCAGTGCGGAGGCGCAACAATTTCTTGCAAGAAATTCAGGTTACAGGTTACAGATGGCACTATCAGCAAACTTTCTGCACAGCCATTTTACAGATTGATCCATCTTGGTTTTACTGTAACTAGAGCTATAGGGGATGTGAGGACGTTTTTTTTCATAAGAAATCTCTCCTTACTGCTCTGGCAAACCAACACGATTTGCATTGCATTTGTATTCAAATAGAAATTAAACACATTTGGATCTGTGTACACACGCTTTGCATCTTTTATTCTTTGAATGTAGCATAGTTTAGATTTGATGTCCCTTTCTCTGCAACATCTTGCTACGTGAGCAGTTCTTGTCTTTATAATTGCACCCCACTCACTGTGCGTCACTCAACTGAGTTTTCTCCCTTGATACTCCCACCATGATGCACATATACACATCTGCACTCCACTTCATTTCAGAAGGATTACCAGCCAGAGCACTGATGGGAGATTTTCAAGAGGGGAAACTCAATTATTTCCTGTCTCCCTAGAAACACCTGAGCACACTGAAGAGGATGACAGGGCTGCCACCCACTTGCAGACCTTTCCTGGTGCACAGAGACTCATGGAATAAGAAGGGTGAAGAGGCCATGGGGACTGTTTTCATGATTGTCTCAGTTCCACCTACAAACAGCCGGGGATTCATAACCAGTTCAATGTGACAATAAAACCCGAGACTTCCCAATAATAGCTGCTCACATCTCTAACGTTTGTCCTAGTTACTCATTCTGGGATGAGCATGCCTGCTGTTAGAGCAGCCTGAATATGACGATAACGTATAGGAGCATAAAAATAAGCTGTTGTGATGAGGCACTTTTGTTATCTGACTTGTGTTGAGCTGCAGTGACTCTGCAGAGTGTAATTTAAAGAAAAATAAGCTGAATTAAGTAAATGCTCTAAAAACACAAAATGTGATTTGATAGCATAGTTTCACATCAGGTGGCTTTTTTTTTTTTTTTTTTTGCCTACTACTGTAGTCCACAGTATCTACAATCCTACTAACAATAAGGTGTTCCATTTTAACATTACATTTTGAGTCTATTTATGAAGACAAGGGCTGAAAGCACAACATCTAGGACAAGACTGAGAATGGACTGCATTTTGAACACTGAAGCAGTACCCTGCCTCTTTCAAAGAAAAGGATTTCGAGTTGCTTCAGAGTTCTCATTTTTTTTCTTTACCCAGTGGGTTTGTGATGCAACACAAGAAAATAGCTGATACTGTATAAAATAGGAGAGAAATCTCTAGGATTTCTGAGACTTGTATTTGTTATTTCTGACATTGTTTCCTATTCTTATAGAAATGTCACAAAAATATCAAACTTCTTCTTTAACATGGCCAAATGGCTAAAGTCACTCTTCTAAGCAAGCTGCAGTAGCAAAGATCAAATCCTCACCTTTATATATATGTTTGTGTGTGTACGCATTTGAGAAGGTCCTCTCCCACCATCACAAGACACCAGTAGCTCCAAGAGGACTGCGCTCTCCATCACCATGGAGACAAGCGCACCCAGCGCCTAACAACGCTATTTTTGGAGCAGTGCAAAGAGCTTGACTCTATCTCCTTTTCCTATTCAGCAGCACTCTTTAATTTTCTCCTCGAAAACTATTTTGGTGCCAATGCGGGCCAGTTGTTATGCAAGTAAATAGAAAAGGGAGACCATACAGACATGATGGGTTCGGTGGTCAGTGTGTGAAGTAATGTATGGTGTGTGTGTGTGTGTGTGTGTGTGTGTGTGTGTGTGTGTGTGTGTGTGTGTGTGTGTGTGCGTGCGTGCACATGTGCACATGTTTGTAAAAGATGTTGAGATGTCATTTCAATATGTTTGCTTCAACTTTGGCACTTGTATGTACTCTGTTGTATTTCACTTTGCTATTAATTTATTTAAGAGATTCCCCATAAATTAGGAGGTGTTGTTCTGCTTCAACATGCACAGAGCTTCTATTTATTCGTACGACACACACCATCACTACCAAGGGACTTAATGAATACGTAGGTACTAATTCAAAAGTGTTTACATCCGCTTAGTGATGGGATTACACACTCAGTATTACATCAAAGATGTTTCAGTATACCATGCAGAAATTATTCCTCAACCGTATTATTTTGGACTGAGGACAAAGTGATTTTCACTTTGGTCATTAACCACTGTACTGTTGTAATCTCTAAAAAACATGTAGTGCTCATTGCACTAATTATAAGGTGGTCCATTTCCGCTGTATTTTTACCCGACAAGTGTCTGTGCTGTTACTCTTCCATTGATCTCTGCTTTAATCTATTGGAAAACAAAGAGCTGGTGGGTGTTGTGGTAATGATAGGGATGCATCAATACATAGTATAAGAAGAAACTGGCTCTCACCAGAGAGGCAGTGTGTAGGAGAGTAAAAAGCCAGTCGTGATCTGTGTTCAGGCTGCTATAAAATTACTTTGATTAAATCAAATCAAACAGCTACTCAGTGCTGCACCACTTAAATGCACTGACATAGACTGACTTTTTGTTTTTCTTTGGACTATGAATCATTAAACCACTGGAGCAATAATAAAAACAAGCTTAACTGTTTATCTTAAACTGGTTCTAGGGGCACGGGTTTGATGTTGAAGTTGATATAATGTGGACACTGTTAGATAATATATAACTGGAACATGGAGCTGACGTTCACAAGGCAATAGGTTTCCCCTGACCAACAGTGCAGCAGGCCAGTGGATGTATAATTAAAAGAAGTCAGTGGAATCAAAATATTGGAGTGAAACTTACTGAAACCATTGTCCTCCTCCTTTGTTCCGTCAATGGTTCCATCTGCCTGCAGCTGCAGGTGGAAACCTTGTCGACTGTACAGCTTCGTCACAATCCCCTTCAGCTGGGGCTCTGTGGAAGCGGAGGGGAAAAAGAGACAGGAAACACAAGAGTGAAACAACAGACCCAAGACTGCAAGTTGATGTCATGAGTAGACTTCTAATGGGACATTGTAAAGCCTGAGTTGGACTGCTTGCCATCAATTTAGAAGTAACTGAAGCCACAAAAATCAATTTTAGTCAAAGGACAGTGAGGCTGAGTGGACCATAGGTCAGACAAAAAGGATTACAACAGCTAATTATGATGTGCTAAGACACTTGCCAGTCAAGCAAATACAATCCAAAAACATGTCAGAAGACATAAATTGACCTTTTTAGATTTCACCATGTTGTGAAATGAAAAAGAGACATTTTATTCCAATTTTGTGTTGCTAGATAAATCTAGAGATGAAATATGTCAACCCTCAGACAAGCTACAGTTTAAAACATAGTTTTACATGGCCTTCGTCATGGTGGTTGCCACTTAATAGAATGAAAATGGCAGGAAGTACAGTTTGATCAGTGCTGCTGCGTTCACAATTAATGAACACGGACAAACTGCTTCCGTCTTCTCTCTACAGTGGAGCAGAGGGGAGAAAAATGGTAACCCCTGTGGCATGACAACATATGAATAAGACCACAGATGGATAAGAGCAAATAGTATAAACATTTAAAAACGGCCCATGAATGCATGTGCTGGCTCACTGGTCTAAGATGGCTAAGGAAATGTTTTGCATGTCACCCCTCTTTTACTCTGGCTTGCTTACCGTCACTTTCTACGGGAATAACAAATTATATTTAAACAAAAATAAAAAATATCCTTTAAAAAGAACCTAAATAAATACTCATGGAATCTGACTTTAAATACACACAAAAATAATAGGGAATTTCATTTAAAAGGTAAAGAAGACTGATATGTAGGTGCAAATGAAATAAATATTGCAATGTACAGTGTATAGTCGTGAAGAAGGAGCAGAATATTGAGTGATGAAAATAATAGCTTTTGGAATTAAAAATTGGAAAGAGCTGGACTATTGTGTGTAACAATAATTAAAAAAAACAACTTCAAAGTCTAAAAGACAATAGTTTGAAGTGTTAGTGCTGGTTAGCTGATCTGTGTGACATCAATGTCTGATAAGAGCTAAGTGCTCTCTATTCTCTGGTTACTGTCCCAGGTGGTGTGTCCTTTACTGTGGTTAACCACACCTTTCATCTATCCTTTCATCTGACTTACCTTTCAGCCCTGCCTGTACTAGCCTTAAGGTTACTTTTGCAGCACAGAAAGTTTATTCAGCCTGTACACTGGGGATATTGTGATGGTTTTGTTGGTAAACTGTCATGATGCAGTTTAGACACCGAGACAAAAAATTTGTAGCCTGAAGATCGGTCAACATCAGAACTACAGCTGCACAAGCATCAGCATGTAATGTCAGCAAAACATGTACTCACAACATTACATGACAATACACCAAACAACATACACAGAAAATACAGTAATGTGCTCCCTAAAGTTGCCAGTTCTTTGTTGGATGAGGCACCAAGTCACACTCAGACAACGCCTTCTTGGCACTTATTGCTTCCTCCACAGGATAGAAATGGATATTGGAAGTGAGAAGGGAGCAAAAACTGTAGGATAGTTTTACTGTTACATAAGCACACGCCCTAACCTCCAGGTGCATCATATACATAGTTATAAAACAGCTTGAGAATGAATGAAGTGAAAGAACACAGAGCTAAATATTGTAAGGCTACGCAGCAATCATGCCCACGAACATCAAACTACTGACACTAAACTTGGGAATTTAGTGAGATGGGATCAGATTAGATCACTTTTGCACTGGATTTGTAAGGGAGTGGGTGCTTTAGGCACACTTTAGTCACTGAAATTGTCTGCCTGACACCACACCGGACTTTGGCTCATGTCTGAGGTTACGGTAACACACAATTCTTATTGACAGTGCACTTACAATATGACTTTTTTTTTTTTTTTCCTTTTTAAAAAAAAAATTAGGTACCTTTTATTTCATCTTATCTGCGAGTGTTTTTTTCAGCTGGATAAATTTCAGTTACAAAGAACTTGGCATTATTATGCGGGAAATATAATTTTGGAGCTAATTGTGAGATCTGCTTAAAAATTTAAATAAGAGTTAGGAGCTGCTTTTTATAAATCTGTGTGCCAGCCTGTGTCTGTTCTATTTGAGGCTGATTATGAAACTAAATTCTTATGTCCAGGACACCAAATACTAATAGTGGGTATTTTGCAATTTTGGAGAGTGATTACACATAAATCTTGCATCACTTTTGGTGAAGGGATTATCCAGTTCAATTTGAACATTGAGCCATGACTTGCGAGTCTTAAGTAATTCACTTAATAAGGCTGTTTGTCTATCTAGTCCAGTGTGGATTGAATAAGTAGACAGAGAAGGATTAAGCATCAATCTAATATATCCCTCAGCATAATCTGAGATGCCAAAGGTGACTTCTCTGAATAAACTTGAGAAGTTCCCGTCAACTTCTACAGAGTCATTCATCTTTCAGAGAAATTGAGCAGTTCTGACTAAATGCTGTCTTATTTAGATGCTTTTTGTATGTAAAGGCATCCTATAAGAACTATTATACTAAGAGAATAATAGCCTGATGACATCGCACAACAGACCTGGTCGTCTCCTCCGCCTCTTCTTGGAACCAAAGAGTTTGACCCGTGAGAAAACGTTCAGTCGACTGGGTTTTTCACAGCTTCCTTTGGTTTTACTGGGGCTGCTAACGCAGCGGCAGGCATTCGACTTCTCCCGCTCCCTCGCCTGCCTTTTCTGTCTTATGAGGGAGCTGGCAATCGCTGCCGCCATAGCCAGTTTGGCAGCACTCTGGAAAAAACTTCCAGAGAAGAGTGAATATAATCACCCCCTTTGAATCCAGAAAATGTGATTCTGAAGGGAATTGTCCAGGAGCAGCGGTGACAATCTGAGGCAACTACAACGATGCGTTAAATAAAGAATTTGCAAAGAGCACTTAATAGTAGAAAGGAATAGTCCCAGCAGTGCGGTAAAAAAAACAGTTAGATAACGTCCAAATGAATCATTTTGTCATGAATTTAGGCGTTATTTAGGAATTGTCCGTTGTATCTCCGAGAAAAAAGTGAAAATTAATACAAAATAAAAACCACACGTTCCACCAGAGCCTGCACAAAGACTTTCACCAAAGCACGTTGCATGTTCCTCCAACTGTATCATTTTCTCGGTATCACAACAAATACGCACAATCCCAGTTGCTGTAAGCGGTTTTGCATCATCCCACTAAACTACCTGACCGCACGCATGGTGATCGGGTAGGCAGACAGTCACGAAAGAAGCTCAATGCAGTGCCATAGGATTGAAACACCTGTTTGCGGGCGCCGGGAGAGTGTTTGCAATGCTCTTGATCTATTTTCCCTAATCTCTTACTGAAGCTGCTGCTGTCACAAAGAGACTTAAACCGCGTTTTAGAAATGCCACGCGGAGGATGAACACGAATCACAACGTAGATTTCAGTTGTTTGTCTCTCTTTTGTTTAAGCGAAGCAACGCGAGGTAAAAGCAAGAGGCGCCCCATTCTGGATCAGCATCCGAGCCCAGTTTGAACACAAACTCTGCTGTGCTGCTGAGAGCATCCCACCTACAACCTGGAGAATGAGCGGTGGGGAGGAGGGAGAGGACGGGGAGTCTAACTAGTGAGACACAAACCCAGTCAATGTGCACAGTTAGAAAACGAATATCTCCATACAAGCTGTCATATGGGATAATTCATATTAAGTATATCAAGAGAAAGGGACGTGGGGGCGGGTAGGTGCATGGCAAAAAGTCTGAATACCAAGGTTTTTGATATTTCATTTAACAGACTGGACAGAGTGTCCAACCTTAGACTAAATCTCATGGGTTAAAAACACAAATAAATACATGTTAATTAGGCAACAGTATTTACACATATTTAAGCTGTTAACTAATTTCATTGCCCACTTTAATGTGCAAATGACTGTGAGGAATAATATAGAGGGTTGTCACTGGAGACGTCAGCAGTGATGTTACTGCGTGATGAATAATAGAATAATAAAACAAGATCCAAACAGGCTGATGCCGGTGGATTTTACCCAGAGAGAGAATATGGAGAGAAATCTCCATATTATTATTATAACACATTTTAAGACAAAAATGAATAAAACCCCAGTTTTTCCACCTTTAATACGTCTGTCCCATTTCAACGTGTATGATTAGACGCTACGAAAAAAAACTGACATTATGAAAAGTTCACATTTTAAAAAGTGCTACTGCTATTTTAGCAGCTATAGACTCCAGACCAAAGGTTAAGATCTGACACCGTAATTTCCAAGCCTCACTGCCCGCCCCATCACTCCATCGCTTTTACTCAGACTGAGCACATTTATAGACTAACCAATGCTGCCATCTACAGTCCTCAACCAAAATTGTCGCAGATGTTAAATCTCCCCCCCTTCCCATAATTATAATAGACACGAGTAATACACCTGAGGATGATGCATTTTTTGCTAATTACACATGATGCGTCATTTAGTTAGGTCTGAGATCCAATACAGCTAATGTAGCAAATATCATAAGTACAGCAAATAGTGAAGAACAAAACTAAAATTTTTAATTAAAATACAACTCCCCTATACTTGTTCAAATTAAATACATTCAGAAATCAATCACACAATGGGTCAAAAGTCCAGAGCAAATCAATTAAGTTATATTTATAGTAAAGCCATTTTAACAAATAAAGCCATCTCCACTTCAGCACCATGGACAGCAACAAGACGATTAACTACTGCAGAGTACCAATAAATTAAACCACTACTGAGTGAAATAAAACATCACAACAGCCTATACTATAAATGCCCAAACCATTTTACTACAAGAGAAGCTTTGTCTCAATAAAACTGAAACATAATCTGAAACACAAACAAAACAAGTGCATCGTAAATTTAGAGACAATAACAAGAACAGCAGCCTACCTGAGACACATTTTCTTAAGGGGAAAGTCATGTTTTCTCTACAGCGAAGCCAAAGCAGTGATTTGGATACTTGCGGCAGTCCTCGGGTGGTGAAGTGAAGGCGAGTAGACTACATTCAGCAAAGTTCAAACCATTGTCAGACAACTGTAAGAGGCGTAGTGGAGGAGAAAGCATTGAGGCGTGGCCATCAACAGGAAGATCATTGTAGGACATTAGCGACATGCCATTATGACTTATGCTCATTAAACATTCATTTAGAGGTCTTGTTGATCCGGCAAACACGGGCGTGTGTTCAATGTATTGCTGAGCTAGGCGGTGGGGAGGGTGAAAGGGGTGGGGGGTGGGGGCAGATTGGAGAAAAGTGAGTGAAAATGCAGGCCGAGATTGTACTTCCGTCTTCGGACAGTGAAGACTTTGCTCTCATATTTCAAAAAATGATGTAAAATGATCCGATAATGCGTTGACTAAACCGGTTATACAGGCCTGTCCACTTTCGACTGAAAATTATCGATGAGCTATAAACTGAGACAACACGATGCATTAGACAGTGTTTTTTTTGTTGTTGTTGTTTAAAAAAAAAAAAAGAGAGTAAATTCTCTTTTCTTTGGCAGTTTTCTCACATCCTAAGATGTGATACTAAGATTGAGCCAATATAACGTGAAACTATTTTTCAGCATCACGTCGTAAATTACTGTTTATCGATGAAGTGTGGCCTCTTGGTTTGCCTATACATCTTAATTTTGAATGACAGGGTATTTTAAGTTTGGAGTATGGTGTAAGTCTCCTTAGACTTGATTAAAGATAGATCTTAAAGTGAAAGCTGATTATCTGATGAGATCCACAGACTAAAAACTCTGACACAGACTGAATATACCCTCAGTGAAATGTACATGTTTAAACACTAGAGGGAGCAAGTGGACTGGCTATGAAGAGCATTATACGCACCCTAAAGGGGAAAACATAAGTTAAGGTCAACATACAGTATTAGACAGGCAACTCTCAATGAATCAAATCTTGAATTAATGGTTTTATATAAATTGTTAGCACTGAATCTTTCTTTGCTGTTTCACATGCAGCATACAGTTTTATTTGCTTTAGAGCTGTAGCAGAGGTGTTATCATATCTAACTAAAATTACTGTTATTCACTATTCATAGAGTAGTCATTGCTCTTGGATGACACAATTACCACCCAGAGCTTTTTTTGTTGTTGTTTAGTTTACAGACCAACTTAAAATTAATAAACTAAAACTTCTGTATGGTTTTATACAAACAACATACACATAATTGTGTAGTAGTGTAAAATTACACCATCATATTCTGCTATATATTTGCAAATACCTAATCCCAACAGGGTGTCACACCAGATCAATAAGGTCAAGACAAGAGAACAGAGAAGAGAGAGAAAAAACAAATTTCATTAAGAGATTGATTGATAATGCGGGATTCGGACCAGTCAGCCGTGCAGAAAACAATTATATTTCTGCTCTTATAAAAGGTTAATTTATTTTAGTATTTTGTTGTTGTTGATGTTGTTCTTTTGTTTTTTAAGGTTTGAATCACTAGATCAATTCATGGATCAATGCCAATATATTGATTTTTCAAGGGATGTGGCTTAAATGACATGAAGCATACATTTCAGAAAAAAGTATTTGTTTTCCCATTTACTACCATTGATGCTTTCTATAGATAGCTCTCCATAATGCCCTAGAGGAGGTGACCTTTGCCAAATCAAACCTTTAATATCTCATATGCTAAGAAATTGTGATGGTCAAAGGTTGTCTCGAAGTTTAACTTCAGCGTTAAAGAATCACTATCTGAAAATAGATTGCACCATAAGATACAGTAGCAATTATATCTATGGGGACCTTTTTTACTGTGATTAAGAGTAGAGTGTTTCCAAAGACTTTCTGCCAAGATGATGATGATGATGAGTACAGCAAAAAACATCCAGCTATCTTGGCAGACGATGACTTAGTCGAGGGTGTTTCTGTGCATATTGAACCTTTACATAGCCTGATTTACACTGCAGCATACAGTATCTCTGCCTGGTACTATGTATTACCTTTAATTCTACTATGAGAGAACACAGACAGGCAGCTCGCTCCACTAATCCCAGGTTTTGCATCAGCTGTCCCACTACTGATAAAACCAGGCCATCACTCAAGCAGACAGTGTGGCCCTTCAGGAGGATAACTGGGTTTATCACTGACAGTTAGGAAGACAGAGAAAGGTGATGAGCGTCAGGCTGCATTGTACAATGGTGACACTAATCAAGCACACACGATGATACTGAAGAAACTACAAATGTGTAAAGACCTGATAATGTCTCTCTGCGGTAAGTGCTTTTCTTGGTAGCAGCTGAGCTATGACAGAAAAAAAAAAAAAAAAAAAAAAAAAAAAAACAGCATGCAATAACGGAACTGGTAACAATAGAATAAAATTATATAAACCTTTGTTTTAATCTATTTATGGCAGTGTTGTTTGAGTTCAGAAGTTTCAGAAGAAAATATAGCTCTTGTTCTCATTTTGTTTTTGGCCTTTTTGCGAGACAAAAGTGGACTATGGCTATATTTGACTCAATTGAAGTCCTGATAAGTCTCATAAAATATGCTGTCAGGAAATCAAATTAGCAGATTGGAGATAACGCACCCATCTTTGAGTTCTGTCCGAGTGCAAAACTTGTTCCTGTCTCAACAACAGATAAGAATAGCGAGTGACCTCTGTAAGCAACACCTATAGGCACAGTAAATAAGAAAAGCCAGTAAAACGCAAGGACACACACAAACACAGAAAATGCCTACACGTGCTGGTGTGTGTGTGTGTGTGTGTGTGTGTGTGTGTGTGTGTGTGTGTGTGTGTGTGTGTGTGTGTGTGTACGTACTTTGGTTGCTTGTGTGGCAATGTACCATGGGTACATTAATTACTGTAGTGCTCCAGAATGCCTGTCTACTGCGGCCTACCGGGGGCATCTTGACTGTGCTGTGCTCACACACATGCATACACACAGTGGGAGACTGAGAAAATAATTGGGAGTTGCTAAAAGCTAAGTTTTGACCGTATCCATCATAAGGCAACCATATAGTATGTGTAGTGCGTACGGTAAATTCTGCCTGTACCCCAGTGTTTGAACCTAACATTTACATGCTAATATACTAAAATGTTTGCATTGGTAGCCCAAGATTAGGTTAACATTTGATGCACTACATATTTCCAAATGTTGCGTTTAAAAGCCAGAAATGGAGAATAAAAAAAGTCTACTGCAGAAACTGCTGTCATAGAAAAGGCTCAGGCTTAGCATTTACTCTTCCTTAAATGTTCATACACAGTGTTACAAAACACTTTTCATACATGCCAAACTGTGTAAGGACTTCAAACATACTCACAGGGTCATTCTGCTGCTCTTCCATCTCTGGCCACTAGAGAGCAGAACATCAGAGACAAAGGGGAGATGTGTGGTGGCAAGGTTGAGCACTCTGTTAACCTTTGTATTATTAAATATAACAGAACAATTAAAGCTATCTGTTCTTATTAATAACCCAAGGCTATCATGATAACACCCAGGTTTTAATGAATTTTTAAGTTCAGAAATAAAATTGGGCTCCAAGGGCAAACGCTGAATAAATGGGCTGGTTAACCTTGCTCGTGGTGTTTAATAAAGGGCAGAGTTGCATGCAAGGGTTGTGCGACCGACTACATCGAGAAATTTGATGTCATACTAAATTATAATCTTCACATGTGATTTCAATGTGTAATAGCGGGATTTTTAACCTTTTGGTACAGAGTGAGGGGATAAAGTGAAACATTATCAGGGGAAAAAGGAATGATCTCCTCTGAGCTCAAAGGGTTGCTGCTCAAATCATTCAGCCCTTTGGCAACGTTCTGCTGGCTGTCTGCTCTTTGTGTGCGCGGGTACAGTAAATCCACTACAACAGCAGCTTGCAGCATGCTAGGCCACCAGTGCCATAGTGATACCACACGTTGCCATGGAGACTGCACATACGTAAGAAGGTGTGTGTGTGAAAGATAGAGATGAGAGAGAGAGTGTGCTGAGAATGGGGGTTGGGTATTACAGAACAAGAAACCATCAGTCACTCAAGGTGCCAGTAGAGGAGGGGGCTACACAGTCATGGCTGAATGGCAGACCCACGGCAAAGATTGTGTGATCTATCCCACTCCTTCAGAGCCACACGGCTGTGTTCATGAAAGCAAGGAGTCAGTAGACTGAAACTGGAGCACACGAGTCCCATTGTTTCTTCCGGTGGGTAATTCTGGATGAGCTCCATCACAGAGCAGAAGAATATGTCACAACCTTACAAGCTGGAACTCTTAGATTGGGATATTTTGGGTCCGATGACTATTTTTTGTCTTGTGTCTCAAGTTTGTTTTTAGTTGCAGTGAAAATAACATAAAACATAAGATCAATACTGCCTTTAATAAGACGATGTTTGAGCTGTGTGTCAATCAGCTCCTCATTAAACTGCCACCGTTTCTGTCTCACTTTAAAATGCTAAAATGAATTAGGAACAGACGGAATACCTGGCATTTGTCATCGAACCTCTCACCTTTTGTACAACGACTGTCTTCAAAGTCTTTATCTGCTGCTTAGCGCTGCCATATTTTCTCTCACACGGGGAGAGTGACTGCAGAGCTTTTTGTTACCCAAGTGAAAGGAATACAATTCTATTTCATACATCAATAAAAGCTAAATATGGCACTGAAACATAGAACTCAAGCAATTTCAGTAGCAGAGTGCCTGCCAGACACTTTGTGTCTGTTTGTTTGATATTGATACAAATAGATGAGGAGCTTCACTGCTGAATAATTTTCATCCATTTGATATTATATTTGCAATCTGGACATGCACAGCTAAATATGAATCATAAAGTGGAAGTAAGGTTATGATTATCTCAAATATGGAAGTTTCAATTAATCTTCATTCATGTTTACCTCAAACTGTTGTACAATGTATGATACAAATACTTTTTTTTTTTTTTTTTTTTTTTTTACAGAAATATTGAATTGGTAACCACTAACTTAAAGTTATAGCCTTAGACTTCTCCATAGCGTGCATTACATCGAACCCCTTGTTTAACAAGTTTGATTGAACCTGTTACTGCTAGTGAAATCTCTGTATTTCAGAGTATACGGAGCTTTTATATATTCTGGTGAGACATTCCCATGCTGGGCAGTTGAATGCATACTGGCCACACTCTATGGGTAGAGCATCCGCACCACAGATTTCTGCCAACTGAGTTGGCTAACATGCAGTTTAGCCCTAAAAATAATTCAATGGTACAGCTCTTAGACTTTCCAAATGTTATCGGAACACATGGTTATAATTCCAATAGAATGAGTCACAACGGACGCGATGGAGTAGACTATGGCCTATCCTATGACACAAGCATGTGTTGACAGGGGTTTTGAAATTACTGTCACTGGCTGATGGGGGAGATAAAAACTGTAAAAGTCAGTTAATTGTTTTATTAGTTGTAAAAAAAAAAAGAGCCATCAGTTCTCTTTTGTTTTAGCAATCAGCGATGTGAGAATCACATTAAGGGAGCTTAATACTGTAGGTTCATGAAAATGAAGTGATACACTTTGACCTGCAGAGTAGATTCTGCTTATAAAACACAACCCCAAAGATTATTATTAAAATGGATTTCACAGAGCTTTAATGTGTTTCCTCTTCAACTTATAGTAGAGAATAACAATTTACATGTTTGTGTTTGAGATGAGACAAAATTAATTGTCCCTTGCAGGGGCTTATACCAAACAACAAAAATCCCAAAGTCTAACAAAGTAAATACAAATGATTATATTTACACAACTTGAACTCTACAAGTTGCCACTTGTTATTTTGAATTATGCTAAATAATTTAGCTAATAAACATAATGTGGGCCTTTCACCTGCTATGGCGTCTATTCTCGTTGTTCCTTAAAATGTGTCTGTGCACACCTGTGTGAGTATGTGTATGCAAGTTTCTAGGCTGTAAGGACATGGCAAAATCTCAATCAGAGGCACCAAACCGTGTGTGAAATGGCCAGAGTTCAGACAGCAGCCTGCTCAGAATGACTAATACTCTAGCAGCAATGTGCTCTCATTACCCCAGCATGTACAAGCGTGTGAAACTAGAGGCTACACAGGCTCCCTATTTCTCTTGTCCTCTAACCGGATAATCCTTATTTCTCTCTAGACTTTAAAGATGGGGATGATTATTGTACTTTACTGAAAAGCTCCCAGTCACAGACCTTGAAAACCCTGGATCTGAACCATACTGATATAAATGCAGATTAAAAAAGTCTAGCATGTTATGTGTGGCCCTCAGGTGCCCTTAGCAGGAATATGAAAAATAAGCACTTTTATTTGCTACTTGCAAACAGTTATGAAAGTTGGAAATTGAATTGTTACACTAATATGTATACATGAGCACACAGTGTTTGTACAATGTGTGTGGCTGTGTCTGCATTGCATGACCATGCAGTTCTCAGGTCTCACATGGAATTATGGGTGGATCAAAACCAGTGCTGTAAGCCAGAGGGAGATCATGTGACTGACTGCTATGTAAAGCGACCTAGACAGTGTGAGTTTCTTCTTAGTTCTTCTTGTTTAGAGGTTCTAGTTCAAAGCAACACATAGGGTTACAATTATACAAATCTAGGCACATAAGCACAATTGCCTGGGTGTTCATGATACCTGTTTCTAGGTTACCTACTCCACACTGTCTCGAATACCACATTACTTTTCCTTTAACCAGTTAAGGCAGAACGAGTAGAAGATAAGCTCATATGGCACGATGTACCACACATTCACTTGTATATACAGATTATTCATCAATCATACATACATGCATAACAGATACACGCATGTACACACAGGCAGCCAGCCCACCAAATCTAATATGAGCCTCTAAATGCCCGTTATCAGAACAACATCCTGTGTCTGTCGTTGCCAGCATCACAACAGGAGGAGGGGGGAAGCAAATGCAGGAGAAGCTCCCTCGCCAAAATGGATGACTGACCAGTCACATGTGTGAATCATAGATGGTGAGTCAGTGGAAGCCCTTTGGCAATATCTATCATGGTGTGAATGCTTCAGAGAGACAGCGTTTAGGAGTTGAAAGACCACAAATAACAAAATCACTTTTATTCTCTTTCAACTAATTTGTCCTCCATTACTCTGAACACACCCAGGAAATGGGCTCTTGTCACAGTGAAGAGTGACATCTGGTAACAAAGAGAAATCAAGGAAGTGAGTTGCAGACTCTCTGAAAGTTTGTATTAATAACTCCATGCTAATTATACCCGTCAAGCAAGAGGAGTCTTAGTCCCAGAATACAGTTAAGTGAAGTGATGTTGTCCTACATATCCCCTCCAGTATGACACATCAAGGAAAGGGATGGAGTAAGATTAAAGGCTTCATCTCAGACAGCAGCTGGCTTAAACTGTCTCCTTACTGATGGAGACACAAAGGAAAGCTCTGAGACTGGCAAGAGAGCACAGGGTCAGGCTTGTATTCTTATAAGAGTTTCTAACTTAGGACACATCTTAGGTAATGGACACTTTCTCACAAGGATGATGAAAGTAAAACAATTGCTATTCCTGAAGCTAAAACTATAGTTATTACGGTGTTTTGATTTAGAAATAAAGATAAACATTTTTTTGTCTCTGTAATGTTCTCCTAATGGGAAGAAACACTGACTATTGTTAAGGTGTAACAAGTATTTATGATAGACACTGATCTTGGCCATTAAGTAGGTCTGTGTCCTCAGAATAACCCCATCACTGGCCTCAAGAGTAACTGTGGATATTAGGTTAACTGTGCAGTGCAGCGAACTGGATGTGAACATTAATGAAGCTCATTTTAGTCAGCCCACACACTCTGGGTTTCTCCTGCTGATGCATGTCCTCAAGGAAGGTGTTGGGGTGTTTCAGTTCCCTGGGAGGGAAGTATGATGCAGTGATGTCCCATGATACCCCACTGCGAATCAGAGAGACAGGGAAGATGCAAAGGATGCTTCTTCAGCTGTTCAGCTATTCAGTAATTGATGAATGGCTGTATATGAATTTTAAATCGATGGTGCTACACTTGACGCTAAAATGATTATGTATATTAACAAAAAAAATCTGAATGTGTGTAAGCATGCCATTGGATGATTTCCGGCTGGCATGGATTATTTCAGTGCACTGAAAAGCGTTCGGTGGAACAGATCGACTAAGCTGGAAATGACACGACAGGAGACATGAGTCAACTGATGGGAGTGGGTGGGTAAATAGGTCATGTTCCCTATCCGACACACAGTATCCCACTTTTCACTTTCATTCCCCATGCTTGTTAGTGAAGTAAGCAGACAGAGAAATCAATGGAAGTGTAATGACAATGGATGGTAGTGGACCTGTGTTTGGAGCATAACAGGTGAGAGAGGCTGTGTCAAGCTGATAGAGAACCCAACAGAGGTATAAAAAAAAAAGGTAGACCAGAAAGCAGCAGTAAAGCAGCAGTGGCTCTCTGTGGTGTGTAGCAGGCCAATAGTATGTAATCTAACACTGATGCAAAACAGCATTAGACTTGTAGAATCATAACGAAGCCTGCAGGCATAACATCCTGTTATCTAGTGTCTTGCCTACATTACATAGGTAGTAGTCTGAGTTTTTAGTCACCTTTTAACTGAAATAAAAGTACTAAATGAAACTCTTTGCTCCTTTGTCCTGGGTTTTGTGGTGAAATAGCAGATATCAACACATTTTTACAGACTGAAGGCCATTTAAATTATTGCCATATTATCATCTTTAATGTCAGAGTACACCCTTAAATTGCAACCTTCTACATCTGTGTCAAGAACCAAGAAACATGCTATCAAAGACAATTACGTAAACCAGCTGTGAAGGCAAAATCCTGATTTCTTGTGCTCTAATAAGGACTGCAACACCACTCTTGTTCAGCTACAATACACTGCCATCACATACAAGTGCCATTGTATGTGTAGTAATTGCAATTAACATTTTTAACTGTTTGCTTATGTGGTGCATTCAAGTGCGAATGAGACACTGTGGCACACTGAAATTTGAAAGCCAAGAGTCAGCAGCTTCATGAGCTGCAGTAAGTTGTTGGAAATCAAATCAAGTGTATAAACATCGCAAATATAGCACTAGAGAAAAAACATCTTCGAGCTACAAATGCTGTGCACAGCAAGAACAAAGATAAGCAACTGTGAACTGTGAAGAAATGTGTCTGCTTTTGTCGTGTGGCAATGCGCAGTATAATAATAAATTACAGTATAATTATATATTGGAGAAATGTGTTTTAAATACAAACATATGCTATTTTAATTCTGCATAGATTTTTTTTTTGATTTTTTTTTTTTTATAATAGCTGACCCATGTTTAAGAATTAGAAATTCAGAAATCGAACTATTCTTTAAAGCAGTGCAGCATCTTATATTTATTCTTCACTTTAATTTGGTCTGTAAAACAGTTAAATAGAAATGAACAGTGTGCAATAGTCATGCACTTTTCAATCCTGGTGTCTTTATGAACACATCAAAAAGGATGAAGAGGGATCCCAAAAATCCAAAGACAGCACAGCAGACTCCTTGCTGCAGAGTGTGTGTGTGTGTGTGTGTGTGTGTGTGTGTGTGTGTACATGTTGTACTGTGGACAAAGTCTTGTTGGAAACCTTCCGAGCGAGGACATTCCTACACTATGAAGACATTTGGGGTTATATGAGGTTAGACATTTAATTGTGATGGTTAGGGTTATGGTTATGTCTGAGGGAATGTATTATGCTAGTGAGCGTCCTCATGAGTATAAGTGTGTGTACATAAAACTTCTACAACTTCATGTGTCTTACCTGTAGAAAACTAAGTTCATGCTATTACTCACTACTTCATTATATTAGTTTATGGATTCTAAGGAGGTAGAAGTTGTATGTTAGGTGGTAGTTTAAATGGATATTATGAACTTAATCTGTTGGACTGTGTTCAAATTGCTTTTGCTTTCCAGTGTTGTATTAACAAGCCAATCTCAACAGGCTTTCGGGTAGATTTTTAACTACAAGAAATTCAGCAACTTCATAAAACCCCTTGCTATTTCTTGCCAACTTCAGCATAACGCGATGCAAATACCTGCACTGATTGCAGGCACAAAACAGACAGATTTTTACAGTGAAAGAGGATTTAGCACTGGGGAATACCGAGATGAATGAGATTTGGACTACTTATTTACTGAGAATTAATGAATTCCTTGTAGCACTGAGGAGGGAATAAGAGCAGTGTCTTTTTTTTCTTAGCTCCTCCCTCTTTTTGGCCGCTACAGCCAGCTTGACCCTTGTGACATGCAGTCAGTACGAGGTTATGCTTTAACATGATTGAATGATTTCAACTTAGCCCTTTGATTGAAGGATCAGTGCAAATGACTGGAGCCCATATCATACTGCTCAGGCTATGGTCCCCATGCAGCGCAGCGCAGCACAGCTGCTGCAGTATTTTGTGTCTGGTGCTCAGTCAGTTTGCAAAAGTACTTGCCACAAACATGCACTCATATTCAACAAGTAAGAACAAGTTTGTCTGAGCACTGCCGGAACATATTTGTCCCACAGAGTGCAGGGAAAAAAACACGTCTGAATCTCTAGGCATGACCTGTGATGCGCATCATCATCCAGGGTCAACATGTGTGTTTGCAACTGAGAAAATAACATGAGGAGATTAGGACATATTAACCAATGGTTTGGCAGTCAGGAGCACAGATTAGAGATGGGAGGCTGCGTGACACTGGCCTGTTGTGATAATGGTTTACGTCTGAATATCATTACTGCTGAAGGACTGCCTCACTGTCTGCCTAATTGCTACCCATTACATCATACTGAACATGCATCTGAGGCCTGTGACATCCTGCTCTCACACACGAGCACAGCGGAGCCCAGAGAAACATGCCTAATATCCATCATAACACTGAAGAGTCACTCATGTTATCCCAACACACAAGAAACACATAGTTACTGTTTTTTTTTGTTCACATTATATCACTGACCGATTATAAACCTTTTGAACTAATATCAACCTTTTGTCTTCTGGTTTTGTTGTTTCTTTCTCACTGTGTGTGAGAGAGTGAGTGATAGAGCACATGTGAGAGGAAAAAAGAGAGACAGCTGTCAATGTATGCTGGCAGAGGCTGATGAGATGTGCGATGTCTAATTATATCTCCAGCCAGTGGATTAGTGAACTAACACTAATGTTTGCCATAAGGCTGCAGGTCCCGGAAAATACTTGCACAAAGCTCAAAAATACACATCAGATAGTCAAGTGCAATCAGGTAATTCTTCTAATAGGAAAAGAACAGTTGTGTGTGTATTTTTAGTACTTAGACTTAAAGAGATAGTAGTGATATAATGTGTTTTTTTCAGAAATAATAGACCCTGACAGGTCAATGAGGCAACAGCAGAATACACTCAGGCCACAAAGTAGCTTTTGGGCGGACACTTCGCAGAGGAGGCTGTGGGGTTGTGTAAGGTAGACAATGCTTGTTTGACTGCACAGTAGTATAATTTTTACAGTCGGCCTTTATTTGGTGCGATTTTGTGCATATATGTGTTTACATGGTGAGCATGCATCATGCGGTGTCTCACCAGCACTTGACAGCTGAGGTTCAGCACAGCCGCACAGATGCAACACCTCTGTGTTGTTTATTCAATCCAGTGCACCGGCCTGTCCCGCTTGGTTGCTCGTATGTGTGCTGTAAAATTAGATTTCATTCCACGATAATGACATGCACGCCTCCGGTTCACGGCATACTGATGCGAGACACCCGACTGAGGGTGTGTGCACAGTAGGAACGATGAGGAAGGACGAGGCTGTATGACATCGGAGCACTACACTGCCTAAGCTTGTTGGAGGTAAAGGGCATGTCATACACGGCCAACATAGGGCCTCACATATATTGGACATATATTGAGTTACTTACATCAGGGCTCATTTGACAAACACCCACAGTAGGTAATGGAGAGGCACTGTACACCTTAATGAACAGAAAAACATGCTGTGGGGAGCTGATGAAGGGGAGAGGACTACCAACCAGAGAAGGAAGTGGCAGTGGCGGTGAATGAATGATCACTTCATTATTTAAATAACAGCCATTTACAATGACTTTGAAAAATATGTTTTAGAAGACTGCTCTATGTGTAAGTAGCCACTTAAGCCACTCAAATTCTTTCATTAAAGATTATCTTTTGCCTTTTAAATGTATCTTTTGTGACATAGGTTTTATTATAAAAAAAGAAGGAGTTTACGATAAATTAATGTGATGATACTTTGACAAACAAATTTTTTTGTGTGAAATATGGATATTAAATGAAGCAAACAATCAGAGATGAATTATAAGACTCTATGAGCATAAGTGCAGAATAACAAACAAGTAATAATGTAAACGACTAATATAGTACACCATCATAGTGATGTATATATAACTTGGCTGTTTTAGCTGTTTCTTTGCTGTAGCTGCTGTTGCAAAGTTGGGGAGGAGATTGCACAGCACACAGATCACTGAGTCGACAATAAATTGGCTAAGGCAACTGTGGAATACCCTGGACACTTTCCAGACATTTAACCACCATTGAAAAGGAAGTAAACAAACAATCTGTCTCTTGTGCAACACACATAAATACAACTGAGAAGGGGAGACAGAATGTCTGGCTATCACAGCACGTATTGATTAAATGTTCTCAAATGTTACCTTAACATCTTTTCTTTTGCATTTGGCCAAATCACTATACAGTGCACCCTCTGTATGTGGAGGACAGCACGACTCTTCCGGTCCTTAATCGGGGGTTTGTTTGGCTCCCTGGAATAGCCGAGCCGTCTCAGGGTCTGGCAGGCGATGTGATGGGAAAAATTGGGTTTTGTATGAATCCTAGCCAACACTAGCCTTGGCTGGCAGGCTGGCATATCACTTGGTGCCCCCTGAGATGAAACATGCAAGGCTTTTACATAACCCTCCAGCTCCGAAGATCACCCTCTAACTGTCTGTATGTGTCAGAACCAAACTGGCCTGTTGTTTTCCCAGCCTTCACTAATATGGTGCTTGGGCAATTCTGGTGTTGCCTGATCAGACATTAGAGGCCTAAGGGGCATTTAAGGTTCTAAACAGTCACAAGTGCAGTCTTTAGTGTTCTTCAGACAATCAATAGTGTCAGGGTGCCACAATTGATAATTCTTTATTAGTCTAATAGGTTCACTCGGTATTTCATAGATACTAACACTGGGATTCCAGTGTGATCAGAATGTCTATTGACATCCAGATTGGTATGCATTGTTTTTCTTAGACTTTGCCGACAATTATGCTTAATGGAACAGATTGTTCAACCAACAGGACTTAACTGACAGTAATTAATGGGTACAATAGAAAATAAATAAGGATTGAAACCTGTGACCACTCAGTTGTTATTCTGTATTCAGTTCATTGTCTGAACTGGAGAGTAGAGCCTGACATATATTGGACTTTTGAGGCTTATTGAGATAATAATATATCAACCCTTTTTAGCATACACATATAATGTGAAACTTTTTTTTTGAGGAGTACATAAATTTGGTTATTAAAGAATTGTAAATAAATTATGTACTAAGCGGGGCATTTCATGATTAAACATAACCATTAAACCTATAGGGCTCTTATATATTAACGAATGTCTGTTACATTCAAGTCAAGTTCACACAATCCTGATTAAGCCAATCAGATAAGCCTCTCTGTATTTCACCGTATACAGAGTTTTTTCATGTGGCGTTCCACACTGGCCAGTCAGATGCATACCGGACACACTCTATTGCCAAGCCAGCTAACTTCCATTTTAGCCCCATGCAAACTTGCATAAACTGTACAGCTCTTCTAGACTTTTCAAATGTTATTGGACCAAATGGATTTAACTTTAGTGAAATGAGTCATTTAATGGGGGTTGTGACACTCTAAAAAAGTTCTGCATTGCAAGTTCAAGGATTGTCTGCCGAACAAACGATGTAATAGTGACACTAAATCTAAATGACCTTAAACAAATCTTTTGCATTTCTGTTCTGCAGTTAGTATAGTTACTGACATTTAGGACAATACCTAAAGTGGGACAGTTCTCTTGGTTCTAATAAACTTTTAGCAGGATGTAAAATCATTTCTGAAACAAGCAGCTGAATGTCATTGAAATCAAATTCTGAAATATAGTTAAGTTTGTCCAGTCAATATGGGTTCAGCCTTTACGCCTAGGAATATCAAAGACTGTCTGAAAAAAGCATATAACACAACCAAGTTTTTCAGATGGCAACTACAGAAAAATAAAAAAAGAAGAGCGTCTGCTTTTTATCTTACAGTTTAGTGCATTCAGTACACCTAACTTTTGTATAAGCCTCAAGAGTAAACACAAAAGGAACGAGGAACACCGAGAGCAAGAGTGGGCAGTCGCTACCACTGAATATCTGTGTTATGACTTGGGGAGAGGAACAAGCTGTTGAAAAACTAGCGGTGGCATGCTGCAGTGTTGGCAGAAGACCAAATACAGTGTATGGTGTGCAGCCTGTTGACTTTGACTGCTATGGTGGGGTTGCGGTGGGGAAAAATGTGTAAATTAAAGCCAAACCTTTCAAGATTTCCATGTATGCATTTTTAATAAAGGTACAATGAATGCATTGTCCGCAGTAGTATTTTGCTCTCATGCATTATGTGGGTATAATTGTCATTCTCAGTAAATATCAGTAATATCAAAGCTTTACAAGGTGCAGTGGTTTCCAATTTCGTTTCTCAATCATTGAGGCACTGGGCCTGAAAGTAACATATAATTATCAAATTCTTCTACTAACAAAGAATGACCTTCAATGGGATGATCTTACTCCCAATCGAATTTAAGATGCATGAAAACAAAAAGAAATGTTGGTCATTCACTGCAATGTTTGTTTTGGCATAGTTGACCATAGACTCAAAGGTAACCCATGAATACTTTTAAACAACAACCATTTGGGAGCTTGTCAAATAAATTCTTAATGGTGTGATATTAACATGGACAAACAAAGGTCCAGTGGTCGGTTCATTCTTATGAGGTTTATTAAAACGAGCAATAAAAACAGGATGCAGCATTCTTCACTGTTTATATAATACATCTGCTAAACTTCTTCTGCCGAATAAGTGACACTAATTTGTGTATATCTATAATCGCCATCCTGGCACCTGTCGGGAGCCACTTTACTCGCCTCCCATTAATGTGGTGCTGACTCAGCAGTGCGACTCATTGCCCCAATTAAAAAGCTTAATGCTTGTTTACTCCAGGAAAAACTTGCACACCGCTTGTGTCACAGTTACTTTAACCTGACTACTCTACTGATTGTTCGTGTTTAGCTCAGATTTAAAGCCAGACTGTGTTACACAGGAAATTTACTGGAAAAAACAATACAGCAAGTCCATTAATGACAAAAGCTGGGATTTTAGTGTCAAGCTGGGTGAAGGTTTGTCATATCTAAGTCTGGCAGTGCAAGCGATAGGGACTAAAGCTGATAATGTGGACATGGAGGACACGCATGATGCATTTGACTTTGTGGAATATAAAACAGCATATCGTGTCCTGTAAATGCATCTTTTTATTCCCTGGTTTGCAATAATTATTTCTGAAGAAACATTGGGAAAATGTTTTTATTTAAGCATGCAATGTAATTATATTACATAATAGAGTCAAATTCACCAAATGGGGACTGTTGAAATAAAGCATAATGCATTCTGCTCCTTTCCAATGACCCTTCCAGTCTCTGCCATTTTCTGCATTGAAAATGGCAGTGTGCTTAGCTGACGAGCTATATGCTTTTGATGGGAAAGATGTGATAAGCATGCATGTGCTAAATTTATCAGAAGCATTGTGCAATTTAAGGCTAGTCTCTGGCAATTTGGATTCATTTATGAGAGATTTCCCTTCAAATATATGAGAAAGACAGTGCAGTTTCAGCCCAACCTTTCTCCTACAGTGGAAGGCATACTTAGAATATAAGTAGTATGACATGCTCCATTTACATGAACTGTACATGGTGGTAAAATCAATCATAACATTAATCGATAACAAACCATTTGACTGCATTTCTGAACAGAGTAGTCCCAATAATTTGCTTCTTTATTTCAGTCCATGTGGTTATTGCTAAGTTTACCATGAGGAGAGGAGCTGAGGTGTGGGAGGTGAATGAGAGAGAAGTGTTAATTAAATAGACTATGATAGAACGTAATAAGCCCGGCAACTTGACCCCGCTTCATTTCTGTCGGTCTCCAGAGGAGTTTCTTGTTAATGTTGTCATGCACACCCACTCCCGCTTGTTTGTTTATGCCTTTAGTTTAAGCCTCAGAGGAGCCACAAATCACTGAATCAGCATTTCTGCCTAAATCTGAGAAAGTAGGAACTTGAAAATATGTGCTTGTGTTTGTATGTATGACATTGACAGAGCCTGAGCAGTTAGCTTTCACATTTAGAAATGGTTACATTTCGATTTAAAAAGCTTAAAATTTACTACGTAACACTACTTCTTCATACATGTGGGAGAATTAAAGTACTAGTAGTACATATTGTCTCATTGTGGCATTCATTTTTCATCAGTTTAAAGACATTTAAGTTCATGCCTCGTGTAAATAGAAGATAGAACTAAGTAATATAATGCAAAATGCACACTTGTGTTCTTACAGATGTCAACAGTGGTCAGATAAGCACAGCAGAACTTACAGTGCTGATGTGACATTGACACTTTCCTGCTAGCCTGCGCTCTCCAGGCACCAAATCACATTATCATACACATGATTTATTCATGCACAGTCTATTTATGTATCGACTTAGACAAACAGAGTTGTTGCTTTTGTGCAGCAAGACAGACTGCAAAGGAAAGAAAGAAAATTAAACAAGCTGCCATTGCGGCATGAGTGCATCTTGTGGCTGCATGTTTTGTCTCTTGTTGCGGTAATGTGCAGGACTCTGTGAAACACCTCAACAGGATGCTCTGTAAAAGCAGAAACACCAGCCCCCTGAAATGTAATTGCACTGTATCAACTTTGTAGTGAATCCCTGCCATGCATTTTACAAATGGATGTGGGAAATGAATGGTGCTACTTCTCATTCTTCGTGCACTTCTGCTAACATTTTCTTGGCTGAGTGGGCAGCAAATGAATTATTTTGTCAATAAGGCTGAAACTGATTAGACAGCAGCCTGAATGTTGAGTAACACAGGTGCTGGACCTCATTCTGTTTAACACATCACATTACTGATTTCATTACGTTCTTTTAACCTTACAGTTTGTTAGATGCGTAATAAGTTAAGTGACTGCTATGAATAGCTCAAGTTCAAATATATGCAAGCTTTAGTGAAAAGAACAGACACCAAAGGCGGCCGAATGTGTTGGAAGTCAACCTAAACATGTATTATATCCTTGGTGTGAAAGGTCACCAATAATATAAAATATATTTGATCTGCAAAAAAAGGATAAAGCATACCAAAAAAAATGGTGTGATCATTTAAAGGAAATGTTTTTATTTGTTCTAGTCCTTATTGTCTGTCCATTACAGATTAACAAAGAAACACAAAGAGAAAATGTTCTGTTTTTGTCATTTTAAAGTGAAGAGAAGGGTTGCCCACTGAAAGTCATATAGTACAATCATGTTGGAGGAACCCTTCAACACGCACCCCAAGTCCATCAGCCCTTGAAGCAGGCCACCGGGAGTGCATCGCTTAGGTGCCAGTAGTGGGGGTCAGAGAGTTGTGCGGTTGGAAGCGAGGACCAAACTAGAATTGACCGGAAGGCCCGTCTTGCAGGAGCAACTGTTGGTCCCTGCAGACCACAGAACTACCAAGGGACGGGGCCCAGGCGGCAGACTTGTGCGCCTCAGGGGACCGGCCCCGGAGCTACGAGGAGGCCGACTGAGGGTGAACTGTGGATTTTCTGATTTCAAGATAGTCTATGAACAAAGGAATGAATATTGAATCTTTGTAGCGACCTGCTGAAGCCGTGTATTCCCTTCAGATAAACCTTCATATACATTTCTGAGATTGTATTTTGTCTGCCATCATTTCCATTAAAACTGCATTTAGAAGTGCTCTCCTAATGGCCAGTATGAAACGATTACAGCAAGCAAAACCTATTGAAATTTTTATAGGTGCCTAAATACGACTGGGTGAGACCTCGAGCCCAAGAGTGTCTGTGTGTGAGATGGTGGTGAGTTATTTCAGATTGTTTTGTAAAGTGGCCATTTGTGGGATTCAAATGTGACAGTCTGCGACATTCATTTATGCAATGGAGTCAATTTTCTAAGTAGCATTTTAAAACTCCTGTAATCTAAACCGAACCAATGTGAAGCAAAATTTCTCTTGAGTATGGCCAGAAAAATCTCCAGATCAGTGCAGAGGAAGTGAAATAGTGAACAAACTAATTCAAATGTGGGGCCACAAATCCACAACATGCCTAATTGAACTGGGAATACTCCCATTTCTTATTGAGTATATCTTGCACAAATATCACACATACTGCTCATGTCTGTGTTTACATCCCTATAAGGATAGTTGTCTGTCTGTGTACATATTGCATAGCTTGGAACTACAAACACAAAGTCTTGCAGTCATTTGAATTATGGATGGATATTTACACAGATCTGCCCCCCAGGCATCATCTTTTGTTTCTGTTGTGGAGAAACAGAGCAGAGCCAGACAGAGAAAAAGAAGGAGGGGAAAAGGGAGAGATTGACGAGAGAATCAAGAGAAAAAAAGAATCAAAAGGTAGGGACACAGACTGAGCCAAAGAGAGCAAGACGGAGCACAAACTGATTGACAGCAGGTAGCACACACAGGCCTGAGGAAGGAGGAAGAGTCCAAAGCTCTCTGCCTGAAGTGAACACGTGTTCTTATGCTCCCTGCAGCTCAGCAGAGATGAACTGATATGATTTGAACTTATCCTCTGGGGTGCTACACTCTAAATCCATGTGCTGTCAATGTGTTGTTCTGTCAAACACATCTCTGGGCATGTGGAACCAACATCTTGCTCTCCGTACCATCCACCTCAGTACAGTGCTGGAATATGCATTAGAAGAATTAGGCTGCAGATTACCGACTCTGTCAAAGCTTAATGCATCTCAGAGTTCATACATTACAGAGCTGTCAACAACAGCAGATCTACTCCAGTTTATCAATGGCACGAACATCAATAAAATCTTGCTGTCTTGTTTACCAAGTAGTATGATAGTTAATAAATTATTGTAATTTAACTATAGAATAGACAGCCAATCGCGGTTCCTCACTGAACAGTCTGTATCAAAATCCACTTTGACTTCTGTCTAACACATACAGTAGCTTCGTTTTCTCCAATAATCCATGAAAATCATTAATGAGAACAACACAAAGCTGTTGCGATCTTGTTGCCATGGTAACAGTGTGACATGGCTGACTTTTACTGTTCATATCTCTCAAAATGTAAAACTTACATCAAATGCCACTTTCCCAATGGTAAACAACCGTAAAACAAATATATCACTATATCACCAACTATTTCTGTTTTTTAATGTGCTATTTATTCCCCATAGCAAAAATATCCACAGACAATTTTATAGTGTAGGATGTGTGTCTCTGTTTGTCTGTATAGCCTACTCCGCACGCGGTGTAACACATTTTCCATCTGCATCATGCATCCACATTAATGACGTCCTCATGAACAGCTTACGTAAGAGCTGTAGTCTCCCCTCCTTCCTTTGTAAATTCAGTCACGTCCAACTGGAGCTGCAGACAAACTGAATAATACATCTGTACTTCTCTTGCCAGACATATGCTTGTATACCACTTCTTTATTGCTCTTTCTCACCCTCTCTCTCTTTTCTCACAAGGATAAGGACGTGCTTGAGTCCTTTAGCGGGTAAACAGAGAGCTATCAACAGGTTAACTGACATCTAAGTGCAGAAATACTGTACCAAACATGACCCCTTTTTCAAATACAGCAGGAGACAGACCAATACATTGCAGAAAACGTATCAGTAGTGAGAGAGTCAATCTCTTACCTATCAGGAAGTCTGTAAAGGAAGGCAATTTCTACAATCTTAGCACTCTATTGAGGGATAGATGATAAATGAGCTAGTCAAAGATTCTGAGTGCCAGACAGAGCGGGGTATTGTAGCATGCTTGGAGCACAGGGGGATTTTCTTTTATTTTACTACATGTCCTTAATTGAATGAGGGTTGTTAACATGTACAGTATGCAGTCTTATTCTCATGCTGGTGCTGCAAGCATTGAAGCCGAAAATAAAAACAGGTTAGGGTGCGGGGGGTGTAGAGGGAAAATAATGTTAGGCAGGGAGATAAGAAAGGAAGGAAGCATCGGGTAGGTAGTCTGCAACCACCACGACCCTCGAGCCTCAGGCAGAAGCATGGGCAGCTTAGGGTAGGTGACTCTTTCGTCATGATCTATGAAATATAATCTTCTGGAGAAAAAGATCAAAAAAAGTTTCACCTTTTTTTGTTATGAGGCCAGTTTAAGTGGAAGTACACACTGAAATTGCAGAGTCATTGACTTCATTAGGGCAGCAGCTGCCTCCATCTATAACCCCTTTTCTTTTTGCACTTTGTTTTGGTCTGTGCGTGCGCCTCAGGGTGGCAATGTCCGAGTTAATGGTTTGGGGTAAGGAGGGGTGGGCAGGAGCTGCAGATGCTATGCTCCTTAGTCCAACATAAGGGGTATGCAGGCAGACGCGCACACACAAACACAAACACAAACATACACTCGTACACTCAGAGAGGCGCCATCCTGCAGGTTTCCTGCAAGCAAACATCCCCTAAGCATTGAGTCGTATAGTATGTTCAAATACACACACATTCTCACTTGCATGAACGCGCACGGTCGCGCACAAACACACACATGCTAGAAAGGGGCAGAAGCACGCCAGATGCTCTCTAAAAATGGGACAGGAATGAAAGAGAACTTAGTTTGGAGGGGCGGCGAACTATCAGTTCACACAGAATATGAGAGAGAGGGGAAAACAAGACGAGAGTGGGCAGGGGAGATGAGGAGCATCAGCAAATCAAAACAAGAAGGGGGTGCGAACAAACCTTCGGGCTCTGCGCTCTCTTTGTGGACGGCTTGCTTCAGCGGGCAGCAGAAGATTTCGTGACACTTAGCACGAAAGGGGGACCCTTTACTCCTTATATCCGCAGAGTGGATGGAGTCCTGCCGTAACATAATGTACTCCTGGGTACCTGGGGCAGCGTCATCCTGGACTGCGGTGGTGCCATAACAAAATGAACTGGGGTTAGAAAGCTCACCACACAAACAAAAACAAAAGAAAACAACAACAACAGCAAAAACACTAGGCAGAAACACGGGCAAATAAAAATACATCAAACATTAGCAACAGCAATAGCTTTAAATAACTCTACTGTAGCACATAGTGACAGAGACAGCAGGAATAGAGAAGAGAGGAAGACCAAAGAGAATAAGAAATAAATAGACAGGCTCAGATCAAGAACACCAAGATCACAAAACAACTCAAATTAAAGATAACCACATAAACAACAGTGGGGCTCTGTTAAAAATACATCCTCGGTCACTGAAAAGGAAGAGTGTTAAAATAACACAAAGAAAAGATAAAAGGAAACAAGAACAGTTAGATGTTCAACATCAGTGTTATGGCAGGTTTTTAGCAGGCGCTGAACCAGGAGCCACTGCACTTGAATGAGGTGATTTTCGGGCTAGTAGGAGTAAAAAGTTGCGGGATTGCAAGGCAAGCGTGCGGTCTTCCACTGTAAGTTAGCATCACTGAAACCCCCCTTGTTCATTATATATCCACCCCATTTCCATATGAGTAGGCAAGCAGATGCAAAGGCATGCACAAGCCCCAGATCACACTGGTCATGCTTACTGTAATTGACGTTACGGAGAGCTTCTATAACATCACTCTGCATGTGTCTGTAGGAATTCTGGGAGCCTGTGAAAATCCCTGTGTTTCTGTTTCTGTCTGCATGTACTGGACCTATTGCATCTGTCCTATTCCGGGCACAGTCCCTGCTTGGCTTGGATCAATGACCTATTTTCTCTCTGTTTATGGATTAGCAAGCGAATCAACCCAAATAAATTGTATCTTCTTTTCCTAATGGATTTGAGTGCCATGCCTCTTTCTGACACATTTATTGCTTAATGAAAATGACTATAGAAAAGGATATTAATCAGTGGATTCTATCGAACCACCACAATGCTTAATCCCCCTTTCATTCATGCATGACATATTTTCTTTTTTTTAATTTTTGGTTCACCTAAACTGGCATCGTGTATAAAGTATAACTCGTGACTCATTATCCCTCACGTGCAGTTAGTTAATGATGTCCTGATATCAACCGTTGTCATGCTGTGATAATATCACAGTCTTACGGCACATAAACCTCGGCCAACCTCATTCAGAGAGCTGAAGCATGAATGGATTACAGTGCTGCCTCAGTTTCCTCTCCCAGAAGAAAACACTAAAACATTACAAACACTCACTCACCACACACTGACTTCCATGTGCTGTATTTTTACACAAAGTGTCTTCATCACAAAAAATATCTCAAGGAGCACACACACAAACACACACACGTGCAATTCGTTATTGTTCACATAAAATAAGCTTATTCAGCTGGTTTGCTGTGGAGCTCAGCTATGTGAATAAATGTTACAGTTACAGCTACTAATGTAGTTTTTGGATAATTTCATTTTATCAAAGTAGCTCTCAGAGGAAAAAAGGTTGGAGACCCCTAAGCTAGAGTCATAAATAACTATCTTAGTGACAAGTAAAACAAGGGGTCATATAACAGATAATATGACCCCCACTCAGGTCCTGATGACAGATCAAAACCTGAATGTTAGTATGAAAGCAAAAAAAAAAAAGGTCTACGATCCAGTAGGCTAGTCCTCCTTCATGCATTGCTCCTGTACTATATGTTTACCCCTTAAAAGACACACACACCAACAGGAGGCGGATTATCAGGTCTCCACACCGGATGCATTTAATCACCACATGCCTTTCCCCCTACAGGACTTATCAGTATCTCATGGCCTCTTTCAGGCTCCTGGATAACCTGCCACACTAACACCCTCCACACACACACCAGCAGAACGTCCATCACATACTATCCATCGCAATTCCTTGCCAAGAAAACCATAATAGTGGTAAAACTTTAATGGAGCTTTGGAATGACAGAGACAATGTCTAAGATTCCTTCCAGGAATATGACCCCATTCTCTGCTCCTGCGGCACAGAGGTGCTGCTACTGTATTTGATCAAGTGACATTCAGCTTAGCTAAGATACCGTGCTCCCTCAAACTCCACATACAAAAATTACGATTCCAAACCTTTCCATTAAACCATCCAGACTATTTCCGTGTTCCCTCGTTTCTTTTCTTCCCAAACCACCTAAACAAAGGATGAAGGGTTTGTTTCAGCACCACAAGCGTTAATCTACAGTGGAACACTTCCATGGGTTAATTAGAAAAGGGTCAAACTTCAAACTGCTTACTGGCATTAATACATTCTACAGTTGCTTTCTCTATATCATCCTCCCTATCCTGTCTGCTCCTGTTTGAATATTCCTCAGAGGTCAGAGCTCATGTCGAAAATGTGAGTGTGTGGGAAAGACTTGCGTGGGAAATGTTTAATCCCAGCCGGCATGTATTAATGAGCCAGCTAACTGTCGGCTCATCAGAGGTAATAAAAATGAGCGACAGTGGGGCTATGAGGACGACAACGTGTAGGAGGTAGGCACCATTTTTCTACAGCTTTCATCCTTGCCTCGGCCTTGATTTAGAGCGCATATTGGGACTGAAGGAGGCATGATGGATGTTACTGCAGGGCCTGAGACCTCACTCTCTATCAGACCAGCCACTCAGAGTGAGCTGTCACCCAGGTTCATGATAGTCAGTGATCTATAGGCGCCAGATTTGCCACACTGGACCTTCAACAGGCTGCGATAGATGTCCTTGTCCCTTTGACAGGAATACATCTCATAGTAAGGATAAATGGGTAAAAATAAGGGGGAGGAGGGGACAATATGTATCTTGCCTCGGTTAGTTGGTCATCTACTTAAGGCCCCATAAGAATGACAGCTCATAAGTGGGTTTTATGGCAACAGCCTGGCAGATGTGCTATCTGTGTGGGCAGTATTTACCGTATGTAGTATATAGTAAGTGAGGTGCAATGACTCTGCTGTGGTTATTGTATGGGACAGAGGAGCCGGCTTAATGTGACAAAGCATCATCAGTGACACCCGTACTCACAAACGCCACCTGCCTCGTTCAAATGGGGTTCAAGGACATGTGTAATCAACTGAAGCACTGTCAGGTCAAGAAAAATGAACCACACCATGAAGTGCAATTCACACAATTTACTTAAGTCATGGCTTATATCCATCAAGAGGGTGGAGCACATTCATCATGACTTGACGAATAGCGTACTCACTAAATTAGAACCAGATTTAAGCACAGAAACGGGTCTGGAGCCTGAGGTTTGTGTTTCAAAAATAGCCTGGCCTCAATGTGGTTTTTCCAAGGAGCAGAATCTAGCACATTGTCTTCTGGGATGCTTTCGGTTCAGTGTGGCTCCATCTCAAGAAAGAATAGTGTTATTTTGGTTGTAAGTCACCTTGCAGGCAGCAGAGAAAGTAAGCCGAGTTGAACTTGAGGTTTTCTTTGAAACGCAGAATGAGCTTGCATTTTTTGTCCTGCTCTTTCATCCCTGTGAGCTCATTATTTGTCACTCTCTATCTTTGTTTCTTTTTCCTTACTGTTCCTTGCTCTCTTTTGTTATAACCAGAAGGTTTATAGTGGGACATGATAGCTTGGGAGGGAGGGGATATTGTAGCTTTTTGTAATCAATGATGATATTGATTGCAAAACAAATAGAGCGATGACAATTAAAATAAATATAAAACTGCAAAGAAAAAAATCATCCGCCTTAATTTTTTATATTACTGTTTCTATGACTACACCTTAGTCAAGGTTTTAGTATTGTAACTACATTGTTATCTTTATTAATGACTATGACAATGTACAGTATAACATAGTGGCTCTAAAGTGTCATTAAATATAAAATAGCATGCATGTTTTCTGCATCTTTGGTAGTCTTTTAAAACTCATGTGAGAGTCTTATTCCATTACTATGAAGAGGGCATGACTCATAAAAGAGCATAGAAAAACAATTTTCACTAAAGTTGGCAATTACTCAAAATAATGCAACACAATACGGTCGCGGCTCCAGTCAATCTCTCTCGGTAAACGCAATTAATTTATGACAACACGCAGTATGTACAGAAGCTATGAATCTTCCCCAGAGGGCAGACGGCCATCTGATTCTATTTATACATCTAGAAATTGTGTGGAGTGGCTGCTGTCTACATCTCATCTCCCACCCAATGTGCGTGTTTTTTTTACCAGTCCAATTTTCAGCTGATCTTTGAGGCAAATGCAGATTAAATATAATGAGTGGGAAACTTGGGAACAGAGCCATGATTAGAGTCACTTCTTCTCTGACAGACTGTCCCAGACAGTACAGGATAAGCCCAATCATCAGATGGTTAGTCGGTTTGGTGTTTGCGTGTCTCTGTGCGATGTGCTTGCAGAAGAGGGGAATGAGCAGGTGGAGGAGAGCAAAAGTAACACCTTTACTTGCGTAACAGCAGGTCCGCAGGGATGAATCTCATGAAACGGTTGGTAAAGGCTCAATGATAGACACATGCAGCACTCATATGAAAAAGTATTGATCCGGCATCTACGAGTGGCCTTGCAAAGAGCCTATTTTGCCACATTCTGACAGCTTCCTTAGCCTCAGGGTTGTGAGCATGCACACGAGTCCCATTTATGAGTAAGAGATGTTTGTTCTATACCATCTGTTCATGATCCCGTGTGCGTGATAGTTGTGGGCGGGTCATGGATACGATACACAGTGTGTGGAATGTAACTGACAATATTTACTGCACCAAAAGAATACCTTTTTCCATAAAATAAAATTTGTGGGGCTACTGAATAAAGGAATTGGCTTCCAGTTTAATTTTTATTTTATGAAGGTACAGTGAGAGGATCACGCTCAGGTTTGAAACTGTAAGAGGGAGTCAATAACAGTGCATGATCACACGTAGTCCATTAAGCACTGAAATGGTGTTTTAATATCTAGTATCACATCTAAAAAAATTCTTCAGAGGGCTAAATTCTATCTATAAGAACTGAACAATGATGTGAAAATCTTTTGGCATGTGAGCTGTGAAAACGCTGCAGTATTCGACCATTTTATCACAAATTGCAGAGCAACCCTCCAAAGTTGTATCCTCGGAATAACAACTTGAGGCTTTAAGAGGTTAAAAAATTTAGGAAAACTAAAACAACTTTGCTGTTTTCTTTGTAATTATTGCACGAATAATTTTACAACCTCTCAGATTTATTTCAGGGCCCTAGTGAATTATCTAAGCAGGTTGGGAATCGCTGTGGAAGAGTACTATCAAAATCAGCCATGAGGCCTGATCATCTTTCAGACAAGTGAAATAAAATGATCGTCCAGAACAGTGTGACCCAAAAAAATAACAGAACAGTAAACTACCAGGTCAATAAAGAGACATACAACTTTTGAATGTTCAAATTCTTATCTTTAAAAATAGTATCACTTGTGACCTCAAATGTAAGAAAAGGCAGTTTTGATGCAGGATTTGTCTTAGTAAATACCTATACAGTAAAGCTGTTTATTAAGGATTATTATCAAATCTCCACCTGAATATTTTGCTTTCTGTTTTTTCTCAATTGTTTTCTCTATTTTGCTGAAGATTTGCAACATATTGGAAATGGCTCATCCTTTGCACTTCAAGTCTCCATTTACAAGCCTGACTACTGAACACAAATATAAAATCTACTCTTCTTTTAGCTTTTCATCTTCAAAACTATTTGTTGAACCCAATAGGTTTATAATGAAGGTTTAAATTCATGGCATTCATCAGCTGGTTTGAAAATATGCCAAGATGAGAAAAATCAATATGTGGAGTCTATTTGGGTCTAAACTCACTCAATCTCTCTGGCGTGCGCACGCACGCACGCACGCACGCACGCACACATGCACGCACACACACACACACACACACACACACACACACACACACACACACAACCTCTACACTGCCACTATTTATTTAGCCAACCTCTACACTGCCACTATTTATTTAGCCAATTTTTCAATATGCTGTTTTGGAACCTAATGGCAGAGTTACATTGGCATCCACACATTGAAAAAGTGCAGATGCATTTGTTACTCCACAGATGCATTTGTTCACTGTTGTATTTAAACTGAACTCTAACTATGAAATGAAGCCATTACGTTGCATTATGCCACTTCCTGCTACTGTTGTGGCCACCCAGGAGCACCTAGTGTGGCCAACTTAGCCGCTTTGAAACTTTTCAGTCCAATTTAGTGACATTGTTTTTCAATAAAGCTCAAAGCAACAAATTGAGCAAATTTTTTGGACCAAAATACTTTCCATTTGGAGTTGCCACGACTCCCCTGCGAGTGAGAGGCATATCCCTCTCTGCGTTTTCTGTGTTCATCGAGTGGCGGAGAGGCTATGTGATGTGTGACTGAATAATGAGAAAGATATTCCAACCTTCTCTCGGGGTGATTGTTTAAAATATATAGCCGGAATCAAATCACAGCCATTGTCTTTAAATCGTGTATGGTGATTTTGTCAGATAATGTCTGAATTTAATTGAAGTAGTCCAGAGCAGCAGCTTGGAAATGACTCCTGGTCATCTTAATCTCAGTCGCTATTTCATAGACAGCAGAAACAGACAAACACAAGACTGATTTGAAATGATAGACACCGCATTCTGTATGTGTTCAATTAAATTGATCTGCTGTTCTGCTAAATGGTTGATGCCCTGCCAATCGACAGAGATCACCACCTTTAATTGGTGCGAGGTCCAGATGGTGCCCACATTACCTCAGTGGCCCTTGGGGGAGGAGGGTATTAACATTCATGCACAATTGCACCCAACTTTATTTGGCACCCATGACATTATTTTTGGTGCCTTTGTGTGAGGACAGAGCTAAAAACATGCAGACACACTGGAACTTGTGAGCATAAAAACAATGAAAAAGCACAACTAATTCCTGGTATATTATGGAGTCCAACTTCTTTTCTGGGACACACTATGGTAAAATAATTTTTTCTATTTTATTTTTTTATTTTCAGTCAATGCATGGCTAATGCAGGAGAATTAAATGCCGATAAAGAACAACCAATGCACAAGATCAAGAGAGCACATAAATACATACAGACACACAAATGACCCTATAGATTATTCTCACGCACACAACCTCCATGGGTCATGGATTCAAACGTTTCATGGATATCGCATCAACAGACAAGGGATCAAACACACTCTCCTGCTAAGGCAGATTAATGGAAAGGATCCCTTTTATTGTAATTAACAGCTGACAAGAGCAAATAGAATTGTAAAGTATATACTACTGCCTACTGCCTTTGAGTTAGGAAAGACTGAAATATTGTGGGAGGAGGTTCAAGTGTAATAGGATCAACAAAGCCAGAGCAGTAAGTGACACCAAGTAGCTTATGATATATCATATGTCAAATCCGCTCCAAAGTCACATATGATTCATGTGGATTCTGTGGTCGCTGTCGAACGTTGCACGATACGGTTACAGGAATAGAAGGACGTGTTACTTGTCCATCACGCCACAATTTTCTGGTATTTGTTGAAAGCGTGTTTAATGAAATGCGGTTCAACTTCAGTCAGGGATTTTAATAGGAAACATCTGTATTCTTTTATGCATTAAATGATTAGCACCATGTCGACTTCCTCCTTCACAAAATTATCATGAACTACTGAACTAAAAGCACCAAACGCTGTTGGATTTGCAAAGATTTACTAAAGCACTGACAGTAAAAGTGAATACAAAAATGATCATAAAATCATCATAATGCATTTTTAAACACAGGTTGTGGTTGTTTTAATAAAAAAACTTTAAAAAAAAAAAATTCTTGGCCATACAGAGTGAAATATATGGATCAATTTTGGATAAAGTATTAGATTAAAAAGATGCTATGCTGGTATTATAGGTCTATTTTTTTTTTTAATCAAATTGGGCCCTCCCTTCTTAAAAAACACACTTAACCACATTCAGTACAAGTAAATAGGCTCACAATTGTGACCTTAGTCAACAAAGAGCACAGGAGGAGGAAAAATAAATGACACTGCAGTAGTGGATAAACCACTTAAAATTTTGCAAAAATCACAAATATGTCCTACATTGGTCCAGTGCTAATGGTGGGCTTAGATGCTCAACACCAAGAAGAAGAAAAAAAGACCCAGGAAATGTTTGCTGCCAACAGAATCCTGTCGTCTAGTGGGTTGCATAACAGTGTGATACCTGCAGCTCAGAGCAAGAGAGACGGGTCCATGCTGCTGGATCACGAACCCCAGCTTAACGGTCTGCAACATATCAGATATACCGTAAATCTTCTGTAGAATCCAATCAATCAGAGCTGACAAGAAACCAATCATTTGATAGTTTACAAGTTGCAGACAAGCATCAGTGTTTGACATCAAATATTGTTTAATCAATTGTTTTAACCCACTGAATGAGTATTTTATTCTTGTCAGAATAAATAGTACTATATAATGGGAATAGTATACTTCTGCCTTGAGGGGGGGAGAGGGGGGAGTCACTACATGTAGCAGTGACTCTCATAGCACTTACAGATGTTTTAGTGCCCAGGCCCATTCCACTTCCATCTACAGCTATGAGCTAATGTGGGTTCTGCTTCGTAACCTCGGTTCTGTCAGAAACTAAAAACTTAAATGATCTATTTCTACTACTTAAAAACATTTAACACCATCCGTCTCGTTACACCTTCTACTCCTGGATATCAGTATGATTTGACAAAGCACTAATGGGTTCAAATCAAACTTGGGTAAAGGATGATACAGGCACAGAAGATACAACAATTCCAAACATTAAAATGACTAAACTCAATGCAAAGTTTTGAGCAGTTATGAAATTGGATGTGAGCACCATGTAATAATATCACTGGTAAGCTTTCACAGGTTGTGACAAGCCTCTTCATTAATTACCTTCTCAAAAAAATGTCCTTGATGCAAGCCTCTCTGCCAAGAACACAGTCTCTGGCAGAGTAGATATGGAGGGCAGAATTTTCCTCTGCCCTCTGCCAACCAGATCAGATCCCAGATGGGCATCAAAACCACTCACACTGTAGTTTATTAATGCACATTTACAGCCTTTCCTGTTGTTCCAGGAAGGAAGGTAGCAGAGGGAGAGGGGGTGGAGGAGGAAAGTGGAGGAGTGAAGGCATGTGCACAGTTTTAAAGAACAGAAGTAAAAGGTGGAGTGGCGAAAAGGATGCTGACCTTAAAATGCCATTAGTATGAAGGCTCAGCACTGCAGAGATTTTACTGAACATTTGCAGCAAAGTCTTTCAATAAGGACCGATAAGTATTTTACAAAAAAACAGAAGCAAGGAAAGGTGGTTAGATTGCAAGTTGAGGCTGACAAGACACATAGCTATTGCCACCTATGTCACATTAGATCTGCTGCTGACTGTTCTGGTTCTTTCCCTTTGGATTTATTGAATTGACATTATTGTAATGCATGATTTTTTTTCTTTTTATTGATTGGAATTAGAATGATAAATATGGAATACTTAATCTAATAACGACATCCTCTTGATGAAATTTGAATATTTTACATATTTTAAAAACATCAATGTTTTTTTTTAAATTTTAAAACAAGAGTACTGAGCTTTCAAGTTCTCATAACTCTTTCTCTACACTTTGATGAATTATTAAATAGTTTGTAATTCACCAACACTGCAGAATTAAAAATCTTAAATAATGAGCCTAAGTCATTTTTCAGATGTTTGTAGTCTCCACTCAGCAGTTGAATATGAATAGTTGGATGACAGAAAATGTATGATTGTGAAATGGTTAATTGTATCCCTGCTGTGTTGTGACTGTGTTGCTATAATAGTTGCAGTAAACATTGTTTCACATAAATATGTTCTGTTAAAATGCTATGGTACATGTTCATGATTTGCAGTTATTTAAGGAAGTTTATTTACTCATAAATGCATGATTTATGGAAATGTATTCATAAATAAAAGAAATTCAGGTGTCAGTCAGGCACTTAGGCTAGGAGTTAGGTTGGAACCCATTATTTTTATTTGGGAGTTTGACATGATGTTCTGGGAATGTTTTAATTCCTGCATGTCTTCACTGAAGACTGAAGACTCCATACAAGGACACATGTTCCTGTCCAGTGCAGTTAAATCAGCTAAAAATTTCCATGAGAAGATGAGGGCACAGACGACAAACCCAAATAAAGATGACAACAAACTGTGAGAGGATTGAAAAATAACTCCTTACATTACTAGTGAAAAGATTAAAAATACAGTATCAGAAAATGTACACCAGCTAACCCATCTATATTAACAAGTGACGAACACACTGTAAATTCCAGTTGCCCCAAGAGTCCCAACTAGCTTGGCCTTGATGCACGATTACATAAAGGATTCAAATCAAGGCATTCAGAGAGAGGAGATTTAGGAACAGCTAACACCAACGCTATCTGAATCATCAAATATATGGGATTAACGTTTGATGGCTCAGTTTTCTGATGATGCATTTTGAGAGGGACAAGTTGTTTTGCGTGTGTCATGCTTTGTTAGGGGAACTAAAGCAGGAGAGTGTTGAGAAAGAAAAAAAAAAAAGACCAAATAACAGGCAAAGCAGGAGAAGACCAGATTCTGTCTTCGCATGTCAATTCTCTGATGAGCTGAGGTGGAACAAATAAGGTTATTCCAGAACAGTAGTCACTGCCTGAGACACGGGTCCTGCTTAACTTCACTGACAGGACACCTCAACCAATCAGACAAACTTGTTCTTGTCACTTTCTCATGTGCTCCATGCATACACAATGACTTTGTAATTTAATGGTTTTCGCATATTATTTTCACTACCCATATCAGTGTTTTGCAAAATTATTTTATGAACGAATAGGCTAATCCTTTATACTTTTTTTCCCACAATTTTACTGTATCATTAAAATTGACTTATTCCAAGGAAAGACAACCCAGAAATGCAGAAAAGGTAAATAAATTGATGCTGCACTTTGAAAGACTTGGCTTAAGTAGAACCTTGATTGTATATTAAATTTGTAGTAGTGGCTACACACATGTTAAATCTTACATAAACCTCTCTTCCTGTCTCATAGAAGAAACTGAAATACATTGGACCCATCATTTCATTATTGTAGCACACTATTTAGACTATGAATTGAAACACATTTTCCAAGTCTTGCCATGTGACAATGGACGGATCCTGTTCACTCGCAGCTGTTACCCAGCCCGAATATTTCCTTCTACATCAGCCAAGTCAACCCAGCTGTTGACCTATCATGTGCTCAACACTCTCTCCAAAATGCACACAACACATATCTGAATGTTCAACCAGAAGAAAGCCAGTTCACGAGGGCAGTGAATGGTGGGGGCTGGTGGCAGTCATTACTCAAAGTAAGGCCAAAATAGTTGCCCTCATACTGTGCAGTGCAGTCACCCAATGGGCGATTTGATGCTCAGCACCACCCCGGATGGGAATACATCAGAAGAAACAGAGAATAAAAGCCATTTCATCTACTGTGATGCTGCACTGCTACACGGAAAAATGTCACTCTTTTCTGTTTGTTTGCGGCAACACACTCTACTGTAGCTGGATCTCCACAGAAGCCTTGCCACCATTGTTGTGTGTGGCTTTGACTATCTAAGTAGATCTATAAAGTCCGACACAGATCCACTGTGTTCCTCTGTTCAACTGGTCTGTACTGAAATGTCAGTATTCTCCATCTAACGCTCGTGATTTTTTTTTTTTATGGCTTTTGTAAATATGAATTTTTTAGAGCCCAACAGAAGATGTCTATGGAAAAGGTGACAGTCTCGCTTTGTCATCCTGTCTAAATGCTACACAACCTCTGAAGACAGCCTGCGAGTAGCATGAAAACAACAACCTGTTCTGTGAGCTCTGTCAGTTTGAGGAAATCAAACCAGAGCTGTAGCACGTAACACCCGCGTCACAGCACGCCAGCAAGGAACACAATATTTGCCCTCCTGTTTATGGTGAGGTCATGGTCTTTGGTCATCTTGCTCTGCATGTTTCTTATAAGAGACTCGCATAAATGCACGTGTGTGTGCGCGTGGGTCTAATATGATTGTACAACAAATATCACAGTGCACGCTGCAGTTTGTGTAGGCGGGCTTATCTGGGGAGTCCATCTGGCCAAGGGACCTTGGGGCATCTGGAGACCATGCCTGCATTTGTGTGTATGTCCCTGTACTTGCACATGTATTGTTGTGAGGACCCATTTTAATTTTTACCTCTTTGGGAGGTGAGGATATTTTGGCTCATCCTCACTTTGGGACAGACCTTCAACGGGCTGTTTGAGACTTGGTTAGAATTACGTATAGGTTAATGTAAAGGCTGGGATGCAAAGTTCAATTGTGATGCCTAAGAGGCTAGGAACTGCTTTATGTCAACGAGGGTCCTGACCAAGAAAGAAGAAGTGCTTATTTCTTTCTCTGTGTGAGTAAGTGCACATATACTATTTGTGCATATAAAGCCGTAATCCAGGTTTATGAAGTCTGGATCTGTAGCTTGAAATCATCTGTGAGCATCCTGTTAAAACAGGGTTGTTTTTTTTTTAGCATAAAACTAAGCAGGTTGTATGATGAAAATATGCTGGCAGTTTAATTTTGACCAGAAAAAAAAAATACTTAACAGTAAATGCTTACAAACTGTGGAGTATTTTTAGTTTGTCTGCAGACATAAGTGTGCACATGCGTAAATTTTTTTGTCTTTCTATGTACAGTGTGTTTAATGCGTGTATGTGTTTAACCTGTCTTTCCCAGTGAGCCACCCATGAGACATGTAGACTGCACCGGTCTTATACCCAGTGGCAGTCTCCCAGATGTAACACTAATTCCCCACAGCAAACACTGTCCAAACACATGTCGACAAAAGCACCTACACCACCAACTTCAGGACATGAACCTCCCTTTTTTCTGCATTTCTGACTTGAGTAAATAGCTCTAGATTTTAACTGATCATATGCCCTCCTAGGATTAATTTGAAGCAACAACAAAATAATTAAACAGACCTCTTAGAGGGCAGGAAGAAAACAGGACCTGATGAATGCTGCAGCCTTCTATATACAAAAAAAAAGTCACCAGTTGCTTCAAAGCAGGCAGAACAATATCCCTCTCATTTATCAAAATACAGTGTCACAAATAAAGTATGTCTACAAAGATCTGCAGTTGCTTGCGGTTCTGGTTCCGCCTCCTTACCAGGCCGTTATTGTGAGTCTGGTTCTGTGTGTTGTTTGTGCATTCGGATAGGATAGGGTGGGCATTACTTGATGCTACAGAACCAGCATTTCACTACTACACAGAACCCATTACACAGTTGAGGGGCACGGCCCAGGGAGAGGAGACGAGGTGGGGACTGAAGGATTTAGCTCTACACCAAGACATGAATTATGCAGCCGGGCCATCCAGACATGTAGTTGTGTATCTTTTATAAATGCCTTACAGAGGAAAAGCAAGTTTAGCTAACATTTCCTCCCGCCACTCTGTGCCACACATCGAGGGAGAGAGAGTGACAGAGAGAGGAAAAAGAGAAAGGGAGGGAGGGTATTTCAACAGAAGCTTCTGGCACAGCCCGTGATAAAAACTGACATCTGAGAGCGATGCAGCAAAAAGAGTTCATTCCAGCCGTCTTATGTGGGCACTGCACTTGAAGGATTTAAAATATGATACATGGAGTAGAGTTCTCCCTCCCTCTCACTTTGATCCCAAGTGAGGGTTTTACAAGAATCGTACTCGGTCAGGAGCATAAATAGGGCAAGGGGCACCATCTGTGCAAATTTGGGATGGATGAGTGGGTCATCATGTTAAGCCCTGCAAATGGTGACCAATCAAAGTGCTTGCAAACAAGTGCTGTAAGTGACCACTCATTTTTATCAAGCAGTATACAAGACAATTCACATATAAGAGCTCCACAGAGGACCAGGAGGCTTCTGTGTGTGTGTGTGTGTGTGTGTGTGTGTGTGTGTGTGTGTGTGTGTGTGTGTGTGTGTGTGTGTGTGTGTGTGTGTGTGTGTGTGTGTGTGTGTGTGTGTGTGTGTACATCTATAAATCCATGTGTCATACTGACATGCAAGTAAGTGAAATAGAGAGAAAGAGAAAAAAAGAGCGAAACAGCACGTATGTGTGTGTTTAACACTGAGTCAAGCTCCAGGCTAGGTTTACTATCTGGTGTTTACAGAGAGGCTGATCAGAGGGATTACAATTACACAGAAACTGCTTAAGACAGCTGCTTTACTCAGCGTTATCAAACCACCCACGCTAGCCATACGCTGACATCCGACAACACACACACACAAGTGCTAAATGGAAATCTACACCCGTCCTGGTATTTTATGAGCACTTGTACGGGCAACAGGTGACTATCCAGGGTGCTGGTAGTTTTATCGACAACATTTCTCCTGGGATTACTGGCACCCAGACATTTCTAACTGCAGGCGAGTCAAACAGTGTCTGAAAATAGCATTATTTGTCAGTCTACATGAAGTGTTAAAGGTCATCTTGCCATGTTGGGGCACGGTGGTGCAGTGGTTAGCACTGTTGCCTCACAGCAAAAAGGTTCTGGGTTCGAATCCGGTCCTGGGCCTTTCTGTGAGGAGTTTGCATGTTCTCCCTGTGCTTGCGTGGGTTCTCTCCGGGTTCTCCGGCTTCCTCCCATCATCCAAAAACATGGACCTCAGGACTGTGCTGACAGGTCATCATTGTTAATGAGAATTGGTTCTCAATTGATATTACCTGGTTAAATAAAGGTCAAATAAATAAATGTTTCCGTTTCCTGTAACTCTTCAACTTTAGGTAATAATAGCAGTTTGATAAAGCAGTGTGACAAACATCAGTTATATAAAGCTGAATACTGTACACTTATGCAAGGGGGTAAGGGGACCCACGCTATAGAGTTTGATTTATGGTTCAGCATCTGTCTTGCAATTGCTGTGTTTATGTTCTTTCACTCACTGTAACAGAGAACCTCAATCAAGGTGAGCATATGTTTTGCAGTGGAAATAGCTCGGCTAGAGACAGGAGAATTTCCTTAATGGTGTCTTCCCTATCAAGGATATTTACCGGCATTGTACACTGGTAGGGGAAAACCGGAGCAGTTCATGCTGATTAGTATGGAAGCCAGGTGCGTACATGTCTTACCACTTAACCACTTAACTTACAACTTTATATCCAGCTAAAGTCAGCAAAAAATATAGACTGTTTATAAAATTAGACGAAGTCTCAGAGTCTTAGAAGAGAAGCCAATGCAGAAGTGCTTTAAAGTGCTCCAAAAAACATCTAGCTCCAATGAACTCCTGTTCAAAAAGCCTCAACTTCTGTCAAGACACACAAAGTAAATTAATTTTCTCCAGATGTAATTATGATGTTATTACGATTTTGGTAATAACATTAAAATTATTCCATCATTAATTAGATATTAGGTCTCAAAGAGAGTTATGTTTGAGGGCATGACTGGTCTGACTGACGTGCAGTCAGGTGTTCGGAATTGGTGGGCAGGCATAGTGTCCTCAGGTTCCCAGTAAGATTTCATCCCTCTTTTCTCCCCACCCCATCCAAATATGGTCACTTCTGGCTCCAAAAAACAAAGAAGGCGACAGCCAAAATGCCAGATTCAGGTCTTCCAAATGTCAGTTTACAAACCAATGGGTGACAACACAGTGGCCTACTATTTAGCTAAAACAAGCCATGAAAAAATAAGAATTCTATTGCACTTTGATTTCCAGTAACCATTTCATTTATTTAGGCTCTCGGCCCCTTTAACTGGCTGAGGTCTGGGTATCAACAAGCATTATCTCCAAAATACACCAATTCAGCCTAAAAACTATATTTTTAAAACAACACAAAGGCCGCCAAAATATTTTTTGATACCATGTGAGACCGAATGACAGCTACAGGGAGGGATAGTGTAAGGTGAAGCACCAGTTGTTGATGATCCCCGTGTGAAAATGGTGCTGTAATTGAACACCCTGCCACTCTTTTCCAGAACAGTCTACATGGGGCCTGGGGAGTATCTGGGGAGCCAGACTGAAACACTCCAGCTTCATTTTTTATGACTTCATTGATTTCATTTATGTATTTGCCCATTGATAGATTGCTGATGGATGAATGGATTGCTGAAATTAATCAAAATAAGTACCTAGCTCACATCTTCGTCCTCTTGCACGGGGAGATTATTGTGTTCTTCGCACATTAATGGGCCCACAGCTGTTTGTGTGTTTGTGTGTATTTGAACAGCCAACAGTGATGAGCAGACGCCACGGCCACAAAACACAAAACTGCTTCACAGTGTTGCAGATAATTGCCATGACAACATCCACAGCTTGAGAGAAGAAATGAGATGGAATGACCGGAGCAGAAACACTGCAAAATTTGCAATGTACATAAATCGATCAAATCAGGTGATTTTTCCCATGGAATACAGGTTATTAATAGTTTAATGAGCAACAATTGTACCACTTAAGCATTAATTGCAACACCGAAGCTATCCTCCTTCACCTGCCAATTAGTGTCAGAGTTGATTGTTTTCAAAATGCTGTCACACATCATTCAAAACAAGCAGTGGGGATTTAGTGGGCTTGTCAGGATGGGACTCATATGCTGTCAATGAGAGAAAAGGGTGTGTGCTCTTTGCTATACTGCTAACTTAAAGTTTACACTATTGTTCTGAGCAAAACAAATCATAGTCGTCACTTCTGCAAACACCCCTGAAGTAAAATACATGTTTGTCTACTGGCTCTCTGCAGTAGAAATACTTGTCAACTACTCTGTGGTATGTTAAATATTTGATGGCCACATTCTGTATGAGCAGCAAAAGGCTGTTTGCGGCAGGTAAAATGCATTTGTGCTTTGTTTTGGTTGCAACAGATTTGGAGCAGTGACAGCAGAAATTTGTATTAAGGCTATTCTTAAACATGTTGATCAGCATGTGTAAGCCTAGTGCTTCCTTATGTGCACTCACTGCCCAGTCTAAAAGCAAAAAACTTCACTATAAACTGATGGGGCTGATATCATGTATCTAGGCAGCCATTTGGTGGAGATAATGAGCTTGCTCGACAGTTTCATAGGTCAGTTTGTACTAACAGCACTGCCAAACAAATGCCACACTGCTGCACTGGACCAGTGGAAATGGCACTGAGTGAGAGAGAGAGAGAGAGAGAGAGAGAGAGAGAGAGAGATAGAGAGAGAGAGAGAGAGAGAGAGCGGGCAAAAGAGCAAGAGAGATTTTTGATACAGCATCCATTTCCTCATGTTATTATAGTAGTATTGCTACAGGGCCAGATGTCCTATTCAGCTGAGCTGAAGAGATACGAATAAACTCAATATCCTCCGTGCTTCGTAATATTATAGCATGCAAAAACATCAGGAGTGCAGTACTTGAAATCATGCAGCACAGCTCACAGCACGTCATTATCAGCAGCCACAGCTCTTGTTTTGAGCCACTGCCAGAATTTGACCTCATCCATGACACATTATGCAGATCAGTCAAAGTCATTATCAGCATTTTGAACTGTTTTTGTATTCAACAACTAAACAATAGAGGAAAGAAAAAAAGACCAGTTTCCTACCCAGATGTCTGCTGGCAATCTGGGAACAAAGTTCCAATAAATTGTATTGAGTAGAGGCTGTTGTCACTCTGTCGTTCCCTGCGTGGAGACTTTATATCACAGCCCTTATTACTGTCAGAGCTAGAAAACATGAACGTGCTTCCGCTGGCGACATTATGGAGGAGCTTACAACTGTACACATCATTCTCACTCTCACAACTGGTGTTTTCCCCACACTCTATCGGGTTTAAATCAGAATTAGCCTTTGTCCTTCATATGACCTAACCACAAACACTCCATTATGGCTTGAGGCCATAAAACCCAGAGGGACTTTAGTTCAGTACATAAAGCACCTTTGGTCCAGCGCAATTCCCTTAACTGAACTTTTCCATGTATCTCTGATTACCAGGGTACGTCAAAAAGCCATTAGGGTCAACTAGCCATTCCACACAGGGAGATTTTTGTGTACTTCTCATTCTGTATAGTTTGAACTGTTACTGTGGATTTTGCTAGAAAAACGTAGAGATGGAAAAAGGGATTTCTATGATGTAACATGTACAGTATAGCGGCGTAAGCTTTACAGCAAGGTTTAACAACGTAGGTCAGAAAAAATAATCAACAAAGTGAGCAGCAGTGACTTTTCATGACCTTTCCTCCTGCTGGCCTGCAGTTTCACAATCCTCAGGGGATTGTGGTTAAAGCAGCAAGACATGATGGAAGGTGTCTTTCAGGATATCTTCTGAGATGGAAGGTACAGACAGACTGACAGACAATATACAGACAGAAACAAAGACAAGACGACCTGGATAGGATCAGACTGACTGAAAAACACAAACCGGTTGATCTTTTGGAGGAAAAAAGTCTTTTAATTTCTGAAAAAAAAACACTCCAGAGCTATATAAATTCATTCTATATCAAATTCTGTTTTTAAGACCCTCCAAACAGATTTGAAAATGTCATATTTCTTACAAACAAATGAGCTTTGGCAATAAAAGAGGACTAAATATAGCATAGCAGGCTACGTGACCCCAGTGACCTAATTCCTTTTCTGCCAAGTCGTAGAACCCACATGTTTATCCCTCCACCTGTCACACATCGGCAACTCAGAGGTCACCCTGAAAAAAGGCACCGTAACCAGCAGATGAGACAAATACTTCAGGAGCAATCAGCACCACATCACTGCATCCATCATTATTCTCTTCATCTTTGGCATACCTTCAGACTACTCAGTGCCCTGCCCCCTGACCTGTGCCATAAACAGGTGTACGGACACTTTAAAGGAGAAAAACTGTGAACGCGGCTCTCCCAAAGATAAGAGCATGATGACAGCTTAGCAATCAATCAATGCTTTAAATGAATCTGGTTGTGCAGGGCAACAACTGACCACAACCTTGGGTTTGACAACTAAAATGGATGGAAGTCTGATGAGATTGCTGCAATTAGACATCTGACCTTGGGAAAGTGCTAATGTACTGAGGCAGGAAAAGACATAGTATACTGCATGTGGTGTTGAAGTTTAAAGTCATATGCAAATTGCAGTTTTATGCTGTAAAAAGTATTTTCTAATCAAAATATTAACTATATTTTCTTGCTTCTTTTCCATAGTCACTGTTTGCAGTGACTAAGTCCTTCTGTTAAGTCCCACTGGTCAACCACGGTGTGGTGTAGACTGCCAAGAGTCTCCTCTGACACATACGGACACACATTTGATCCATAAATGGTTTCCCATCTGCAAACAATTGCAGATGATAAGGTGCCTGGCCAAGCTTTAACAACTCTGCAGTGAATTTAACCTACACCAGAGTGGGTAAGAGTTTTCAATGCTGTGCCATCTGGGCCCCTAAAAATCATTTTCAGAATGATATTGGATTTCACTTTCTTTTAATCCCCCTATTCAGCTTCTGAACTGTGAATAGATAATAATTAAACATTCATAAACAATTATAACAAACTATAGTTTAGTTGTAGATATACATTCATAAATATAATAGGGACTATCAATTGAAGATATTAGACACCAGTACAGATACAGGTACAAAATATTGACAGATAGCTGCTGACTGCACACAGAGACCAACTCAGACAGGTATGTACCTAATATTAGTTTGAAAAGAGTGAAATAAGGTGAGCTAATGTAAGTATAGCCTGTATATGGGAAACACTGTATTGGCTCACTGACATGAGAAATGAGATTTAATTGTGTGTAAATATAGAAAAAGTAATGCATTTTAAAAGAAAATGTATCAATGTGGATGTAGCCTAGAGGGATTGAAGTTTGGTACAAAATAAGGAGGCATTTTATGGAACTTGATAGTATTGAAGGAATTAATACGGTTCTATAAAAGTATCTAAGTTTGGTAACATTCTCTAGCTATAAGCGCTGATCAACGTCTGTATTAACAACTGTAGCTGCCGGACACAAGCCCAGCGGCCCAAAGAGTTAGGGGTTGCTTGAAATAACTGTCAAGACTTCTTGTTGGAAAGCAAATCAAATGACTGCAGACAGTAACTCAAAACCACCACAAAGAAACACAAATGACGAGAAAAAGACACAAAACGGCCACAAAAGAACAAATGACGCAAAAACATGGCAATTCATACTCTACATATGCAGCATCACATATGTGGGTGACACAGAGAGAGCGCCGATCACCCATTTATGCATGCTGTGTGTTACCTACTTAGAATACATAGACTAGCCTATAGCCTACATTATGACCTAGATGTGAGAAAAGGGGGCAGCGAGGAGACTTAAACACTTTTCTCTGTCTGCTGTCTCAGTGGAAGTGTAGAGTCCTCCTTCTCCGACACACTTTGCCACTTAATGGGGCCCAGTAGGTATGTGTTTGTGTACATGTGTGTGAGGGAGAGGCACGTTAATCCCACCTCAGCTGCCACCAGCAACACGACTACCTCACCAGCCACACTGGGCTAGGTCAAAAAACATGCTCATTAAAGTCGACTCCCCAACACGTGAGCCAGTGATTTGGCAAAAGGAAGGGCTTCATAGCAAATTGCGTGCTGCATTCAGCCGTTTTATAAAATCGGCTGAGCCATGGAAATTTCGAGGTTGAAGAGGGTGAGAGCTGTCATACCATGTAAAGGCACAATCCTCTGGAATAACTTCTTTATAAAGTTGAAATGACCAGTATAAGCTTAAACAGACTGAGTAAATGGGCTAGTCTGAACTGGTCTAATCTAGGCCGGATTGTTCTGGGTCTATCTGTTGACTGTCCCCTGCTCAGCTCTGCCAGTCTGCACCCAGAGGGCCTGTTATTTTGGGAGCTCAGCTGAGAAGAGATGACAACATCATGGACTGCTTAAGCTGCTTACATTTCCTCAAGCACTCCCAGTGCACCCTGGGATCTACACTCTTGCGTTGCTACTGTCACTGTTGCATCGGGTGCATGTGAACAAGCATTGTGTGGCCCGTCCTTGCACAAAGCATTCGAATCTGCACAGTTACACACAGAAAAACATCACGTCACATCAAGCAGAGTGCGAAATGTGAGGATAAGTAAGTTGGTGCGTGAGGATGAGAAAATCCCAGAAGACAACAGAGATGGGGAGGACAGGGTCACATAGAGGTGAGATGAGAGAAGGATGAGTGGGTGTGTATGGGAGGGTGTGTGTGTGTGTGTGTGTGTGTGTGTGTGTGTGTGTGTGTGTGCGTGAGAGAAGGGGGGGTGTGTTCAGGTAATAAACACAGGTCTCTGTTGAATGCTGTAGAGGCTGTTTTCTATGGATACATAGCAGTTAGCAATAGAATCAAGATTTGTATATAATTAAAAAAGACTATCCAGTCACATGGCTTTTTGTGCTTCTCTTCATTCTCTGCATTAGGTTGACATTCAACTATTACTACTCTTTGATTTTAACTTTGATTTGTTGTGCTATTTCATTTGATAATTCGACCACGCTGGTAATAACTTCTTTTGACTGCAAAGTTCCTCAGCAAGAGTCCTGTAGCTGCTTTCGTTCACGTTTATTCATGTGAGAATTGTTTTGTTTTTTTCGTTCTGTTGAGGGAAAAATGCCAAAACATATTTTTAGACAAGAGAACGAATAGGACTGGCACATTCATGAAATTTTAGTTGACAATTAATTATCATACAAATAACTGCAATTAATGATTTGTCTTTTATGTTCATTTTATGCCACGATCATATAGTATAAAGCCTAATCATAGTTTGATAATATACGTACACCCTGGGAAAAACAAGAGCCATTAATGCCTGTGGTGTTCAGCTTTTCAACTAAATCCATGATATTAATGTCAGTAGATGCTTATCGAAATGCAGTTGGTCGATAATTAGAAGTTAAGCACCTCAAGATAAACAGTCAATAATGCTAATTCTCCACCCGTGCCATTAAACCACAGAGGGAGAAGAGGGCGCAACAAGATCACGTCTTCGGAAATAGTGATGGAAATAAGACATGTCTGTTAGTTTCATACAGCTGTTTGTGTACAGATGAATGAAAATAATTCTGACGATTATCCAAAATGATTTCAGTCATCTCAAATAATCGCGATTAGGTGATTATTCCAATAATTGTGACAGGCCTGGGAGTTAAGACTACCTAACCAAAGACTTGAATAATTAAGATTTGTTTTTATTTGTGTGGAAACTCCTTTGATAAATTTTGTGTAGCAGCTACTTTTGTTTTTGGCCAATCTGTTTCAATAGTTTCTACAACATTACATTACATTATTACATTTCATTTAGCTGACGCTTTTATCCAAAGCAACTTACAATAAGTGCATAGAAAACATGTGATATGCTTTGCAAGTGAAGGTAATAGGTTAACAGGGTTCAGGCTGTGAACTGTCACCACAGTCTTGCTTCATTATGTGAGCTGATATTTTAACAGCAGGCGTCATACCCGCATGCCTGGCACAGTCCTCGGCAGTTATTACCGCTCATCCTACCCTCACACAACCAGCCATGATGCAAACAGCACAGACAGGACACCGTAAAACCTCTGGCCCAGGATATTACGAGCTCATTGCCTGACAGAGTGACATAAAATTTGAAGATATGAAATGTAAATGTTGCTGAGGGAGGAAGAGGAGGAGTTACGTGGTGAGTCCAGAGAGTAAGCTGAAGTGGAAGTGATAGAAGGGAAAGTAGACAGGCAGAAAGATTTAAACCCTTTCTAAAAAAAAAAAAAAAGGGAAGACTAATGTGCTGCTAGAAGTAGTTTGGAGTGATGAGAAAGAAGTAAGTGGTGTGAGGAGAGGTGAGTACAAAAAGTTTAGACGTTCTGTTTTTTTTTAAGAGTTACAGAAGTAAGATTGTTTCTGTGGTATTAATCTAAAAATATCAGAACGGATGACATGAGTGATGAACCAGCAGGTGTCATTGGAATACCCTTATATAAGACATAACACCTAACTGCAGCAGCCACTCATTTGTCAAAGGCAAGTCTTGCTTTTGCTGCACTGTGAGAACGTATGTAACCTTCAATCACCCTCCTAATGCTTTAAGTCAGGATGTATATCCTTTTTTTTAACTTGCAAGATCAGTCATAGATTATCTGTGCAGACATTCATCAGCATTCAGACTGCTGCTGGCTCAGACAGCATCCTACAGCACAGCACGCTTCAAATTGGGAGAGACAGGCAGAAAGTGAGAGGAGAAAGCAAGAGAGGCTGAGAGAAACCCTCCAGCCATGAGAGTCACATGAAGTAACCTTGCAAGACCGCATGCATGGCCTCTGCCATGCAAACCCTGTACATACATACATACATACATTCATAAGCAGTCACACTGCCCGCACAGAAGGGTTATAAAGCTGTGCATACAGAGTGGGAACTCTGTTCACATGTGAACATTTCTGCCTTTTATCTTTTAGATTTTCTTTTTACCTGTCTTCTTTTGGTTTTCTGCCACACTGTTTTATTCGCTTTGTTTACACTTGAAAGCCCTAACAGAGAAAGTCACCTCTGTTTTGGTTCTTGCTCAAGGGTAGAATTTAGTGTGCAGTGACACAATATTTGAATATGTAATCTCATAATATCTGAAGTGATGATCATTTAAAATAATTGCAAACATATCCCGCTCTCCTGTTTTGACTGATTTCATTTATAGAAAACTGAGACGTGATGCTGTGCCTCCAGAGTAGAATGAGAATGAGCTTGTGTATATTATTCTGCATGTTAGCACACACTGCGACTTCATTCACGCTAGAATATTCATGCTACAAAACATGCATCAATCTGCATGCAAATTATACCCTCACAAACACATGTGCAGTATGCATGCGGACACCCACAGATTTTCCCTTATACAGTATGATTACAGACTCAGACATGCTCACACTAACACTTTGTTTTCCGTAATGTCTTCAGAATAAGCTAAAATTACCTGACTGCTCTCGCTCCATGTTGTGTATTAGATGACATGCAGGAGCACGGGGCCCCTCAACAGCCACACGGTGCCCAGACACAGCAGATGGGAAAGACATTAGGTCTGTTCTAGCTCTCATAACCCCTGCCTCTGAGGGTTTGCTTTTACAGAGCCTGCAGGTAAGGGTTCAAACACTGACCTTTCAAAGTAAAAGCTATGACTTCACTCTCCACTACTGTCAAAGTCAGAATTATATTTAACTCAACATATGTGGACAACAGGGGTACGATGCTGACTGGCTGAAAATCCCAAACTCTTTTCTGCAAGCCTTTCCACTCCTTGTCAGTTTTAACACCCCCATCTATTGAACATAATAATGGTAAGCGGTCAAGCTAACAAGGTATATTCTACAAACAAAATCTGACAGAAATGGCTTGTAACTGGTCATATTCAAGTATCCCTACTGACTCCTGGTAGACCTGAAAGGACCGGAATAGTTTCTCCTTTATTTTAAAACAGTGGCTGTGGTTGCTAAGAATAAACGTTTTAGGCTTGAAAATGTATGAAACAGTCTATTTAAACTATTCCTTCACCGTAATACATTTTTCCATTCTCTGTCTTTGTGTTCAAAATGTTATACAAAATTCTATATAAATTCACTGCTTTGGCGTCTCTTTATTGACCTCATCAAGCCTACCAATTTTGTAAAATATTGAGCAAGCAGTGAAGAAGTGGACCAGGCTGCATTACTATTATAAAAGGTTTTATTAATGTTTCATGGTGTTTAATCATTTTTACAGAGAAAACTACAACAATTTTAAAGGCACTTTTTAAGCTTGGAGAATGTGAGTGTTGAGAAGACAGATGAAAGATTTCGTAGTCACTTCCACTTTTTCTCACTTTGTAGCACAGCACAATTTCTCCTTAAACTCCAGTGCTTCTCATTTGAAAGAAACCTGGGTTGTCTATAACCTTCACTGGAAGCTTCAGAGCACCCACACAACTGCCTGTTAACAAGCCCCAACTGGCACCATTCAGCGTCGTGTACGTCAGCCTCGGCACTGCCTGTTAGAAAATCTGCCACCATGGGGTCATTTTCCTTCCATTTTTCTGCTTTCATCTCTCCTTCAAATAGGAGGCGGGATGCCGTGACACAACTACTCATTAGTAAGCAGCAGTGGGCAGGCGGAGATCGCTTTGCAAAGACAAACAACTTAATTAGTGGCACCACAGCTTTAATAAGTTCAGCTCAAAGTAGTTTGGAAAAGTGGGTGAGAAACATCACCAGTACTGTAATTATGTCCGGGCTGGATTTTGATTTAAAATTTAAAGGGGAGGCCCCAATTATTGTATTACTGAGGCTTTCACTATATTGTCGGTACGCTCCTGAATGCGATGTCAACAACTGTTTATATTCTATTGTTCCTGAGCTTTCAATAATGGGACATTCATCTCTACTGGGCATGTGCACTGACACAAGCATTGATTTGCTTTGCCTTGTGAGTGTGGAGGGCTTTGAACATGTATGTAATGATAATCCAAATCCATATTTTTTGCTGAGTTTTGTGTGTGTGTGTGTGTGTGTGTGTGTGTGTGTGTGTGTGTGTGTGTGTGTGTGTGTGTGTGTGTGTGTGTGTGTGTGTGTGCGCGCATGTTTTTTTGTGTACGCGTTCATGCTCCGACTGTAACGAGAGAAGTGGAATGTGCTTCCTGTACACTCCCAGCTTTTTATCTGTCTCAAAATGTGCTCTAAAGGAGAGCAAACAGAGATAATTGAATAAAACACACCTGCAACCCTACACACCTTTTCGCACACAAAAATATGTACACGTCCAACCAGGATTTTCAGCTTTATTCTGAGCAGGATGAGCAGAGCCGGAGAAGCATTCATCAAATCCAATACGATATATTAAACTTTTCTCATCATTCCGCTGTCTCTACACTGCAAATTGTAGATTGCTAGAGCGGATTCACGCAGGGCAAATTTGTACCTCTTCTCACATTTAATTTACGCAAGCAATCTGCTGGTATTAGTGCCTGATTATAAAGGTAGTAGCTAAAATACACAATCAGGAACTGGCACCGCCATCCAACATGAACTTGGCGTGCAGCAGGGTGAATGTGTTTGAGAGCGGCAAACTCTGAAAGAAAATTGTAAAGTTGTGATGTTGAAATTAATATTCAAAAACATTTAGAAAGGTCATGGTTAAGCTGCATTTGAGAAAAGAATATTTCTGCATTTATTGACCATAAAATTGTAGCAAAATACCCCTACGACGAGTGTGAGAACTCCATATGGTGGAAAAGTAATGCGATGGCATTAAGTTTAATGAAAAAAAAACTGCTGAGCCAGTTGCCTGTCGCAGCGATTAGCATGTTGGTTTGGATTCCAGCATGGGTCAGGTCACTTGCTTCAGCAGGGTTAGCGGTTATCGCAGAGTCAGCAGCTTGATTAACCCGCAGGGTAAAAGGAACACAGATACTTCCAAACGTGTGTGTGTGTGTGTGTGTGTGTGTGTGTGTGTGTGGGTGTGCGGACTGTACGGGTAGGTAGGTATTATTGTGATGCCATGGCCAAGACAGGATGGAGACCTAGAGCCAAAGACTAGAGACCGGTAGAGCAACTTGCAACGAAAGCAGCCATCTGTCCCTCTGAGCTTTGCAGCGTGGGGCACTGAGTCCTCACCCACCCACACAAACACACTCAAACCCAACACACACATACTAAACAAAATCACCCAACACGTTCAACTGATAGACGCTGCATTTGTAGAGCATGTTGTACACATAATAATTAAACACTTCCTGAGTCCCCAGAGATAGTCCCTGCACTGACTGTGAAGAAGAGTCCCGCTCAGACTCCATGAACAAAAGAATGAATGGATACAACTGAAAAAAGTCAAATCAGTATTTTGTTTGGATGATAACAACTTTTTACTTTCTGCTACTTAAGTAAAACATTCACTTTGTTGTTGCATTAAAGCCATTGTCATCTCTACTAAAAAACACGCTGTGCATTGGCAAGGAGATAGATAGATGATTGAATTGTGCATTACTAAAATGGAAAGATATCAGACTGCCAATAGTTATTTTGCTGTTCTTTCTTCTTTTTTAGATTAAACAACAAAGCCAAGAAAATACACAGTCAAGTTCAATGACCTGACAGACAAAAACATGATTTTTTTTTTTTTTTTTTTGGTCTTTTTTCTTTGTGTCTCACAGCTAAGGAGCCATGCAAGTGCTTTTTTTTTTTTTAATGGGTGGGATGACTGATTTTAGAGAAAGTGTGAGGACTGCGTCCACACAGTGTTAACAACACATTCTGTTCATCCTAGCAAGATTGCCCACAGGGTCCAAATACAGTTTATGAACAGACACACTAACATACACAATATATCCAATCCTTCCATAACAGAGAACATTGTGGCAGCAGCACAGACTAGAGGCAGTGATGTTTATTTTGGTGTTGTTTGAAGGGTTATTCATCTCAACACGTGGTATCGAGAACCATTCTGAAATATCAAACTTTTTTTTTTTGAAAAAGGATGTGGTTGTTTAAAGCAGTGACGTGATGATGGAAAGGAAAGATTTGTCTCTTCCTCTTGTTTGCATTGTGGCTCCAGAAAGTCTCAGGCCCCGAAAAGTTTCCTTTGGTTTTTCTGTCTTATTTGCAAGGGATTCTTTCCGCATCTAATTGACAACTATCTTGTGACCAACAACCAACTCTGTATTGCCATACAAAAGCAGGTACAAAGGGAATGGGGGTGATGGTCTACTGTTTGTCCCACTGTATAAAAGCTGACCTACGGAGGAGGGAAGGGCCCTTCTTTGCTGGACACCTCTCTTTGAGGGCGCATGTATGTGTTCCTTCTTGCAAGAATAAATGTCCGATGTGTTTGATTTTGAACCAAGCCTCTTGAGTAATTTTTCTAACACGTGAGCATAAAGGTGCAGCAATATAATTATGTGGAAATGCATGAGTGCATGTGAGTGTCAGATGTTCACATTTCCTAAATTATTCATGGTCCAGTGTGAATGTGAGCGTGAAACTGGATGTGGTTGAGATTACACCATGTTATTTTTTAGATTCATACACAAAGACTACTCTGCAGCAAAGCAAAGAGTCTGGCATCCCCTCCTCCTCTGTTTTATCTGTTCAGTCTGTCTGACAGACAGGAAGAAGGAGCAGAAGAGAGGTTTTGGGAGAAGAGAGAAAAGCAGTGTGCAGGAGGCTAGGCCCATAATAAACACTTATACTGTCTGTGTGAGCACCTGCATGTCTTGTGAGGACTGTTTCTTTTGTAGAGATTAAAATACTGAAGCTACCACTTAGTATTATTTTGTTATTGAATAATCTAACCAATGTTCTTCCAATTAGGGAATTTCCCAGATTGCAAGGAGACGTCTCAAAAAAGCTTATTTTGTCCAGCCAACAGAGCCAAAGTCAAATTTCCAGTCTTGAATAAACCATTGCTTCACATTATCTTCAAGCACTGCAGCATTCATGTACTTTGACACCAACAGTTGTAGGAGTTACCTGCAGATCCTGTATGAAATGTTAGAGTTCTCTGTGACTTCTTTTTACATCAGATAGCCTGCCCTGGGCTGACATTTTTTGAGCAGCCAGCCTTTAACAAACTGGCAGTCATTTCAAATCCACACCACTTGTAGCTGATTTTCATTACAGTGGAATGATTTATTTCAAATAATTTTAATTTTAATTTAAATTTTAATAATCATTTTTAAATTCCTTGCCAGACTCATAAGCGTCGACAATTTTTTTGTGAAGGCCTTAGAGAGCTCTTTACATCTTGGCATGATGGCACTTTAATAGCAAAGAGAGCTCCAAACTTTAGATGTCAGAAGTTTTAAGAAGAAAGTTTCCACCTGTCACTCTCAAAGGGGGTTTTGGTACGTAATCTGGAACCCCCGATTCTACTTTCGTGGATGTGACAGTGTGATAAATGTGTAAATGGTGTACTTACTTTAACCATGTGAATGCATTGTTTTTTTAATTGATTTAAAGTCTGAAAACAACAACAAAAATTATATTTTATCTGTCATTTGTTTACCTTTATTAATAGGCACTGTTTCAAACAGAATCAAATGTTTGCTTTTCCAAATATGTCAGGAGAGCCAACAATTTCCATGACTGCATACTTTCATCATCATATCTCTAAATATAGATCAATATATGAAAAGTACAGCACACATAAGACTATGACAATACAAGAAGAACAAAATCTAATCTGTGCTAGTACGCTATAAACAAACACCAGATGCTGTCCATTCTGATCTACAGAGTACAGCCAAACAGAAAAAGTCCTGCAAAATCCCATTATATCACTGGCAGACCAGACAGACAACACATAAAAACTGACACACACACACACACACACACACACACACACACACACACACACACACACACACACACACACACACACACACACACACACACACACACACACACTAACGTGCATATAGACATTCATACATGGACCATCATGTGAAAATGAGAGCCATCTCAGACTCAGTTTCAGGGTTTCATTATGTTTCCTTCTCTGTCAGACATGTTCTAAAGGCTGCTGTGATACAAAAGTCGTTGTGCTCCAAATAGCACAATAAAATATTAGAAAAAAGAGAGAATGTGTCTGTTCTGTAGCACAACTTGATTACACAGCACACCAAACACAGGGACACAACATAAAGGTCAAGAACACAAGGACTGGCTACACACCTACTGAGTATTAGGCAGTACTTAATTTAGAACTGGTGCACTCATTTACTCTTCTGAAATGACATACTGCAGGTCTGCTGCTAACTGGAAACTGGAATCAGAAATGACACTGCTATGAATATTATAGAAGATATTAGCCAAGGACTCACAGTAAGTGAAGGAATTGAAGCAATTTAATATTGTCCCTGTCCTAATTTTCCAGTGTAACCTTTAGCAAAGCTGAAGCATTTTGGCGTTATTGCGTGTAACCTTTTCATCTCGCCTACAGCACTGTTCATCTTTTTTATGGGAGCCAGTTCTGCTGTTATGGATTACTGTTAGATGACTGACTGCCATCTTTCTCTCCTCTCTCTCACTCCTTCTCACGCTCCCTCTTTTTGTCCCTTCACTTAACTCCCCTTCGCTTTATCTTTCTCTCTCTGTACTGCAGTGTAGGCAGAGACCTGTCTCCTCTAATTACACTGGAAATGATGTGATCATTCACTACAGAGAATCTCTGATGACATCTGACAAAACAAAATGAAAAAAAAGTTTGTCAGTTTGGAAACTGAATCACTCTGCGGTCAAGCTAAAGGTCTGCCAAGTACGAAACAGCATCAATGTATGTTTTTTCAAACATTCCTGTAATAATCAAGTATTTTTTTGATATTGCAGGAATTCCAAATACAGCTTTTAAAATGTTTCTACTCACTAATATTTTTTAATCCAAATAAATTCTTATTATCATAGATAGCAGAGCTAATTTATGAATGGTTATTTTTCAGACTTTGTGATAAGGCTGCAGCTTCGTTTGTCGATGTTTGGTGTTGCTTTGGCTATCATATTTGTCAAAATGTTAGCACAATGCAAATCAAACAGCTTCCCTGTCATTTGTTCCCATGTGTTGTTGAGATTTGACACCCTTCTCGGGTAAGTGATGGAAGAAGTAATTTAATTCAGAGCAACAGTGCAACATAAAATTATGCCATCAAAAGTAGAAGTTGAACATGTCAGCAAACTGTACTTAAAGGTCCCATATTTTACTCTTTTGTGGTGTTTTATTTGCAGTCTTGATATCTCAAGATGTTTTTTTGTGGTTTTAAGTAGCAAAATCCGTCTCAATATAATTTTACACCTCCCATCTGGAGCTCTACCAAGGAGAGGCTGTTTTGTGTCTGTTACATAAGGTGTATTGATATCAGTGACCCTCTTTTCTGATTGGCTGACTCTTTCCTGGGTGAAGAACAACCAGACCAACCACAGGGTTGCTTTAGTATTTTAGCTTGCTAGCTCCACAATGGGGTGACTGCTCGATGTTTTCTTCCACATAAAAGGTTGGACAGTGGACCGTGCTTTGAGAAGGCATGAGCATGAATTTGTGACATCACAAACTCAATGTGACATTTAGACTAAATGGCACAGTCGCTGAATACAGGCTGTGTCCATTTCTCCTTGGATGGAGCATTTTGACACATTCCCAGGATTTATATAGCATCTTGAGATGGTTTATATTCAAAAAAAGAAAAGGAAGTCTGAAATTCTACGATACGAGGCCTTTAAAATATCTCTTCATTCAGAAAATGTACCCTGTTATTGCTCTACTATGTTATAGAATTATTACTTCCCTGATGAATCAGCAGCATTTTACTGCTCTATTTGGTCGAGGCAATATAATCTATAAAGGAAATAGTACCTCTAGCCTCCAAATAAATGTAGAGGAGTAAAAAGTATAATATTCCTCTGAATTGTTTTGAATCACAAGGTTGCCTAATTATTCAAGTAAAAGTACCTTTTAATCAGTGCAGGGGATCATTTACTGTTGCCTTCCCACCCTTTATTTTCGACTCAACAGGGTCTCTCGCTCTGTCTCAGAGCATATGTTTGTGTGAGCATGTGTGACGGTGTTTAAGGCGCTGCGTTCACAACAGTGCATGTTAGGAAGGCACCTTGGTACCCACCACCCATGACTGAAGACTCCCATGCTTATTTGGGCTTTGTTGCCGTGGCAGCGTCTCATTATGTAAATGATGTCTCCCTGATGAGGAAGAGGCAGGCGCAGCCGTAATGCTCACTGCTCCAGACTGTGTAAAATTGGCTTCAGGCACCAGTGAAGGATCGTTGCTATATTTAGCAGTCATCTTAACAATGTCTTTCTTCTCCATTCTTTCTCACATCCTTGAAACAGAAGGCCCACTCACATTTAACACTTGCTTCATCTTTTTCACACAGTGAGTACTAAAATATGACTCCCTTTAAAACACACACGAAGTCTCACTCCCACATTTCAATTGTGAGTTTGACATTTACTACTTCAAGATTTCATGTACTGTGATTTTAACCATCCACTGTCTTATCTGAATTTCTTTTATCTTCTTCCCTCTGTTGAATATTTTGCTGAGAATGTATTACCCTTCCATCCTCTGTCCCCATCAATGCTGAATGAATGAGCTTTCTCTTAGGAGTGGTACTAATGGCTTTCTGCCATATATGATCGTTCATATTCAAGCTGAAGGGGAACCAATACTAAGAGCCTTGGACAATCCTTACATTAAACATGGCCCAAAGACGTGACTCTACACAGTAAATATCTCTGACTTTAAATTAAATGCAGTTATTTATTGTGTCCCTTTCTCATTGTCTTTATACTAGTCATAAAAGTTTTTCAGCTGTCTCTAAAGATGTCAGTAATTACATTCACCTTCATCAGGTGTATATATGTGTATATTCATTTCTATGCTGTAAATATGTCTATTTAAGTTTTATATGTCTATTTATGTCTCTGTTTTGTTTTTTTGGACACTGAGAGCGTAGCTACAACTGGAGTCAAATTCCTTGTATGTGTTAACATACCTGGCCAATATAATGATTCTGATTCTGATTCTGATCTGATCACAAATCCCCATCAGTCAAAACATAATTTCCTGCATCCCTATACCTCACTCTGGAGAGCGTGTCCATATCACCACTGTGCTGTAACAGCTATTTTGAGTGAGTGACCCAGACATCAATTCAGTCAATAGTATTATCCTCCAGAGTGCATTGCAGCTTGGTGAAGGTAAGGGAGTCAGTGACGGCCTTAATTAATGAGCAGCAACAGAAATTGCTTACTCTTCCTCGGTCTTCAAGCTCCATACAGCAACTCCATGTTCTTGTCCACACAAACTATGTCTCCTATAAAAATCACTTTTATATGCTTTGGAGAAAACATTGGTGCGGCAAAATGTTCATTTGAAGTGTTTTTTAGTTGGATATTTGTGCAAATGTTGCTTGGCAAAGGTGTGGTTAAGGAAAGGCTGAATTTAGGTACCTAAAACCACTTGATAAAGGCTAGAGAATGACTGTTGTCATGATTAAAATATTAAAAAAGCATGACCATCACACTACTCGTTTCATGAAGTATTAAATTGCACTTTATCACTGATTAGAAAAAAAATTAAATACACACATTTGTGGCTGAAATTTGAATTCCCAACCTAATTTCTGATGCAAATTAGTGGTACACATATATTTAAAGATGGGACTGCAATAAAAAAATCAGGTGTCTATAATTGTCAACTGCAGGTGTCCTGAAGGGCTAATAATGACTAAAAGCCACAACACATTATAAAAAAAGACAAGGTCAAATCTTAGTACACGTCAAAACAATGTATTAAACACTGGATGGCATTTAATTTGAAACGTATACAGGAAGTCGAAGCATTCAGGTGACCAATGTGTAGCATAATCGGTCCGTCATGCGGCATTCACCATTGCATTTTGTAAAGTCCCCCTTTGTGTTTGGCCAACGAGACTAAATTTAGACCGTTTCTCCTTTTATCTGCACCACAAACAAAATATACCAAAATTTAAATACAGTTTTCCGACAGCAGCAGACCTAGTGCACATTGTTAGAATAAATGCAAAACTTCTGTATGTTTAAACCTGAATCTGCTCTGCTCACTCCTCACTGTCAGTGTGGATATCATTAACTCAAACTGCTGGCTGCTGTTTTGTTTGTGCTGACACACACTTCTCTCACACTCAATTTTGTGCATTAAGGAACATTTTCCAGGAATTTTCCAAGAAGCACAGTGGGGCATTTTTGATATCTTGCATACCCAGAGCACCAGAGGTGACGAGAAACAGGCTTCATTTCCAGCCTCTAAAAATATCCCTTTATTTCCCCAATCTACCAGTGCATCAGGTCAGTTCAGGATTTCCTTTCTGCTTTCCACACTGATATTTCTTCTCATAGGCAGTGAGCACTGCTGAGGTGGAACACTGATGCAAGCTGAAGTGTGGCCCTGCCTGTAACTTGCGGGTGAAATCAGCTGCAGGATTGGAGGGGAGCAAGAAACGGGTAATCCTGTTAGCTATTCTCTGCACGTTTGCAAAGGAGATGGTGGTCTGCTGCTCTGGTGACTTCCTGGTGAATTCTCACTACAGAGACTATAGCCTTGTCCAGAATTAAGTAAATTACAATCACTAATCCGCAATCTTCTCAAACCTGAGGCAATCATTTGCCCTTACTATCAGCACCAAGGAGGCCTGCTGGCCAGTTAGACACTGTCTCCGAGGCCTGCGCTGTTCCAGCCTGTAGATCCTGTTTATTACCACTGGTCTAACCATATCTCCCCCCTTTCTTACCGTCCCTTAATCCCCTTTATAATTTTCACCAACTTTAATTAGTTCATGTCCAGAGCTACTATTAATCCTGAGCATGATTTATAATATAGAATCCATCTGGGCATAAAACCTTGGAACACTGCATGATTTTGAGACCTTGACAGAAATATTTCACTGGTGTTGCTCTGACCTGAAAATGGCCCCGTCTTCAATCTTTAACTAACAATAATTTTATGTGAGGCTGTTCCAGTCCCACTCGGCTCTGTGGTCTTGGATGATGATGACAACCCATGGCTTCTACAGTAACCTTGGGGTACTATAATTGCTTCTGTGACCTCTTTCTGCCCTCAAAACCTCCAATAGCTCACAACAGCATCACACGTAGTCTTTTGCAGTGGTATTTTTAACATTGTTGTGCATGAAGAACTGAAAAATTAACTGGCTAGATTTCTCCTCTATGTGTTAGCAATATGTTTTGTAAAAATATAGGATCCAGTCAAAAGCAAACATGCTGAAATGTTCATGATGTGCAGTTAGAACCACATATGCCTTTAAGAAATATCTACGAGAAGATTTCATGCCTTCAGTGGCAGCCCGTCCTCATACCGAAAATGACGGCGGAGGTTGATTATTGAGAGGTGTCAAAACAACCTTTGTTTATATTTATTGTGACCTCTAGTGGTCGTAATAATCTTGACAAGAGCAATGGAGAATGTCAGGTTGCATAGTATAAAGAGTGATAAAGTGATCGTAAGGAGGTAGGTTGGGGTGGTTGGATGGATCAAACATACGACATTCACCCAGGAGACTGCTGTTCATGTGAAACCAAAAGTAAACGTTGGCTTATTTTAACCCACATAATATATTTGAAGTTGCATCACGTATGTAGCTAATGTTTTTAATCTAACCCAAACCATGATATTTTCCTAAATCTATAGTTTTGGTGCATAAACCTAATCAAACCGTGACCACTTTACATTGTTAACCAAGTTTTAAATTATTGTCACCATGACAATGGAGGTCCAGTACGCTTTTTGTGAAAGAACCCACTTTGTCAATGAGGTGTGAGGACGTAGTGGTCCAATAGAGGGCGCCCTAAAATCTTCCACTAAAATGGGAGTCAGTGGAAATCGACCTGTTGCGACATTTCGGTATGTGGACGTCTTGTTAGTGGTGCCCTATGTTCAGTGATAAATAAAGAAGACATCTGCGGTATTCAGCTCCTGGAGAACTGCATGTGGCACATACTGTACACAATGTGAAAGTGATCTCAAGGTGGTGTGAAGGCTCACAGACAAATGAGTCAGTGCTGCGACATGCTAAGTTGAACAGATGAGTGCTTTCCTTCATCTTAGATGGGCTAACAGCATTTGATCTGTGGTGAGGCCATTAGCAGAGTTGAATTGTCACACGTCTCGTAAAGGTATTACGTGGGGAGGAATTGATTCCATCTTCCATTTGTCATTTTCTACAAACGGTGAATATAAAAAAAGAAACTAGACAATGCCATTAAAGTGTGCTCTCCTCAGAGCTGCGGTGGAGAAGAAACCAGATAAAGATACAGTTAAGGACCATTTTCTGCTGATGTCATCTTGGTCGTTTTAGCAGATAATAAGCCATTGGCAAAACTGTCATGTCCTCCACTTCCTCTCCAATTAAAACCCCGAGCCAACATGAAAATTGCTAACCTCAATTTGACTTACAGATATTAGCATTTACAGGAAGGGGTTAGTAGGACCCATTCAGCTGACGTCAACGTAAAGCCTTACGTGAAATAATTTCAAATATGCAGCAAGATGAGCCTTTCCAAAATATTTCACTGTTATGGCCTTGAGGAGAGACAATTTATTGTTATCAGCCAGTTTGACACACATAACCACAATTATGGGGGATTATCTTCCGATGGGATTAACAACTGTAGCATGGAGTGCTTTTCTGGGAGTAAAATTGCAATAATTCAAAATCCAGGTAGTAGATAATCCCATACCTCGGTATGGTCAGTTATTTTGATGAAATAATTCAGGTGTAGAAGTAAGATTATTATCATGAGCCATGTTCAACATCAGTGGAACACATGCAGGCAAATTTGACGCAGAACATAAGACAGAAAACCTTTTATCGCAGTCAGTGTTTGGCCTCAACAATGATCAGCTCAGTGAGTGGCTTAAAACTGAAAGTCCAACCAATTTACTAGAAAATATATTTTGCATTATTTTTTAAATTACGATTGATTTTTATCATTGTGTCAGTCACTAATGATTCATTCAAGAGAATTCATTTTGGGGGTGAATGAACTGAACTGAATTACTCTGTTCATTCTCAGTTCAGTTGAGCGCGAACATGCAGAGTTACACTCATACAATGAACTAGCTGGGAGTAGCACAAGATAATGGCTTAATGAATGGTCAAATTCCTCTCGTGGTTACACTTACAAAGCAACACATGATATCCTTGTTGTTTTAACAGACTCTCCCAACAAACATAAAATGTTGGGCTTGCCCCGATGACAAGAGAGTGAAGAGACTCCTCTCACTGTTAAGGAATGGTGTGTGTTTTTCCTGATTTATTCACTGAATGCACTACATAGTGAACTCGAATGGCTCAAACTCAGATCAGGCACATCAAGTTCAACAATAATGCTGAACGGTAGGTGAGTTAAAAAGACTTAAAGTCATTAAAAATTCAAGTTCATCTCCAATATTTAAGTGAGAAAACTTTGAAAATATCAAGAATTATGGACAGTTTGCTGTGTTTGTCAAACCAACAGCTCCATGCACCATGATTCAGTTCAGTGAGAGGGACTACCAGTTGTAGTTTCAGTGAAGCACTGAACAATTCAGTGAACTAATCTTTGTAATGGGGAAACTGAAAAGAACTTAATTGTCTGACAATTTCTTTCAAATCATGAGTTATGGCCTGGCCCTAATATGGATGCCAAAATAAAATGCTCTTGTTTGTCCCTCACAGCTAAAATATCACTAATACACACCAAGATGTGGTGGTTTTTGAGAAAACAATAACACATAATTGCATCTTCTATATCTTCTGACTAATCCAATGTTTGTCAAATAGCAGCAAAATTCAACATTTCAACATCCGTGGCCTTTTTCGTTTGTGAGGATTAAAACTCTTTAGTCCTTCTGAGTGACAATATTTAAGAGGGGAACCCAAATGACATGAACAATTTAATGTCTACCAGTAGAACAAATGCCACATCAAGAAATGACATTAGGAAAAAAGGAGGCCTGAGAGAAAATCAGTAAAAACTATGCAGGGATACTAGTGACACGTTTTCACTTGTTCCGTGGCCCGGCAAATTAACAACCAGAGGAGGCATGTTGCAATAGGAACTGTGGGAACAGCTTACAGAGCCATTCACCTCAGAAGACATGTCGCTCTGTGGATTACCAGCAGCTAGCTGACTAATGCACCAGCAGGTGTTTAGAGACTTTAGGGGCAGAACACTTCTGGCAGCGATGACTTAAGACTGCGTGATTCCATTCCAAAGTTGAAACATTAACAGGATGAAAAATGGGTTTTGCCGGGACATCTTGCAGATTAATTGATCAGTAAATGGCCACTTCAACTTTGGCACATCCAACTCCAACAATGTGGTTGGCATACTTAAAAGACAAAAAAAATAACTTCAGAATCCCAGAAAACACAATACACCAGGACCCAGAAGCCAATGCATCAATCACAGGGCACTCGCGGTTACTCAGAAACCCATGCTGACAGAGGAATTGAAGAGACAGACCCTGAGCATTCTCAAACAGCAATCAGCACACCAGTCAGCGATGGAGAGTGGCAGAACACTGATGCCACTCAGAGATCTGCAAGGCATTCGACTCCGCTCAGGAGTTGAGCCAGTTTCCTCCAGGCAGTGGAGCCGGATCTGCGTCAATACCAGAAAAGCATCTGACAGGAAACAACTCCACAACCCTGACACCACAAATATTTCTAGCAGAGCAGGTCCTCACTTACCCCAATGTTTACATTTAGAAAACTACTCTATATTGAAGCAAATAAAGTATCGACTGGCAATGTAATTGTCAAATTTTGTTTACTTCTTAAAGACAATTAGCTGTTTTGATTGACTTCAAGAGATAGACAATATTTTTTTTTGTTTCTGCTACCATTCCTATCAGTAAATTATTATATACTATGACAAGATTGTTCCTGGTTCCATGTCAAGATAGCAGTTGTAAAGTGGCAGTTCAAAAAATGTACCTTTCAGTTTGCCTAAGCTGAAATTTGTATAAGTATCTTCAGTTAGAAAATGATTTTAAGCTGACTAAGTCAAATACCAGAAAATCCTGTGAGCTTGTTCAAGATTTATTTGGGCTCATTTTTCAAACCCTGGGATTAGAATTTAAGGACCCCCACATGAAAAGCTCTTGCGTTACTGATTGAGCTCTCACACGCACCTAACCTTTCGATGTATGCTCCAAATATCTTTTCAACTTCCTGTGAGAGTTTAGGATAAAACCTGACTGTGCAGGTGGTGACTGTTATCTAATATTGTGTCTTAATGCCTTGACCACATGCCAGAGCCAGCCATTAGATTGAACGATCTTAATGACACTGTAGACAGTGTGTGGTTTTGCTGATGAGATTAGAGCAGGTGTCAGTGTTGTGGAGGACAGAGCTGCCTGCATTGTGATTAATGAAGCAACTCCAAACTCCTCTCTGGGTATTTATTGATTCAGCTCTATGGCTGGCTTTGCGCTGAATTAATCTGCCCGCAAATATGCAAGACTTATGCCTTCTGCCGCGCTCAGACCTGCAATTTTGAGGCAGACATTTCATTTAGCTGACGCTTTTATCCAAAGCGACTTACAACATACCGATAGTACACCATCGGGAGCAATTTAGGGTTCAGTGTCTTGCTCAAGGACACTTAGGCATGTGGACAGGAGGAGCGAACCACCAACCTTCCGATTAGTGTGCAACCCACTCTACCGACTGAGCCACGAGTCCACCGGCTGACACTCGCAGCCCAAGAGGTGTGTCTATCAATGAACTGCACTGAGATGAAATCTGGGAAGACTGACAAAAGTGCAGTCGAAGTTATCGCCTTACATAAATGTGTTTTTTTATGAATTGCCTGCAAGAAATCAGCAAAACAGCCATTAAAAGTGGTCATAAAACTCTACACGTTGGCTTTCTTAAGCTGGAAATGTAAAATAGGATGGACACTAATAGACAGGATTGTAATGTTGTCATGAGGCCAAGCAAGTCCTGTAGAAACATCTGCATAATTGATGCACAATGTATCATGGCAAGCCTGTTAATGCATGTAAACAGGAGTTATGTAGCTGAGGTTTCGGGGCTCTGGAAAAGTTATAAAAACTGAGAAAGTGTCCTTCTTTGACACGTCTCTTTGTCGGCACAATTTAGCTTCACAAGGACGGGGGGAAACTAACACAATATGATTCACTGATGTTGATACTGAAGCTCAGATACCCATCATCTCCCTCTACCCCACCATGTTTCCCTGTGTCTGTCTGTCTCTGCATGCTTTCTGTTCTCACATGTTCTGCTGCAGAATGATGGTCTATCTGAGTGAGCCACAAAAAGAAAGAACAGAGCTGTCAGAAAAATTCAAACTCACCAAGCTCAAGAAAATACCCAGAGACAAGAAGTGATTTTGTCACCGAGCTGCACAGTTTTAATGGCAGGTCCTTTTGATATGATTACTACTCGGACCTCCACTGAGAAAAATGTATTACTTCAATATCATTTTAGTTGGAGGTAGGTAACAACTGAGTAAGTTTCCTTTTATCCAAGGAATTTATATTCTAATCTTTTCCTTTTCTTGCCTCATCGCTACTTTATTAAATTTCTTTAACAAAAAAGAACCCTCAGCTCAGTTCAGTTGGGATTTACTGAATAACTGAATTATGGTGAATCAGCTGCAGTTTTACATATTCACAGAAACATATGAGCTACTTTAAAAAGCTGACACAATACTAGAATAACAATTATCATATATATTCGTGTAACTTAAGGCGCCTGCTGAGTGCAATAATGAGTGAGAGGTGTTTTTTTCAGGAGGAGCGGAAATGGGGGTATCACTTGTGTCCTGAAAAAGCAGGGCAGTCAGAAGCTGAAGGCCAACAGCTTGCAGGGGGGGGGGGGGAAACTGTGGAGATGGCAGGTGGTTCCGGCTTTAATGGACTGTTTCCCTGAAATAATTTGTGGGACAGGTGGTTGCCAACATTGGCAGGGTCAGTACTGATTTTCCCAATGCAATTCCCTGCTCTTGCGCCATTCAAGACTCTGATGGAGGGCAGCTGGCACCAAGTGACCCTCTCAGTCAAGCAGAGAGAGAACTGTTTTTTTTTCTCTTCCTAAATTTGGAAGGCAGCACAGCCACATCAGTCTTTGGCTTTTGACTGTGCATCTATAAAACTACAACGAGACTTGTTGACTGTTCTCGGTTCGAGTGAAGATGTTTTTATCCCATCCGAGAGTTTTGGAGGTGGAGCTGCCGTAGAGCTTAAAGAGTCAGCTATTCACACATGCCATTGATTTCCAGTGGGAGACGAGAGGGAAAGTTGCTGTGGAGGTTAATCTTGAAATCAATTCTTTTGAGCATATTTTTCTTACTGTATTGTCAGCAAAACATGGCGGGCTGGCACCTCTATCCTGTAGTTGGTGTTTTGTTTTAGCTTTATAAATTACTTGTATGTATGTATGAAAACCATTAAATACATACAAAGAAAAGAGATGCTATGTGTGGAATTTAGCACTTCAATCCTTTAACAGGGAAATCTAGAAAAGTTTCTGATCACAAGAGATGATCAGAAGATGTGATTGAGAAAGTCTGATAGAGGGGTTCCCGCATATGCATCATTATTGAATATATCTGCATAAACATATATAACTATATATAAAATTGAAACCTGTAATATAATGATAACCCCAAATTAAGATGCTAAAACAAATATAAAATTCAACTTTAATACCTGTAGCTGAACTGATATATCTTCATTTTTTCTTTTTATCAACGCTGTTCTAGTACGCCAACAAATTATTCAGAGGGGTTTGGTGCAGTGCTTCAATAAGATGCAAAAAAGTATAACATTTTTGATCATATGTGTCTCCACTGAGTGTGACTTTACAATTCAGCTCCCTCAGGATGGTAGCCAGTGATGACTTAAAATACTCTTATGTCAGTAGCTCATCATCAATTAATTACTATAATTAAATGTTAACAAAAAACTCAAAACAATTTTGCATGCATAGCTATGTTTAGAGGAGGTGCACCATCCCCACTGGATGAACCACTTACAGTAACACCAACAAGCCATGTCATCACTTGTAGTGGTGCTGCCAAAGTTAGCCAATTAGGTTTTGGGATTTTGGTGTAAGCACCTTAAACAGAGCCGAAAAATGTCAACATGGAGATCAAATTGTATCGCTATAGTGTAGTGTGTGTATAGGGTAGCTGCCACGGTGTAAATGCTGATTGTTATTATATGACACTCAGGAAAACCGTGTTTATGCATTTACCATAAACAGGCCTTTAGGATATAGTCATTAATCCTGTTTCCAATAAAGACCATGAAGACAATAGGATATAGTCGGGCTGTTGAGAGTAAAAAATTGTCAACTACAGCTCAGGAAATAAATTTACTGACACAATAAAACTGCTTTCCTGTCAACCACCATATGATTTATGATTTATTTCTCTATTTTTTGCCAATTGTTTAACAAAACGAGGACAAAGACAAAGGAGGTGTAATGCGTGTACCGGTGCGTAAAGTGTCGTGCACATTACCAGTGTAGATTGAACGGTTACAAAGATCAGTCCCGCCATGTTTCTCTGGCAACCTTGTCTCCGCTCTGTCTCCATAGCAATGCATAGGCAGTTTACTTCCTTTTTTCTCAGAGGTATGGGGGCCCTCGGTTTTTACGCCATAGGTCATAAACTCAGGCTACGACACCGAGGAGGCACCGCGCTTTCATGGTTGTACAGATGTGATGAGAATGTGCGGCTCCGTATGCGGAATCCGGTGCAAGCGAGAAACACAAAGGGACCTTTCAACAGGATAGTGAGACAATAAGATATCACCGTCATCATGTCTACGTTGTAATGATTACTTTTAATGTGTAAAAAAAAAAAAAAAAAACATTCCGTGACACTGTATCCTACAGGTCTGCAACAAAATGAGTTTTTTTGCTTTACCAATTTTTTTGTTTTTTTTGGCGATCACCAAGTCAATGCAAGTAAAGCATGTGATTTCAGACCAACACATCGTGCAGCACATAGGCCTACAGAAGCAAATGCTTTAGATCTCAAACAGCAATATCCACATGCACCGTGCTGGGAATGGTCCACCATCCAGTGGCTGCTACTGTTTTCAGGCTAACCTCAAAGGGGGATTTGAGCACCATGCAGGGAATGAATGGGTGCATGGTCGCGTTAAAACCTGTGATTTGGGGATAAAGCAGTCTGTGCAAGGCAAGGCTCTCTTCTTACCCTTGGAAGCATCCTTGTCTTCTTTAGGCTTCGCCACTTTTCCGCTCATAGATCCCAGTTTGGATGTGTAATTCCCGATTTAGATAAGAATCGAAATCCCCTTAATTGCTGACTGTCCTCAATGAAATCCTCACCAAAGGTTCCAGGTGCTGAGATAAGTGTTCTGTGAAGAGAGAAATATTCATCAAAATTGCATTTTCCTTTCATAACAGAAGAGCAGCGTTTGGTGTTACAGCAGGGCTATATAATGAGACAATGGACCGTGGGAGCTACTCGGGCTTCAATGTGCTGATCAGTTAGATATCAATGAAAACATCCAACTGTGGATGCTCTCTAAACACACTCACGCGCCACATGACAAAGAGCCCATATAGTTTCAATAAACACCAAGAACCAGCCTGTGAGCAGGTATATCTCTGCACAGCCTTTCCAGTGATGCAAAACCACGCTTTAACCTACCTTATCTCCTCCACGTTTTCTGCTACATCAATGCACATTGATGAAAGGAATCGTTGCCACCACGAATCCCCTTCTGTTGCATACAAAAAAATAAATCACGACCTACTCTACTGTGACAAAGGAGAGGAGCAAAAAGCTGCGAAATGGAGCGCAGTTTGTTCCCCCCCACCCCCCCAAGAGGTCTTCAGTCAAGAAAAATACAAGTCAAAACACTGAAGCGTCCTATCTGGCAAATCCGAGAAATGCCATCCAGTGTATCTTCTGCGACCAGATTTTCTTGTCTGAGGCTTTTCCTACTAACGAGCTCTGCTGCTCCTCTGAACGCTCGGCAAGCAGAATCAACAGGATACACAACGTGAGAGCGCTCCGCCCGTTACAGCGCCGATTCACACAGTGGACATTTGTTTGTTGACCTCAGTATCGCTGCTGGGATGAAAACGAGCTGCTCCATCCATGAATGCGGTCAGCGTGCGAGCTGGGTTGTCGATGCGGTGAACAATTAAAGCAGGAACTCGTGCTGCACGGCGCACACCATCTTGCTGTTGCTCTCATTCAGTTGCCTTTGCGGAGCAATACGTTATCCCATTCACATCCAGGCTGCGCATTTTCCCAATGTATGATAGTCTAAGGTGTTTGCGTTGACTTCATTAAATGCAGTTTGTGCAACTTGCAGACCCCGTAGGATAAAACATAAAAATTATAAACCGCAGGCTAATTATCTACTATTTTGGTTTTTAATATAGATTCATCAGACAGCTACAGTTTGCATAATGTCAATGGTTTCTATGGTACATATTGCATATGATACTACTGGTGTTATGTAAAACAAAGTTCAGGTTGGCGAGTGACAAGCCTCCAAAAAGTGCCTGTTTTTTAAGTTTTGTGGACACTTTGCAGCTGTTGGAAAGTTGTCTAATGACAGTTGTGGACAGCAGGGCTTAAAGAGCTGCCACCTTAAAAGAGTCTTTGTATAGAGCGTTTTTCTTTAAAAAATAAATAAATAAATAAAATAAAAGCAAAACAAATGGACAACATTGACATAATTGTGCAAAGATCAACTAATCTTCAAGATGCCGCAGCACAGTTAGCACAGGAATCTCTCTACAGCTGCTTCAAACAGTTTATACAAGTTTAATAAACAAATATTTCTCCCCAAAATTAGTGTCTTTACCTCCTGACAAAGGAGGTGAAATGAATGCCATTTGTGAGCTTTATAATTCAACATAAATGTGCTGGTTTCTCTGAATGATCCACAGAACTCACTGTAAACATTTATTTTTATTGGAAATGGTCTTCTCTCTTAAAAACCTTTGACTGTTGTAGAGCAACACAATTTTAAAGGAACTCTACAGCAAAGTTCTTAAGAAACACAACAAACAGTATCCTGCCATGAATAAGTCTGCACTGCGGCGGAATCCTACCCATCATAACAACTTGTCTTTCAGTGTTGCCACTGCAATTGAAATCTCTTTTGACTAATGATTAAAGCCAATCTGCACAGCATGTTGTTGTCCGCAAAGTATGCAGGGTCCTTACCTTTACAACCTGTAAAGACGAAACTAAAAGCTACACCTCATCCTTTGTTTGAACCATCCAGTTACAAATAGTGACTGAGCCACGTCGACAGCCAAAAATCCAAATTGTTTTCAGGCCTCTTAATCCGCTTTTAAGGACACTGTAATAATTATAGTTGTAAGTAGTATTTTTATCAGCTTATGTTCACAAGTCCGGGTCCAATCCAAGTCTGATTCTTGCAGGCTTTATGCACATCTCTTGGTTCTGCAGGTCTGTAGCACTCAGTGTCAGCAGAGGAAAAAGACCTGCGGGTTGAGGGTTACAAGATCTATATGGAGGCTATTTTTAGAAGAAACAGGACCCCCTTCCAACTTTCTTCACATGCTCAAATCTGCCTGACACTTTTAAGGCACACTGTGGTCTGTTTCAACAAGTGTAGTTCAGTTACTCTATAAGTATCAAGCAAACTGAACTCAAATGTAGCTAAATCATAAAGCCACCAGTTTGTTGGACCAGTGTCTAACACATTAGGAGTATCGGAACATCTGTAAAGTGGTAATGATTCCAGTATTTAACATCTTTTTATACTTTTGCATTGTGACTTTTTCTGCCTTGCTCCTTTTTGACCTGAATATTTAATTGGACAATCCTTGATGCTAACATTTCAACACTGTGGGATTAATAAAATCTAATCTAACAACTGAGTCCCTGTCCATGTGTCTTGTTGTTGTAATTAAATCACTATTTAAAGCTTATTTCAATTCCCATTTACTCCTCTCTGTACCATCTGTCCAGAGTGTTCGGATCATGTTTTGGGAAAAATGTATGGATTTATTGCTTTTTCTTAAATGATCAGATTTGACTGCTCATTAGTGTTCACTAGCAATGAGAATGTTATTATTTATGATAGCAGCTGACTGAGCATCAGATCAGAATGAATAAGACTGTGAATCGATTGGAGCTGACCGCTCAGTAGCTGAGGCGTCAGGGAGATTACACTGGGAGAGGGGGGAAGGGGGAGGGGGTCTCTGGCTGGTTGTCTTCACAAGAGATGCAGTCTCTCATCTAGTGTTATATGCACATACAAGTCCTAAACATGTTACAAGCAGTGAGCTTCATCTCAAGTAAAATTTTTATTAAATATATAAAAATGAATCTCTTCATCTTTATATTATAGCAGTGCCAAATATACGGTGAAGATGTGTTTTGTCAACGATGTAAATGTGTTGTATTGTTACAAATTTGAGTCCCATAGCTTCTCCTGTCACACAATGCAAAAGTGGGGTGATGTGCATGATACAACACGTATCACAACCCAGTGTATATACAGTTGAGGTGGCAAAATGTATTGCACCAACCGAGCAAAGCTCATGAAAAAGCAGTAATGGAAAGTGTAGTTGTGTTGTGGGGTCAGGATATGTTTTGAATTATGCATACACGCGCAAAAAGTGAAATGTTTGTAAAGTGATAAAAGTACTCAAAATGCTGGTGGCTTCTACCTCGTGGATTGCTGAAGTGACTAAGAGTTCTGACTCACCACGTGTTCATGTACTGTATGTTGGGATTGAGGTATAAAGAGTGAGGGTTAGAGAGAGTGTAACTGTCGGTGGGTTGTGTTCCCACTGCATCCCACTGCATTGACCTTTCCAGCAGGACATGACACTACAGTGCGACGTTCATCCCCGGCCTGTTTAAAGCAAAGCCCTGGAGCGTGTTTGGTGCGGCGCAAACAAACTCCTGACTCACATGCTGTCACCTCTAATGTCACTTCACAAGTTGTGTCCACCCATGACACGGAATAACCTTGAATCACCCCTTTTTGTCTGCTGATTGCAATGGTTCAGCCAGAAAATGGACCATCGCCCTCACCTCACTTTGCCCCACACTTGTGCACGCACACTCAGCAAACTGATCTGTTTTAGTCATTTAGATCTTTACAAGTAAAATCTAAATGAAGTAAAATTGCATAAATTAAGCATCCAAATATATTTGTATCAAGATTGGTTATTATGCAAAATGACCCTGTTATGCATTTATCATATACAAATATAAAAAATATAATGAATGTTTGGATTATTAGTGATCTACTGATTTTAATGCTATCAATGAATACCTAACAAATTACTGTTGCAGTATGTTATACTGATTATATTAATAATTGATCACACATCATTGCATATATTAATCTGAAAAATCATTAGTTCCAATAAAATGAATGTGGGAGAATTAAATTGCAATTATTTTTCTGAAAAGTTTTTTGAAGTAAAAGTATAAAGTATGAAGTCTATGCGCTCTTCAGTCAAGTAAAGTACATAGACCTCAGTGTTGAATCTAAGTTACTATCTATCTGTAGTTTTAGTTCTTGTTTTTGTCATGTAAAACCGACTACCATCGTAAATGTCAGGCTAATTTTGTTGTAGCTCTGAGATTGTAAACCATGAATTAATAATCACTTCTAATCAAGAGGCTCTTATCAGTGTGTGTTGATATACATTGCTAGAGCAGGTAGTAAAATGGTTTATTAATAATGAATCTTAATGGATCATTTATTTAGATATTATTATGTGAGGCATGTTACTGTGTAATACTTTACTGTAATACTACATCTACTCTGGGCTGCATATCCTTGTAAATTCCGTGATGTTTATTCAGTTTCTATTACACAAATCATTTTGAACATTAGGGTTTGTACTGGTTTAAATGGAAATGTTTTCGAATCAAATGAAAACAGACACATACACACGTATCATCTAGGACTACAGTATACTGCAGTATGCCAGTGCAGATTGTTCCGTAGAGGGATTTTACAGTGTGGGAGGATTGTATTTACTTTTGTGCTTCTAGGTGGGTTAATTGTTATTTCCGTGACTGTTATGTAAGCTAATAAGATGACGGAGACTTGGTATTCCAGGGACCAACAAACTACTCAAGGCAGCACAATGGCATTTGGTGAAGAGATTGCATGTTCTAGCTCTGTTTGCGTGGGTATCCTCCGGGTGCTGTGGCTTCTTCCAAATCATGCGAATACTGTTAAATCATTAGGTTTAAGCAGTTTTGAGGCTGTAAATGAAGAATGGCTTATTTTGAAGTTATTAATTACCGTACATTTTGGGTGCCAGTCAAACCCTTATTTGTGTCCGATCTGTGATAGGCTGATCATGGTCACAGCAAATTTGTCTTAATGCCAGATTACTGAGATTATGCTGCATGTGATTTAATATGGTGTAATGCAGTCATAACGTATGCTTACATACATAATGTTAGTATTCCAATGACCAAGGTCAAACAATACAATAAGTACAGACTACTAAACTATATATATGTCTTACTCGTAGTATTGTACTGTTCTGTGTACTTTGTCACATTTTGAGTCGCCATTTATGTCAGTTATGTTATAAGCTTTTGGGTGCTACAGCCAAATTACTTTTGCTGGAAATGTGTATTTATATCTGCAGCTCAAAATCAAGTTCCAACCGCATGGGACCGCCACACACCCCATCTGCATTCTGTGTTGACTTATAAATCAGTTGCGTGGGCAACACGACCAACAGTGAAGGAGCTGCTTGATTTGCGACTCGCCTGGACTAAAAAAAAAATCCCCCAAGGTTATATTTGTGGAGGATCCAGTAGGAGTGCTATGGGATCCGTCCCAAAGATCACTCCCTGGGACAAGCGGCGAGGTGTTGGAGGGAGATTAATGCTCCAATACCGTGCAGCTGGGTTAGTCATCTGCCTCGGATTGTAGGTGTTAGTCTGTTCATGCTCTGAGTGTGGCTGATAAGGTAATCAGGCTGATTCTGTTTACAGCGGTGCTGAGGACAGCAGATACAAGCTGGTATCAAGGAGGTCAAGCAGTGTTTGGAGAATTTTTGTGTTATGTCACATAAATGGGATTTATCACAAAATATCTTCTCACACTCAAAATGTGCCTAAAGTTACACAATCACTGTCTTACGACATTCTGTCTCATCAGAGAATCGCAGGTTGACTAATTATAGAATAACTGAGTAAATTTGGGGTTTATTCAGTTAATATAAGACATGGGAACCATGAGTAGAGATTTAATCTACTTGGAAAATTTGGGAAGTTTTTATTGTTGATCATGCAGTGTAATGCAGCAGAGGTCAGTGTCAATGGGTTTGGCATCAAGCAAAGCAACTGCGATATTCACATGTTGATCATGCATGAATATGATGAATAATAATGTAGCAGAGGAGCAAATGCAGGATAGTAAAAGCCAAGGGCTGAAAATGAAAATAAAAGCCATGTAAGACATAAAAGTGATGGATTTCATCAAACACTATTATAGGACTGCTGCACCTGGTCGTTTATCTCCAAGTCTCAAAGAGCTCAGGCACAATGACCTCAGTTTCAAAGGGCAGGATGGGGTCAGCAAGTTATTTCAAAACCAAAGAGGTCAGGGTCAAAAGGTAGGATACGATGTCGTATTTCTGTCACGTCTCCTTATAACACGACACATAATTGACTTGGGCGCTCCCTAGATTGAATTTTTATATCTCTCGTGTCACAGAGTCAGGGTATATTTCAGCTGCTGGACAGATGATCTACATATATTTGTTGCAGCTGACACACATGTCGTCTTCATCAAAGTGAATGTTTAGCACCTGAAGCATGTTTTGGTATCTAAAGAGCACAAAGGTAGCATTGATATTGTGAAAAATCCATTTCTACATCATTGGCTCTGTCCATTGTCCGTTCTTGCGAATTCATTTTTGACATTCATGAGGAAAATAGTGAGCTTTGCGGGTACTTTCTGACCAGGAGGGATGGGAGCTCCACTTTTCATTAACGGTGGCTGAGCATCCCTGAGCCGGCAGCGTCTTGTCAGCTCGGCTGCATCACGGCTCACAGAACCAGGAGTGGATTTGAGCTCTCATTTCTTAGGAACTCACAATAGTACTGTGTTTTTGGGTCACTAAGAGTAAGGTTGGCGAAGTACATATATTCCTCTAAACTTCTACTGGAGCTTATTTTTCTTATGTCAGCTGTATCTGTCTCACACTTGCACATGTAGTTAGTTTAAAACAGTTCCGATGTATGATCAGGCATCAATTATGGTAAATTAACAAAATATGACATTTCTGACATTTTGACTGTTTACATCTACTGCCTTTTTATAGATTTTACAGGCAGAATTTCACCTAAAAGGACTCCAACAGTCTATTTAAGAATATTGCAGTGTGACTGGTGTTGTAAGCCTGTAAATCCAAAAACTAACTCTCCCTCTTCATCGTAATAAAAAATACTTTATTGTTAAAATGTCAGTGTTTGGCTTGGTGAGTATGCATGTGGGCAAATGGGGGAATGGGTGTGAAACATCAGGCTTTAAAATTACAAGGACGACTGGACTAATTAACGAAGCGGAACTCTTTGAAATATCACATTAATGTCAATGACTTTAAGAGGGGGTGGAGGGATGGGTGTGTGTGCATGTGGGATGATGGTGGTGGTGGGGGTGGAGGGGTTGGGGTGTAGCGCTTTGAGGACCACTGTGCATCTTTGTACAGCTCCCTGTGGATATTAATGTGCAAGCTCACAAATGGCTGAAAATGGTTGGGACAAACACTGTTTTTCAGATAAACTGATCACTGCTGCTTCCTTTAAAATCCTAAACATAAATGTCCATCTCATGATTTTGGGAAATATGCATATGCCTGTTTGAGGAGAATAAAATAAGAAATTCCAAACCACTCTCAGTAATAAATACAAGGTGCAACCGGTAGACAGTTTAGTTTAGTTTAGTTTAGCTTTGCTTTGCTCAGCTTATCTTAGCTCGGTGCGCAATCCAGAAACACAGGAAAAGAGCGAGCCCGGCTAGCTTTGTTTCCACCTGAATTTGCCCAGATTAAAGAAGATATAAACATGAATTAGGGAATTTTATTGGTTGTAGACAAAGTCATTACCCTCTGGTTCCTGTCTTTATGTTAAGCAAAAATAGCACAACAACTGAAATTACCTTTTGCTGCTACCCGACATAGCCTGCTGTTATGAATCAAATAAGCTCTCTAAAACCTCTTGTTCAGGCTTCTGTTCCTGTACAGTGCTTTAACAGCAAATACTTTTCCCCGCACTGGCTCTGGGCTAATTATCCTAAATTAGCACAGAAGGGAAAAGGTGATCACAAACTAACCTAGTTAGACAGACTGCTTGCATGTCACCATAGGCTCATAGGCTGCATGCAGACAACTTCTGTTTGCTTGCATCTCAGTAAGCACTCACGTGAGAATATCAACATTTTCATGTTATGCCCTGAAGGAGCTCTGAGCTCATTTCATCCCGTCATAACACCTGGAAGGGAAAGCTGATCTAACTAAGCATAACCCCCCCAAGGTCTTCTCATGTCATTAACATTCAAATGTCACACTGTACAAAGTCAAAAACACTTACATTTTGTACATATAATATTTCACAGACATGTAGATGGTAGAAAACACAGAGCCCAATGAGTCGACCCAGTATCCCACCGCAGCATGTAATATACGCGTCAGTCCACCAGGGGACAGCTTGTCACAGCTTTGCTTGATCAGGTGTCAAAAACCACTTGGTTTAAAACCAAACATGGGGTTACGGTTAGACACTAAAACTAGTCTACTTGATCAGGAAAATATTTCTATTAAATTAAACTCTCAGTGTTTTCTTGTGGATTCAAACTCCAGGCTGTGTCTGAGTGTAAGTGTACTGTGATACCTTTTCAAGGATTTGTCCTTTGTCCTTTGTGCGTCTCTTTTCCCCGCCAAATCGAGGCTAACCATCACAATGACACACTTCCCCCTAGTGGACTGGTGGGTGCATTTCATGCTTCACACTTCTCACATTAAGCCGTGATTACTGCAGCAAGTATCTTGATTCGAAAAGCTTTTAGTGGGTTTTTCATCTATAAGCCATAATCTATGCTGAATTGATGCAACATCATTGATTTGTTTTCTAGTTTTTCATGTAAAAAAAAGTATTGCAAAAGTTTTGTTCATAAATTTGAAAGTAATGATAGGCTGCCTTTTTCATTTTTAGTAGTGGGTTTATTCGTTTGTTTATATTCAGATTGTGCCTTTGAATGTCACAAGATTCAATTATTACTGCATATTTGTCATTGAACAGATTTTCCTAAATCATGCTGCTTTTGTTTGAGCTCTGCAAACATTCTCGTTCACATCAACAGAAGAAGGTTTTACCAGAGGAAAACATAAGCCCTTTGCAAATGACAACGTGTCCCTGGTGAAAGACTGAGGTCTGGGCTGCCTGATCTCCCACACAGCCGAGGAGCTACTGCACAGTAACAATCAATAGCACTGAGCAAGCATGAGAGTTTTTATTATCTGCAAGGCCCTGACTCGATCCCCCGCTATAGTGACTAATCTAATCGGAGCTGACACAGACTCCCCAGCTGTGTGGTGCTGCCAAAGAAAGAGAGGAGACAGAGATGTCAGGAAGATCTTCATAAATCAATAGCAGTCACAGACAATTTTACTTCCTTCTATCCATTCATGCATCCACACCGTCCATCGAAAACGGTCTACTTAGCCTGCCTCAAAAGTCATCACCTCAGCTCTAACAGCTCAAAACACTGTTTCTATGTTCCACTGCAGAAGCTAGTAAGCAGAGTCAATGGTTTGCCTCCACTTTGCTATTAGACTAGGCTGAGAGACTATGTGGAAAGTGTGCCACTGGGGTTATCAAGCCCACAGACTCTCCACAAGGCTCAGCAACAGACTTAGATTTAGAAATATTACTCAGCAAGGGCCACGCAGGGTGCGCATGCAATAATGTTGTGGATTAAAGTTGGTATGAAAACATTCACTCCGTAAAACTGTGATGAAAGTCTGTTATTCCAGGCAGTGAAAGTCTGCAATAATATTGTGAGTGATCATACTCCTCCTGGGTGGAGAAGATTGAGAAGCTCTTGTATTGAGCAGACAGTGTTAATTACTCAAGTATGAATTATTCAGCATCTGAACGATTCAGTGAAATATAAATGCCTCCAGTCACTAGTTGCCAACACTCGAGAAGACTTTAGACTCCCTGTGGGGGGATTGCAGAGCCAGTGATGGGTTGCATTTTATATGCCGGACGGACCACAAAATGACACTAGAGTTAATTCCTCAGATGGCACGCTGAATCAGCACATTTGACCACTGACTGCATCATCGTCTGGAGTATTGATTGACCATACTGAGTGATTATGAGAGGGGATAACGGCAAGAGGTGAAAGTTTGAAAAACCTGTAGTTACTTTTGAAAAGTGTACTTACGCAGGGCTAACTGGAAATACATTTGTATATGCTTATTCACAAAAACTAGGACAGTATAGACTTTACATAAGCCATATTTGTTCAATAGAAAGTATTCATAGAACAAACAGAGGATGGCAAAACTCGGCTCACAATAATCGTGTCTTGTTGGTTCTTATATCAGGGGCCTGTCCGAGAAAGCGGGTTTAACAAATTAAAACTAACCTCTGAATTTATTAACCTTGAGACAGGAAACTCAGAGTTTTTGGTTCCAATGAAGCTGATTATGGTATCACCTCTATTCAGTTTGTTCCCAGTGTCACTCCCTCCACCCACTAGAGGTCTCCTGCCTGCCACGCCCATGTCACCTGCTTACAATCTAGCCCACCTTCAGCCACTCTGCAATCAACCACTCAGTCTATCTTACCCCAGACTGCTTCTACTAGTTGCTGGATCTATGCTTATGTCAATATTTTTGTCTTCCTTGGACCCTGCCAGAGGGGTGTACTACGAAGCGAGATTAATATGTTAATAGGGTTAGGGTATGTTGAGACTAAAGCCAGGGTTGTCAGCATCACGAAGGTGGCTCTCTTTTAAGATGGCTAGATCACCATGGTAACTCATGCTGCAAACTTAACCTGAGGCCTGTACTACGAAGCAGGATTTGCAGTTATCAAGGTAACTTCAGGTTAAACTCCGGGTTTTCAGTACTACGAAGCTGGTTCACTTCTTACCAGGATACATCACCATGGTAACTGATGCTGCAGCGCTAACCAACCCCGGAGCAGGTTATGTTCAAGATTTCAGACCAAAACGTACAAAATTATCGTCCACTGACCAATCAATTCTCTCTGAAAATGTTCATCACCAATCGGAGAAGGTCTAGTGGAGCTCGGTGCTCAGTGAGACAGTCCTCCAGGTGGGGGGGGCATGGTGTTCAGAGACCGACAAACCTCTGTGTCTTTCCCCGGTGATTTATATACGAGGTATAGATTCATTTCATTGTGCTTTTTTACTGATATCATCCAACAACAGGGACTGATTGATGCACTAAAGCATTTCACTCGCACTTATAAGATCTGACAGTAAACCTACCTCTCGTTTTGAATTATGATTTTATATTTATTTCTTATTTGCTCCTCAGTCCAAATGATACGACTAAAACGTTCATACACGTCATGAGAATACATATAATAATACATTAATTTAATGAAATATCCACTTTATGGTAAGGTGATATAATAGAGGAAGTCTTTCAACTTCGGTGACACATTCGCGGCGATTTTTTTTTTTTGCACATCCTTCCGTCATTTAGCAGCTGCAACTGTGCTGCTTTCAGTGTGGATTTTGTGTTTAACTTCAATATAGTAAATTATAGTTTGCTCCTCATTTTTAAAATATGTGGCTCTGCTGTCGGTACACTTGTCCATGGTTGTGATTGGTCAGATGCTGCAAACTCCTCCTCTTTTATGTGAATGCGCTCAGAGCCAAAGCAGAAAGCCTGAGTTAACAGAGAAAGCTGATAACCACCGTCGTAGTACCGATTATCTCTGACCACGAGTTTCCGCTTTGTTGAGCCAGCTCAGGCAAAGAAAGCCTGGGTATTTTGAACTTGCTTCATACCTCAGGACTCTGGACTCTGGCGTTGTGTTCGCATGACGTTTGTTAATTCAACTAATTCCTTGTAAACACATTTTTCCATTTGCTTCAATCCGCCTCCGTGTCCTGCGTTTGGGCCCTTTCTGTTGTTGAACTGTTACATAAGTATGATCAGTCTGAGTGGAGCGCATGCTGGATGAATGAAAAAAAAAAAAAGGCATCATTAATGAAGTTGTGATACTATAATCACTATAGCAACAGGTAACCAAAGAGAAGAGCCTCCATTTTAATCCAGTGGAGTTAAAAATATGAATGTGTGACTATGCCGCGGAGGCAGCAGTGAAAGAGCCAGGGTCAAAAAGACAACACCACACATTGTGGTTAACACTTTTATACTCTACACTCATTCATTATTTAGCACAGTTAGATTTCCATATCTGTCCTATGCAGCCTTTCTTCAGCGAGTCCTTCTAAAAAGTATTTTCAGCTGCACCAAAATCAGCACCACTCAGAAATATTATATTTTAAGAATTGTGATCATGAGTAATGACTGTAGCTACACTGGTCCAACAAATAATGACCACACCTAATACTGATGTCTTTTGATGATTTTTATTGGCGTCCTCTCTTTCTGTTTTGTCGCCGAAGACGCCTCGTACACCATAGACACCTTATCACCTCGGACACCGTGAAAACTACAAATAAAACATGACGTTTAGACGTCCATTTGTAAGCTCTTTTTGGAGTCTCTCAAGCAAATGTCCATTGCTAAACAGGCATGTTAGTACATCAGTAATGTCGTAAAACTACAAACTACAATCAACACATTGTCAGTGTAAATGAAGGTCAACAACAATATACACAATATATATGAACAAATGAAAGACAATTTACCTCGTGCACCTATTGGACCACGTGCAGAATTAGCTTAGCTTGGGGTCGTTTACACTTCTCTGCCTCTGTTCCAGGAAATGACCCACAATGCCACGGTTTCATTTGTTTCAGTCTTGCCTATTTAACATGTTATTTATTGTCCTTATAATGACTGCACGAACAAAGAATACTTGTGAATTCATAACTGAACACCCTTCTTACTTCAACATGTCTTTTAGACAGTTACAGTGAGGAACACAGGTTTTGTTGTTGTGTGTCGTTGTTGTTTTACAATGATTACAGTAAAATGTTTTAGTTTCAGACCGACAAACTGGTAGTTGTCTTTATGTCAACAGAGTCATAGTTTTCACTAAACCCGTTTTCTGCAATACACCACAGGCAGGACTGACTCCTTTGACAACTCCACAAATTTCCCATTTTTTGTAATCCCCTCACACATCATACTGACATCCTCCACAATTTGTTTGTCTTCAGGATCCTGACTTTCTGCTGCAACAAAACATAATGTTAAACATGACCCTGTCACTAAGCTCTATTATTGTCTCGTATTAAGGTGTATGTACGCCATCTAGTGGTGTAAAGTTCAAAGTACGGCTTGTCAACTCCTATTTCTTAGGCGTTGGTTCAGGAGGGAAAAAGAAGGCAGACTAAAGCTGGACTAAAAGGAATAAATATCGCATTTTGTTTAGTTCCGAATTGATTATCAGTGTGTTGACATGCCTTTTTTATATTCCTGTATTATATAAAATAAATTGATAATGAAAGTTTGTGTTTTTATAATCTCAATCTTTTTGCCCATTTAATCTAGCCTGAGGTAATCAATGGGTAATCCAACCTGGAGGACTAAATCAAATTTATTGTTGTAATCATGAGAACTATGGGGCAGAAAATTGGAAAAAAATGCCCTGATTTGGTCTGTTTAAATTAAGAGCTGGAGCCCAAAAACTGATCTGCAACCAGCAGTAAAAATGAGGGCATGAGTCATAGTAACAGACTTAGTAAACCCAGTGGGACAGTTTTCTGAGCCTCATTCTTGGAACAGCAATTCCCCTAAATTTTGATCCAACTGCTCGGGTGAACTGGTTAATCCTCCATCCTCATTCTCCACACTGTTTGCTGATGTACAAATAAACACACATGCAATCTAGAGGAAATCTCCAGTGTCTCTCTGTGCATGTGAATGCTGACATACTATTTTTTTTCCAGACAGTTGGACGGCTTTCCTCGGAACAAACACACAACTAATTGTCAGTGTGCAAACAAGAGATTTGTACTTTGGAGTGATGGTCCAGTGTGTGTCTGTCAGAATGCCACAGAAGTTTGGAATGGCACTAGTTGCTTTGTCTTTGCTACTTTTGGACTTTCAGCTGGGCTCTGGAGGTATAAATAAGATTTTGTTTTGATGCTCACTGATAACTGCTCCTCAGTTTAAGGTTTATTTTCAGTTGTGCAGCCTTCTTTGTCTCATGTTGTCTTAGCAGTGTCTTAAATGCGAGATTTGGGGTGGAAGATCGTACTTTTTGGATAATTTATCTATATACATTACAAAAGGAATATCCTTAAACTATATATATTTGTTGTCATGACTTATGAGACTGCCTGTCCAACTATGTTTTGTCTTTGATTCACTCTAGCCCCTGCTCCAACCGCAGGCTCAGTGTTTCTATCCAGTCAGGCCGCTGACGGCGTTCTGCGGAGATACAGACGTTATAACACTGGAGTGTTTGAGGAGCTGCTGGAGGGTAACTTGGAGAGAGAGTGTATTAAGGAAACATGTGACCTTGAAGAGGCCAGGGAGTACTTTGAGAATGATGAAAAGACTGTGCGTATTTGTTTAATTTTTACATTATTTTCCACGTATTATTGTCTTTTCTGGCTTCATTGATCAGTGGTTTTACTCTCTATCTTAGATGGAGTTCTGGGCAGTATATATGGGTGAGAGTTTATTTAATATCTGATTTATACATTTCTTGGAACAATTTAGTGTTGATGTTTGAATATTACCTTATGCCTACCATTTTACCATTATAATACTGGACATCTTGTTATCTCTAAATGTAAAACTAAAGTAAATAAAGCCTCTGCCTCATCTTCTACGACCTGCTTTTAATAAGATCTATCTCTATTATCTCTACAAACCTTTTTCTTTTCTATAGGTACAATACAATGTTATTAGATGACTGTGAGTTAAAGTCCTGTGTTTATATTTCCTTAGATGGCAATCAGTGTCAGTCCAGCCCATGTCTGAACCAGGGGTCGTGTAAAGACCACATCGGCTACTACAGCTGCAACTGTGTGTCTGGCTTCACTGGCACGAACTGTGAGATTGGTAAGTGAATGTCCTGTGGCTTGATCTAAAAATGTGATCAACTAAATTTAGATTTGTGCTGGATATGTAATATCAAACCTGATCAGATCACAGTCTCAAAGTATAAACAGCCTCATGCCTTTTACTTGGTGTTTCTAAATTAAATTAGTAGGTTACATCTAGCGACAGTTTGCTTTTATGTTACAAAATTTGATTTTCTTTTTTGGATACTCTAAAAACAGTAGCTGAAATGCCCTCTTGCGAGAAGTGACTGCATTTACCTGAATCAAACAATTTTTTGACAGTGTATTCGGCGCCTTTTAAAGGATCTTTCATGTGCTCATATGATGCAATAATTCCTCCTGTTCATGCTGGCAGTCCTAATGTGCTTCTAATCTAAGTGATGAGGACAACAGCCGCAGACTTCGCACTGTGAAAGTTCTTTCTCGAGTTTTTCTGAAGAAAATACTACGCCTCTGAGTTAATGGATGACTTACAGAGTTACAGTTCTTTTATTTATGTTACAATCCCTCTACCATCACATATTCAATTCAATTATATTTATATAGCGCCAAATCAGATCACAAGTCACCTCAGGGCACTTACAACAGAACCTTAAAATTTTATAGAGAAGAACCCAATAATTCAACAATTCTTACATGAGCAACAGCTGGGTGGAAAAACATCCTTTTACGGGAAGAAATCTCTGGCAGGAGCCGGGTCATAGGTGGGTGGCCAACTGGGGTGAGAAGAGAGCAGAGAGAGAAAGAAACAGCATAGAAACAACAAACAATAAATACTTGTCAGGTTTGTGAGGCCAGTTTCTGCAGATCAAAAACATGCAGCGCTGGAGCCATAATTGCAGAAAGGTACAGGACGAGAGGCCAACGAGGAAAAAGCTCCAACTACAGGAGAAAGAAGACACAAAGTTAAATTTAATGACATGCAATAGTGGAGTAGAGGAGAGGAGACCTCAGTGTACTTCAACACACAGTTCACGAAACCCACTTGATTTAACTCGGACAGCTGAAGTCTGGTTTCAGATTTAAATAAAGGTTTTGCGCGAAGTGTGAACTGTGAAGTTTATCCCCATTACTTACAATGGGAGTGCATTTGGAAATCATCTTTTAAAGTCCAGTATGAACATGAGAGACGATCACAGCACGCAAAACCCGTCTCAGTGATCATATTAGCAACTATGTAAATCCTTTACCTGTACAGTGCAGGTCACACAATACTTCTATATATTTATTCAGAGGATTGGTTTGAATGAATTGTTTCTTCACTCAGTTTTAGCAAAAAGATGTGATGTGAACAACGGATACTGTATGCACTTCTGTAACTCGATGGGAACCTTTGGAGCAAAATGCTCCTGTGCGACAGGATACAGACTGATGGAGGATGGGTTCAGCTGTGAAGCAGAAGGTATCGACATTTGCTTCATACATTTTTTTGATAGATATCGTAATAATCACTTTTAACTCCATAATGCGATTCCTCTTTTCTCACTTCATTCAGTTGAATTCCCGTGTGGCAGAACTGCCCTGACGACAGTAAGCAGAGTATCCATGAGGTCTCTGTTCAGCCAAGTGAATGCAAGCCTACAGAACACCACTTTACTGACGAACGTAACCACGACTACATCACCTCCCTCAACTTCAGCTGAAGAGCCTCCTCTTTCCACAAATCACTCCGTAGTAAAACACCCTTGGAAGAAACTGCCCTCGTGGGTGTACAGTGAAACTGAAGTCCCCTTTGAGAAGCCGCTGAGGCCTTTTAAACGCATTGTTGGTGGCGGGGTGGTCATTCCAGGAGAGATCCCATGGCAGGTAGTAGAAGTGTCTAATGCATTATGAGACTTTGTTACAGCGACTTCACAAAGGAAAAGAAACGGCTGCATTATGTTCAATTTCCTGAGGCTATTCACTGCTCCCTTTTTCCCGCTCTTTTATTCAGGTAGCTTTGATAGCACATCCCGGTGGACATATATTCTGTGGGGGCTCTATTCTCAGTGAACGTTGGATTATCACTGCTGCTCACTGCCTGGTGGAGGCACAAGGCTCCTTCTTCATCAGAGTGGGTAAGATTCACAGCAGACACATGATACAGAATCTCTATTTAAAGTAAAGTGTAAGCAATAATTTACTTAATCCTTTGTTAGAAAATTAATCATCAACCATTTTAAAAACTGAGTCATTTAAATCAAGGAAAAACTAAAAACATTTTTTTTTTATTGTAACTTGTAAAAATTAGAAGGGGGAAATTCCTTTGTCATCTACTCTTGAATATCCATTTCGTGTGTTCTATTATAGAGTGAATCTGTAAGAGGCATCAGTAATATCTGATATCTCTAACTACAGGGGAGCACAACAGCCACATTAACGAGAGCACAGAGGAGGACCATGAGGTGTTGGAGCAGCACATACACCCACACTACAACTCCTCTGTAAGCTTGTACAACCACGACATTGGCCTTCTTTATCTTAAAAGCAGCATCAACTTCTCCACCACAGTGCGACCCATCTGCATAGGGCCTAGGGCCTTCACTGAGGCCTTAGTGAAGGAGTCCTCCCCGGCTACAGTCAGTGGCTGGGGCCGAACTCGCTTTCTTGGATCATCGTCCAACATGCTGCAGAAGGTCGAGGTTCCCTTCACAGACCGGACAGAGTGTAAGCACAGCAGCAGTGCCAGGATCACTCGTTTCATGTTTTGTGCAGGGTACTATAATCAGGCCAGAGATGCCTGTCAGGGTGACAGTGGAGGTCCTCACACAAACAGTATTCATGACACATGGTTCCTGACTGGCATCGTGAGCTGGGGGGAGGAATGTGCCAAAGAAGGGAAGTACGGTGTGTACACCCGGGTGTCTTTTTATTACCGCTGGATAAGCCATGTTACAGGATTAAATAAAAAACAGGAAATTGATTTGGAAGACCTTGACCCTTAAACTTAAAGAGGCTAGATTTGGCATTAAAAGTCATGAATCTGAACACCAGAGTGGAAGATCTAAAATCTAAAAAAACAGTGTGTCCACCAGTCTGAGATGACTTATCTTTTATAAGAAGAAGCCTCTGGATGACACTGTAAAAGAGATGTATGTGTTTAAGAAAGCAGTTTCTGTGACCGAAAGATATGTAAAAAAAATACACAATGTATAATTTCAGTGAATAAAATCCACCTTCAGATATACTACAGAGATATGATGCATTATTAAGAATGAGTAAATGATAATATGTGGGTATGTTTTAAAATCATTATTTAGTGTACTGATTTATACTATATTAAATAAACCATACAAAAAACACAAAATTCAAGTCATACTTACAACACACTGGCTGTATAGGTACATCACATCTGTTCGATCTGCTGGTAAGTAAATGTTTTAAAAGTTCTGATGTAGAACTTTTTCACAGCAGACATTTTGACTTTTCATTGTTGAGAAACCGCAGGTGTATTAATGATGGCTGTATTCCACTCAGGGGAGGTCCTGCTTTTATTTATGTCAGTTCACTGTCATGGCTTACTGGGACCTTGAATGAAATTGAGCCATCATCACCTGGGTTTTCCCTACAATAACGATGTCGAAATGTCTCCCGTAAAAAAAAATGTGAAAGCAAAGAATCAAAAAGTATCTTTGCAAATTTAGGCTTCAAATGAAATATGACCAAAAGCAAACAAAAAGAGAAAAGTCTGCACAATTTTATTATAGAAGCTCGCTTCCATTAAAACAAGACTACAGAAATGATAGATTACATCAGGGTGTATGAAACAGACTAGCCTTAGTATTCAGCCAAACATATCACCGTGTTAAAACAAGTATTTAATCATTTCAATTATTAAAAAAAACAAAAATACAATTATTGCAATAAATACCATATTCTCACTGGATTATTTTTTACAGAACCAAAGCTGTACAAAAATATGCCAGTGTGGAGCAGTGAACATCAAATAACACAAACCTGCTCACTCTTCAGTTGCCATGCATTTTCATCAAAAGAAATGTTCAGCAACAAGCTCAGGCTACTTGGCTCATCGGGACACGTAATATTTCAAGCAGTTTTGTTTGTTTTCCAACTTGGAAAATCTGTGCAAATTCTGCAGCATTTTGGATTGAAATGACAAAGAAACTATCTGAATTTGTCACTCAAGCTACAAGGAAAAATAAAGGGGGTGCCGTAGCAGAGTTAAACCTAGTTCTTGTAAATATATGGAGATGTAATTTCATTTGGGACTACACAGATACCTCACAATATGACGGAACAACATGACAGCAAAATAAATAAATTAACAACATAGGAAATACATAGTGCGCAGTGGCCCCTGCTGATTTCTCGACTCATTTCCATATCAAACGCAGCGAATCAAAGGCAGCCCTTCGTCCAGGGACTCGATTTGATGTGGTAAATTCATAAAAGTTTACAATCAATATTTAATTAAGTGTTCGACACAGAGGGTGTATTTCATGTTGGCTGTATGATCCCTTTTAATGGGGAGCCCAAGATTAACCGAGCTGTAATGCTGAGGAGGGAAACAATCTGCTTCCGTGATGAAGGAGTACACCCAAAAAATACTTTCTCTCTGCTTCCCTTGCTCTGCCTCGCTCTCCCTTTTCTGTGCTGTGGCTGACAGTCAGCTCCCTAAACATCCTGAGGAAAATGACATTATTTCGTGCTGTGTGGCACGCACCTCCCATCTGTCTCCGGCAGACACAGAGGGATACACTGCCATCAATCTTCATCATGTTTGTCTGTGTCTTACATTACCATCATTGACACGTCGACTGCTGCCGGCATGCAGGGGGTATATGTCTCCCCTGCCTCCCTAACACATCATACATTCAAAAATAAACAAAGGAGACAACAGCAAGGATGAGGGAAAATACAGAGTGAGAGAGGTAAAGCAGCAAGCAAGGAACACATTCAGTGGACAATAGGTGGATTTTTTTTTTGTGTGTCTACTGTCCTTCCAGCATATTAAAGTGCCTGTTGAATATTTGTGAGGTCAGTTTAAAGCAAGACAATCACATACAAGAGACTCTTATAAAGCAGGAATAAAAAAGGCATTATGGCATGGCACGTTTTGGCATTTTAACTCCCAGACTGGACAGAAGAGTGGTGCCTTCAAGGGGGAAATATAAGAAAATCACAATGTAGTTCAATGGACAATGTCAACAAAAAGATGGAACACACTGAGATACAGTAAATGTTAAAAATGATACCATATATGTACAAGTCTTTGTTTTAAGAAATGTGTCAGGCAAGTCCTGGGTTAGCATCCATCCAGCACACACTGAGACAAACAGGAAAACACACACACACACACACAACTCTAACCTCAAGTATTAGCTGGAATGAGGAGTCCACAGATTGCAAAATGACCCACTGCTGCAGCAGCAAACTCGCATCCCGACTGCATATGTTGCAGATGGAGCGCCAGATGGACGAGATATTCATCATCCAATCTGAAAAGAGGAAGACCGAACAGGATCCTGGGAAAAGGCTGTTGATTGTCCAATGGGGGCTAAATGGCTCCTGTGCCTTTGTGCTGGTGCGTCCACACACCTTCACTATCAGACAACACTGGTTGAGGAGATTGTCAGTCAAAGCCATGGGAGAAAATCAGGTCTGTTCATTCCCACTTTTTTTCCTCTTTAATGATTTAACTGTGCTGAGGAAAGCGGATGGCACAGGGGAGTGTTAGTGCATCAGTCATGAGACAGCTCTGGCTCAGTCCGTTCACCATCCACAGGTAAATATTAGATTCACATTCTGTGCTTTCTTTCCTACGGGGTGCTCAGCTTTCTCGCTTTTGGGGTCGCTGGGTCTACAGGAAAACACAAAGATCGTTAAAAAGACAATCAAAGTTTAGAAACGCTATGATTCAACAATGTACTGTCTGGGAAGTCATTTTTTTTCTTTACCCCCGAGTCTGGAGGAGTGCTCTCGGCTGCTGTCTCCTATAATCAGCTGCAGGCTGGAAGCTGCTATGAAGCCTTCCAGTCGGCGACTCAGATTTTTCACCAGCCTTTCCACCAGGATGAAGAATGGTGAGGAAAGTGTTGAGATGAGGGAGCAAAGTTTAGTTTTTTTACCCTAATAACACACTTTGTAAAGCTACTTCTACCGCACACTGTACCTCTTATCATGAGGAAAGTTTGGCTGATCACTACGCCTTCCTGACCGAGGGGTTTACCGAACATCATGTGGCTGAAAACTCACCAGCGCCCCCTGTTGTCCTCACATTGTAGTTGGAAGATGTCTCCACATTTAATGGTGATGCTGTCTGGTCCATTTTGGAGACAGTTAGTCAAAGCCCTGTATCGGCCTGGAGACTAACACAGAAGGAAAACTGTCAAGCACAAGGAAATCAAAAATTTACTTATTGTCCATGGCAGACTTCTTTATACTGCACTTTTTAAAGTAAAAGTTAAAATTTTTTGCAAAAACTCTAAAACAGGAACAACATTAACAGGCGCAACAGCCACAAAATAGATTTAAAACACAAGTAAAATATGTAAAAAAAAAAAAAAGACAAGGTCAGAAAAGTAATGGTCTGTAACTGTCTCGATATTTACACCAATTCGATTTGCTAATTTTATTGTAAGAGATAAACTATTCCAAAGTTTCAGTGTAAAGGTACTGTAATGCAAATTAATGGCGTTTCTTTTTTCAGATGGTAAACATCTGTTTTCTGTCCTTACAGATTGACCACAGACCAATTGAGTGCCTCCTCGGCTGTAGATGAGGGAAGACCAACACTCCTCTTAGTCTGTTTTAGAAAACCTGTACACAACTCCCCAGCTGAGGCAAGACAAACAACAATAACAGTACAACAATAACAGTAATCTAGGAGTGAGACTAATTTCTCAGAACTTTCAAATGAAAGAACATGGCTGATTTTAGAGTTGTTTTTTTAGTTGGATTAAAACAAATTTGCTGGAATCAGGACAGGAATCCAAGGTGATTTCTTATTTCATGTATGGTTACATATTAGAGGTAAAATTTGTTCATAAGGACCTTCATTAAATCCTCTGTTGCCATTGCAAGACTAAAGCCTAGTTTTGTGGTATTAACGTCATTAATTAATTAGACAGAGATGTATTAATTAATTGACTAAAATAAAATGTAGAATCCTACAAATTATCATTGATGTAGTATATTGTATCTGATGTGGCTGTATTTGGTCTCACCAGTTGCACTAAAACCTCCTCCTCTGTGTCAGATGGGTGGAAGGGGTCCCGACCTCCAGGCCACTCCTCCAGACCCTCGCAGATGTCTACCGAGTGATGAGCTCCGGGCCAACCTGTGACGCAGACCGGACTTTGGATGTTAACGATACCGATGAACACATTAATCCGAACACCACACCTCAAAAGACACAGTGTAGATACTTAGTAACTATGTCGACATCATCATGACCCCTTCTGTCACTTACTGGGAAATTAACAAGAACGTAGAATCAAAAGCTAATCTTAGTAGGTGGACCTTTTTCCCCCAAATTCCTCGATGTACTTGGTTCTTCAGGTCAAAGTGCACCTGAACTGCTGAGGGGGGAAAAGTCAAATATCTACATTAGTTTACAATTATGAGGAAAATCAGCAGCAGCAGTGCAACAGTGTGCAAAGCAAATATGATTTGCATGAATTTCCGTAAAGGTTTCAGTGATTTAGTTACTAAGTATCTACTTGATTACAGCGTAAATGTGTGGGGATGAAATTTACTCACTCCTTCGGTTGTGCTGGTGTTTATGGGAGTGTGGCTGGGGGTCTGGACTGCTCCTCCCCGACTCAGTGTCCTCTGAACTCAGTGATGCTCTCTGTTGCTTGCTGGGAAAATAACACAAAACAACATGTGTCACCAAGTCCTGTGCAGTTCGACACACTCAGGATAGATGTTATCCTCAGCCATACGATCTGGGGTCAGCTTCTTGAATCTGACTCATACAGGAATAGTAAGTCTGGCCCCAGACCACCGTCAAGAACAACTCTGTCCTGTTGTTTTTCCACACAGCCGTGACCAGGCACTAGCCAGACAGCACAAACCACACACGGCAGCCAGTTGCAAGCCACTCCATAAAAGGGGGGAAAGTACAATTTACAGACCACTGACACAGTGTTCACACAGGCACGTGTCAACACAAGGGAAGATCTGGTCTCGATTTATTAAGATCCAAATTTAAGGATTTGGACACATCATTATTGGATGCTCAGTGAGAATCTTTCTTTTTACAGATGCTTGATCAGATCTCAAAAAACCAGCCCCATCTTAAAAAGCAGCTGTCATGAGGAAATTAAGAAAATTCATAGAATGAAGCTTAAATTTATAATTTGTTTTCCCTTTGCATTACATGCAAAATAGCAAATCTAAGATGCAAAAATGAGAGCAATAGTTTTTTTTGGGTACCATGTTAAAAAAGTCATGGAGGAGCTACTGAGACATTGGCCTCTCTACGCAGCATGGGAGCATGGTAGCATGGTAGCATGGGGATCAGTCATGAACCAGAATGGAGGCTATAAAAAGTGGGTGCAGTTGACGATCAGTATGCAAACACAGCAGCCCGGGGTGGTTGATCCCCAAGCTGGGCCAGGTGGGTCATGCCAGGATGAGGCGAGCCAGGCTGGGCCAGGCTGAGTTTACCACTGAGCGTTATGGCAGGTCAGTGGCGCTGAGGGCAGTGGCGGGGGCGCGGCCGGGGCCGTTGCCGGGGGCTTCGGGGACGGGGGCTCCTGGACCGCAGGCACAGAAACACATCAGCTGAGAGCGAGACAAAGTCGAGCCCCGGCAGACAGCCCCTGGGAAACCCTCTGGACGGCCGCATGCCCCTGCAGGTGGGGGACGGGAGGAGTGGGGATAGGCAACTAGACAGCAGTGAAGAGTGGGGCCTGTGCCCGTTGTCACACACCGCCACACACTAAGCCTTGTACCAGGGCAATGTGAAATGAGTCACATTCACTCAAGCTTTGATTAGATGTGAAAACTTAGCAAATGCGGATTGTAGCGCTGTGACTGCGTGCGTGTGTGTGTGTGTGTGTGTGTGTGTGTGTGTGTGTGTGTGTGTGTGTGTGTGTGTGTGTGTGTGTGTGTGTGTTCTGCATAAGTCTGTGTTTCTTTGTTTGTGCAACTACAGCCGACAGTCATGCGCTACTGTTAACACTGTGTCTGTAAGCAACCATCGGCACTGACCTCTCAGAGAGTGGTGGAGAAAGCGGCATGTGTTCTACCATTTGGCCTTGTTGATATGCTTCATCTGTGCAGAGAAGAACAACAAGGCATTGTAAGGAGACATGATGAGAGATTTCAGTTTCTGAACAGGACCTAGCTAATTCTAAGTTGAATATTAACTTGAGTTTTGCATGAGTGTGTTCATATCTTCCCTTTTGGAACAGCATATGGTGAAGAAACTCTAAGCTCAGAGGCACAGCCACAATCTGTGTAGCTTTCAACCACATCTCATGCTCTCTGAGAATTGGTTCAAAGCCCTGAAAGCAGAAGATCTTTGTACTCAGAATAGTTGCCCAGATAAACTTAAGTTGCTCACGGACCTCTAAGCAGCTTCTGCTGGTTAGTCAGAATCCTGCGGAGCTCATTGAGCCAGGCCATCTTCACCTCTAGTGTAGGAGCCTGCGAGACAACAGAGACACAAGTTGAACCAGACGTGTCCCTGGATTACAAAAGTCTGTACATGTTTCACTCTAGTTACAATGGGACCATTTGTTCTGTAAGGCCTCTCTTTAAAGTTTATATGATTAATCATTAGTCTATTAAAGGATCAGTGCATCAGTTTTAGGAGGCTCTATTGGCAGAAATGAAATATAATATTCGTAATTATCATTAGTGTCAAATGACCTGAAACTGGGAATCGTGTTTTTGTTAGCTTAGAAATATTCCTTCATATATGCAACATTCATATATGGATTGGGTCCTATTTCACTGAACGCCCAACGTTGTATCGCCATGTCTCTAAAGTAGGTCAGAAGGGACAAACCATACACTGACTCGCAAGTTGTATGGCCATAATTGATTCTCTTACTTGGAAGGAAAAAACTCTACACACCGCTCCATTAAATATTAGAATTTGTCAGAAAATTCTTTATACGCATTTCTGAAAATGCCAGCATTCACCTTTTTTCAGGCTTCTTACCTGAACCACATACACCTCCTCCCTGCCACTGTACCAGATCTCAAACTTCTTCACATCTCCCTTGACGTTCTCCGTGATCCCCACAGCAGTCATCTGCCAAGAGACATATACACAGACGTCATACATCAGAATTACATCATGTAACACACCTGTCCTGTCTTCACACAAACATTAGCACGCTCTCTCGCACGCACACACACACACACACACACACACACACACACACACACACACACACACACACACACACACCTCCGCTGTGCAACTGCTTCCTTCCCACATCCTCAATAATAAATCAAGAGCTGCAACTGCTGGTGTGACACCCGCTGTGACACCCTCTGCACATCCATGCATACAACAAAAGTAGCTGGGCAAATACATACACACACTAATATTAACTCTTTGTCTCCAGTAGATCCTTCACTTCATTACTAAGTGTTTAACCTAAGGGTGGGTTATGTTAGTAATAGTGCAGAGGATAATAAGTTATTACATGTGAGGGATTTCAAGCAGTGTAACAAACCATTTATTCTATTTGTTAGTCTTTAAAAGGTCATTTGGAACTATGTCAGGTAGGAAACCACTTTCATTATTTATCCATATTATTGTGTTTTCTAACTCTATATTGCCTGTGTTTGAAATCCCTCTCTTGTCTATTCATTTACTGAGCACAACACCAAATAGTTTACTGAGCAGCAAACTGAGTTTTTCTAAACTTAAACCATCAGTTATGCACTTAAATCATCAATTATTGTATAATTGTCTTTTACACATCTATCAAAGTCAAAGCTTTGTAGTACCATTTACTGTGTGCTATGAAAACTACATAGTGCACATACAGTATATTGCACTTAGCATTCTGAACAAACAAAGTTTCCCATTACTGACCATGTTCTTAATATGTAACCAAAACAGTTTATTTAGAAGAGATACTTTAACCTACAGATAGTCTGTAGATAATCTTCATGATATTAGTTGTACCAACCTTATATACAAAAATGTTTAAATTATTGGTAATTTGCTTTGGACCTGCTATAAGATGTCTCAAGATTTGTTCTTACTTGACACTGTCATCATCATCAGTCAACAAAATGTACAGCGCTAGATGCTTACACAGCAGCAGAGTATTGGAACGTGTTTGATTTTGGTATTCACAGTCATAACATTGTAAAGTTTTCGAATATTTTCGCCAATGAGTCAATGTTCTAAAAAACGAGTGTAATATTCCTTTAATCCGCACAGAAACAAAGACACAGACCAACCTTGAGACAGTGCTTGAAGCTGTACGAGGGGGTCTTGTCGCAGCCGTCTCCGTGCTCCTCCCTCCGCTTGCATAAGAGCAGAGCTCTCTCATAGAGGAAAAGATGTCTCTGCATTGGCTTGAAGCGAGCCAACTCCTTCATGCGTGTGGGACCTTTCTTATGGCTGATCCACACACTGAAAGAGCCCTGCATCAAAACACGGCCCAGCTCACAAATGTCACCCTGCATACCAGAGAAGGAAGAGTTTATGTGTGAGACTTTGTTACAAATATATTCTTAATTAGAGTTTAGGAATTCAGCTCTGAAACACAGATCAGAACAGATTTAGTTCACCTCATATCCTGTGATGGCTATCTGATGCATGGAGTCATTGACTGATTTGAGCAGGTCCAGCATGGCTGTTAGCGCCCCCTGCAGTTCAGAGGTGCCCTCACAATCTGTACTGTATTTTATAAGCTCCTGAGAGTACACACAGAATATGTTAGCAAATACATAGTCACACCATACATGCAAAACCATACACATATATGTTAACTAAAACTGCACACTTGAGGGGTAAAGACTTGCAACAAACTGGTAGTGCTGTGGATATATGGGCATTAGCTCAGTCAGCGGATTCTATGGTCAGAGTTAATATATGCCAACAAACTGGCAAATTTAGGAGAGCTGTTTTGTCTGGTGAATTTTTTTAATTAGGATTTTGAAGATACAGAGATGCCTATGGGGAGAATTAAGAACGAGGAGTCCACTAGAGATATTGTGTGCTGTATTTGCTGATTGCAAAAAAATTGCACATGTACTGGCTTAATGTGTATTTAATAAGTGAGTCTGTTTGTTACTACTGTTTTCCATCCGACTCAGAGCTGGCGGGCTGGGTTATCTGAAGGACACATTTAAGGCCAATCTCAAGGAAAATAGAGCTTATTCTGTATATATGTCAATATCCTATCTCACATATAACATGTAGGGGATGGACTTGTTTTATATGTGTGTGATATGACTTTGCTTTCTAACCTTGAGCAGCAGCTGGTATTTGGTGAGGCGTTGGATAGGTTTCAACAGGTAGGAATCCAGGCCCAGTTTGTGCTCCAGCTTCTTTTGACACTCCTTCACAAGGAAGACAAATTAAACCACAATAATTGTAATGTTTGTCAGCTTTTCTATTCTAAATGTAATTTTAAAAGCTCACATTTATTCTGACTTGATGGTGTTAATCAGTTTAGAACTGTAGAGGTACATACTGTATGCTTGTGTGAAACAAATATTCAGATATTTTCAGTAGTTAAAATACGTAAAACTTTTTATATGACATCAGTGTAAGAATCAGACAAAATGCAGACAGAAAGTGAAATCAAACTGACCTGAAAGATGCCGCAGTCTGAGAATTGTCTCCACAGTGCCTCAGAGCGCGGCTTATTCTGACAGTAGCATTCATACATTTTAAAACTTTCTTTCTGGGGAGACGGGAATAAGATGGATATAAATGATGTACTAATGATCAGAGTATTGTATGAAGAGTCTACACAATATTCATATTCATCCTCTCACCCGCTCCAGGAAACACGCCCCCACACTTTCAGGAGCATCCAGGCATCCTTCCAAGTCCTGAAGGAAAACCCTGGTTTCCCACAGAGGTCAAAGGCCAACAATTAGATCTCAGAAGACAAACAATGTGACTCAAAAAAACAATCTTAAGTCATCCCCTCCCACACATCAGCCTTGATACAATAACTGGTATAGACACAAGAATGCGTTATAGAAACCAATGAGGTTAACAATTCATCTCTCAGACCATCTCTCAGGCCAGACTTGTTTCTTGCCAGGATCATTTATTTGGCTTTAAAAATCATTGAGCAAAATTTGGCGTGGACCTGAGCAGGAAGGTAGAAACATTCATGAACTCAACTGTTAATATTTTCCATATCAACTAATACATGTTTAGCAAGCTAAGCTTTCATCGGAGTGTGTTTCTAAAACTATGACCAGAGTTATTCACATTTATGGTACAGACAGCTTTCTAAATAAATCAGTTGGTAGGACGTGGTCAAATACAGTATTAAACTCAAAAGTGTGGTTCAACCGAATATTAGTCACAAATGCTGATAGGTCTTCTTTACATTACAACCAAAATTGTTTTATAACTAACTATAACTATGCTTTATTTTATATTTTAACTGTATTTGTGTTCATTTTATGCATTTCATCTTATAGTTTAATCTGTTTTCATGCGAAACATATGAAGGACAGCTACTTCAAACATGTTTTAGTTTTCTGTTAGTCAAAGTCATGGATCATAAGGACCGATTAGATAAAAGGACAATGACAGACATAAATGACCCGCGGCCCTTTCCTGTCTTTTATATTATGTGAGGCATTTTACTTTACTGCTCTTTCTGTTGTTCATAGTCTATTTGTACTATTTTTGTTGAAGATAATAATACTAAAAATAAAGTTGAAAAGAACACCCTTGAAGTTCTCTAAAACAATCATTCCAGATCATAGTGGAAATGTTTGCAGAAGTTTAAAAGTGTCATTCTTTAAAGCTAACAAACTATTAATACAGAGCCATAGTAATCACTTTTCACAACCATTCGTGTCTATTTCTGTGTTTAAACAGGTCGACTGTATATGTGACGTGAGTCATTAATCACTTGCCTGCTGTGAAAATTGTAGATCTCGGGCATGTTTCCAAAGAGAATGTCTCTCTTACTGCGAAGTATTGGAGGCAGGAGCCCAGACAGAGCTGGGTTTTCCATTTCAGCCCTGTAACCCTGCAATATTTATGGCAACACAATGAAGGAAGCATATGGTTTGTGCAAACTGAATAAAATATGTATTGCTAAGAGTAATTAAAAAAAAAAAAAAACTAGGTGAGAACAAACTGTACACACATATTATAAGATTTAATCATAAACTTTTAAAAAATACCTTTTGTGATAAATAAAACTAAACATAGGTGTGTTATCTTACCAGTAGCACTGACAGCAGCTCCTCCACATAGATTCTCTCTGTATCTATGAGTTCCCGCATCACATGACTATGACACATACACAGAGGAGTAGAAAGAGAGACAGCCAGAGGGCATCATTAGTGCTGAACAAAGAGAATCATAAAGTAAACAACATCAAGAGCAGCAGTAAGGACAGACAGATGGGTGGACAGAAGCCTCCTCCTCACCGCTTCAAGAGATCTGGGCTGTCGTCTCCGTACAGACTATACGACACACAGCTCCGGCCTTCCTGGTAGTCGTGAATTACCTCGATCTAAAAACACAATGCAGATGGACGGCACTTTTAAAGAAAGTGTAAATGTCCTGAACAAATTACGGGGCCAAACAGGAAGAGTTAGATACGAAAATTACGAGATAAACATTTTACAGGGTCAGTGAAGCTGTGGAAATGGAAGTATATGAATACATAAAACAAATAAAAACAGTTTTTATTTTATACTTACTTTTCTAGTGTTGGGGCTCTTTCGGGACGCTCTCTTCCCAGGCAGAGAAAGGTCGAATGTGAACTTCAAACCATCACCTGTGAAAGCCAGATGAGCAGCAGCAGCTAATCAAAGAGTGTAATTCAAACATAGTTTATTTCCATATGCTCTGATGAGCTATATAAGGAGATGACTAATTTAAGTGCCCACACTAAATCAAACACAATTGTGTTTGTTTTTTTATAACCGCCTGTACAGTGAGAACATGATAGACTCATGTTGGATTGCACAGCTATTCAAAAAAAACATTAATCAGTCATGATGGACATTTGAGGTAATCAGTAATAATAGGTTGCCTCCTCTTCAGGTGTGGTGTGGAACCAGGATGTAAAGATCTGAAGCAGTGTTTGGCAGATCTGTCAGATTATTTTTGATCCCAGCAGCTGAGTCCTAACATGATAGTCCAAGCTCATTTGAGTGTTGTGCCTGTGCACGTGCCATGTTGCATTTGTCAATGGTATGCATGTATGCATGTATGCGTGTGGGTGAATGCATGTGTATATAAACTTGTACCTGATCAGATCAATCAAAACTAACCACGATTGCCTTTATCTCCTTTCTTAAATGGCTTACATCGCCAGTCTCAAAGGAGCTTCAAAGGGGTTCATATTCACTCTCCCTTGCTTGTTATTGCTCTCATTAGTATGGCTTCCTATTACGGAGAATAAAGTCTTAAAGACATTTAACGGACATGGGAAAAAGCCTCTGTTGTTTTACAGTTATACATTCAATTGATGACGACACGTTGAAATAATAATAATTTTTTTTTAAAAAGCACACACACACACACCAGATAGCACATACTGTATTAATTGGATGCTACTGTATTTGGTTAGCTTTGCACAGCTTCCCATGAGACCCAAAGGGAGATGAAAAGGTCTTTACTGTATATGAACCACATATGGTTCTATAGCAGCTATTGTGACTAATAGAGCAGTCAGGTATCTCCCAGTGGACTGATTATATCGTCTATTCTTGTTCGAGTTCATTTGTAACGGCAACACACACTAACCCAAAGGCCATTCAGGGAGAACGTGGGGCTGTACAGTGGGACCCTGTGATGTGTTAATTCAACCGTGGTGCCTAAAGGAAAGAAGCAAGGGGGGTAGGGATTGGTTCCATGCCAGAAGGACTACCTTGAGACCCCATACTGGGCCTGGAAACCAGAGGAGGGAGGGTAGGGAGTTAGTTGATTTTTGAAAAGCATACTGTATATGCAGGAAATCTGACAGCTAACTGAAGACAAGTGATGTCTCCACTGTAATAAAGATCATTCTTTGTACGGGTGTGCCTACATGAGGTGACAAATTCTCTATTCCAACAATAATTCGTTCTTCTTTGATAAAACTGTGAGAGTGTGTGTGTGTGTGTGTGTGTGTGTGTGTGTGTGTGTGTGTGTGTGTGTGTGTGTGTGTGTGTGTGTGTGTGTGTGTGTGTGTGTGTGTGTGTTGTACCATGCTTTGGGGAGAAGAGCGGGGACTTGGACCGTGGCGGGTTTTCAGGCCTGGGGGCCACCAGTTGGACCGGTCGTACATGTTTGTCAGCCAGCTTCCTGAGACAAGCCTGGCGGTTCTGGATCATCTGCTGTACTGCAGCGTGCTTTTCAAACGTTTTCCCAATCTGGCCCTAACACAAAAGGAGAGAGAAACCATGCAGAGAAAAGACAATAAATATTGCTGTAAAATTCAATGATATTACTGGTGAACATGGTCAAACAAAGACAAAGTCACACTGTATACTTCACATATCAGATCTATTTACAGGCCTTTTTTTTTTTTTTTTAAAGTAAATAAGAGGTTGTATGGCCTTCTTTCTACATATAAGCTTATGGTACCTGAAGCAGAGGTGTCATGACAGTCTCGTACTCTATGGCCAGGATGTCAGGTCCTGAGCTCAGCATAGATGGCGACCCCTCAAGGAACTTCTCTATGTCCCTCAAAGCAGCCTGGGCCCCCTCCTTAGACTGGAACTTATCTACTAGCTGATTGGCCAACAAATATGCTCCATCATCACACCAAGTATGGGCCTGAAGGAAGAGAGCACATGTATATTATCACAATGTTTGCGTGTGCTTATGTGTTTGTAAAGAACTGCAGATCTCTCAGCACCTGCCCAAGACAAAGCAGCAGCTGGTGTGTTTGCAGGAGAAGGGAGTGTTTGGTCTTGAGAGCAGCACTGAGTGTATCACAGTGGTGGCGAAGCTCGTTGCAGCGCTGCATAATAAGAGCCATGGCATAGTGGTGACCGGCTGACAGCTGGTGTCCGTGAAGGATGATGATCTGGGCTTGAACCATCACCTCCTGATGAGTGCAAACAGGGAAACCCATGAAGGAAGGGGTCAGTTTTTGTTGTACACACTGTGATAACTCAAACTTTCCAGTCCTTCAGCACCCATTATACATATTATACATATATACAGTTGTATGCACGCATTTAGGAACTCCTGGACAGATATATTTACAGATTTTTTTTTTTAAGTAGATAAAAAAAAAAAGCTAAATACAAGCAAGTCAAAAAGCCATGAAATGAAAAGTAACAGTGCATTGATATCTAAAGAAAGGCCCGTTTATGATGTGTCTCTGCTACAGAAGTGCCATTGTCTGCAGATGTTGACAGTTTGATTGCAGAAATGCTGACCTGTGCATTGGCTTCCAGACTGTCCAGCCTCTTCAGAGCCTGTTCTGTTTGAGCCAGAGTGTTCACAGATATGGACAGTTCCCTCTCCTGAGCCGTGAGATGCTCCAGACACAACTCCATCTAAACAGACAAGACACAGCACATATACACACAGATTAAAAAAACAAACAAACAAAAAAACAACTAACTATATAAAGCCAGAGTGGGAGCTATCAGAGGAATTACATCCACATTAAAACTTGAGTCCTGTTGAACGTTCTATACTAAAATGTATTATCTGCTGGGGAATATATAAACACAAAAACACATAAGGAACATACAGGTACATGAAATGTTTACCTCCTGAAAGCTTTGCTCATATCTGATCAACTGCAGGTACTGATGTAGTTTTAGATGATGCTTCTCAAAGAAGCCATCAAAGGCTGATTCCATGTCTCTGAGCTGGGCGAGAAGCCTTGAAAACAGAAGAACGTTGTCATAGATCTCATTGGTTTCCACTGTAAAGCGCCCAGTAAATTATTAGAGTTTTAAAGTTTAACTGTAAGAACATAAATGTAACCAGAGGGCAAACTTATTGGTGGTAGATAACAAGTTGACTTTTAAATACACTTTTTAGCAACTGATCGAAGACATGATAAAACGCAAGAAAGAAAAAGACTGCTTAAAGATGTCTTACCTTTGCACTGTCTCCGAGTCCAGCTTCACATCCCACTGGGAATCATCCTCTTTCCCAGTGGTCTCCAGGCTGGAGAGAAGATGACGACCCTCCTTTGACACCGACCTGATTGCGTCCTATCAAATAGAGGAAAATTGACATCATAAATAGCAGATTAAATATAATTGCAGTAACATTAATAAATGCATTTTCAATGAAAACCTTAGAAATCTTACCTTGAGTTTTCTGTACTTGTCGGTGTGAGACTCGAGGAGATACTCGATGGCTTTCCCTTCATCAGGCAGCTCCGTCTCAGCCAGCTCAGTGCCAAAGCCCTGTAGCATCTGTGCGATGTCTTTGACTGTTACAGCAAAACTTTCAATAGCCTGTAGTGGAAGCAAAACCACCAAAAGACCGGTTGTACTGGTGCATAGATAATGTATGAGAATGCTTATTTGCATAGTAAAAGGAGAACAATCTGTGGTTCATGTTAGAAAACTCAAAAGTAAAGAATAGGTACATTCCCTTCTGTATTTTAAACTTCTCGTTCACATTTGCTGGATTTCCAGCAGCCGCTTTACAAAAATGGTTAAAAAAAAAAAATAAAACGTGTCTCAGTCAGAAATTTAAATGAAATGACAAGAAAGTGATGAAGGGTGAAACAGTTTACAGTTTGATTCCAGTGTAATTCATAATATGTGGCTCACAGTTCGTAAAACAATCCAGTCGCTGTGACAGTAGTCCAACGTGCCTCCAAACTCTGACGTCAGCTGGTTCTCATCAATGTAGTGCAGCAGGTCTGTGACAGAGCTCAGCATCACCACCTAAATGTGCAGACTGAATCTGAGACCTCACAAACAACACTTTGTACTTTGTCTGACATTACCTATTAAAAGATATCATGCCCAGATGAAAAGGAAAAAAATATTTTTTTTGTATTTCAAATATACTGACTTTTTCAAGAATATATTGCAAATATACTGACAACAAATTGTACTATTGACAAATATATAAAAAGTATGCAAATCATGCTTGTACCAATTTTCACAATACAACTTTTAACACACTTTAGAATAATTGTACTGTAGCACATTTTCTAGAAATATATTATTAGACAAATATACTTTAAGTGAAAGTTTAGTGTATTTAGTGTATTGATTTGAACATTGTTTTTAAATGTATTTAAAATGTATGCTCAAAATTATCATTGGACCAATGCACTGAAAGTATATTTTAACATTATCCATTTTAATATCCTGAAGTTTTAGTATATTTTAAGTTATATTTGAGTGTAATTCCAATCACAAAGTGAAGTGAATCATGCTTTTATTTCAATATATTACTTGTACATTTCTTTTGGAAAGTTTTGAAATGTATTACTGTGATAATGCACTGAAAGCAGATTTTAAAAATACATATTTTGATATCATGATGTTTTAGTAGCTATATTTGAGGTTACATTTTATTGTAATATTGAGTGAACATGCATGTTTATATTTCAGTACATTATTTGTACATTTCTTTTGGAAAGTGTTCCAATGCATGGCTACAATAATGCACAGCAGGCCCATTTATAAAAAATGTCAATTGTTAAGATGATCACAATTGTATAAAGTGCATAAATAGCTATACTTGTAATTGTGATGACACCCACAACATCCTGACATTGCAAGTCATACTTATTGTGACTTTTTTTTTAAAGATTTAGGGACGCAACTCTGATGAAGACTGAGGTTTATCATCAACTCAGAGAACGGCAAGCACAATTAAAATAGAGCCTTGAATGACAGGTCATCAGTGATCGATCCTACACCAAACTGTGAGGAAAACTTTGTCACATAATCACAAGTGTTTCACTCAGGCCATAACGCAACCTTCACCTATAGACTCTTATGTAATGTTGTTACTAACACAAAATGTTGATTATTTTCATTCTGAAGGTTTATGTCACTTTTTTGAAAAATGTTGCATTTTGGGAAATATCAGTCCTATGATAGTATAACACGTCAGTTGTCTGTACATGTCTGTTGTACCTGACAGGGACGTGTGGTTTGATGTGGCTCTAATCCATTTATTTTGTTTTGTTTTTTGGATCCCATTCTTTCTTGTAGCAGCAGATGGATGATAATACTGGTCACAGCTTGGATCCCCATATGGATCAAATCATGGCATCCCTTTGTGGTAGGTGTTCAGATTAGGATTGGAGTGGTTAACATTTCAGAGGACAGTATGTTTAAACTATGATTTTGCTTCTTTACACTTCTTCTGGTAGGAATATTGGCATACCATATTGATATAGCTCCTCACTGCTAATCTTGATTTACTGTTCACAAAATATATTGGTTCAACAGGATTTTCTGTGTAGTCAAAATAGAAGAAAATGTTGTATGAATATGCTGTGTGACATCATCTCTCGTCTATTCTGTTAACAGATAAGAGTTTCCGCAGACAAGTGCCTCGGACGTGCGGGCGGTCATCAGACGCAAGTGTAACAATGAGCAGTTCAACCAAAAGAAAGGAACATAATGTGGAGCATGTTTGCGTTTCTATTTAGTGAGCGAGAGTAGGCAGTGGTGCAATAAACAGGAATGTGTGTTGTTGTTTTTTTTGTTTTTTTTATGGTTCAGTATTCTTCTGTGTTCTTTTAATCTGAAACAAGGTCATTCTGTTTTGTTTAGTAATACATGTGCCATGTAAACTTAAATCAGAAAATATTTTTCTCTCTGTTAAGTACATTTTCTTATATTTTTTGAAAATGCACTATACTACAATTATTTAACAGTATGTTTAATTGTTTAATGTGAAAATTGTTAGAAGTATTCTGTTAGTAAACGTTATATATTTTGCAGATAGTACAATTCTTGGCAGTGTATTTGCAATGTACTATTAGAAATGTGAATATATATGAAATTCAATAAAGTGTTTTTGATTACTATCTGGGAAGTGCATTGAGCATTTAGGATACTGGTGATACATTTCTAATATTGTAATGTGTAAGAGTATGTAGTGTACAAAGTAAGATAGCATAAAAATTGTGCTTTCTTGGTACTTAGAATAAGCCAGAATAATAACTTTTGATATACTATTAACGCAATATCAATATACTGATATTGTAATGTTTACATATTTGTAACACACTCAATAGATTTCAAATGTACTTAAAACACAAATAAGGTATAATTTAAGTTTGCTATCAGGTGTGTATATTAGTATATACAGTCATATACTTAAATTGTACTAAGTATAGTTAAAGTTTTTCCAATTTAGCCCCAAAATAATACACTAAATACACTTCAAATTGTGATTTTCTACAATTTACTTACTACTAAAATATATTTAGTACAAAATTAGTTGTTCCAAAATAGCATTCTTGAAGTATACTGATGAGGAGTAGGGCTTCAAGTATACTCAAGGATGCTAAGATTAAATATAACTTAGCATATGTATATTTCACCTGGGTGCACTTTCCTACAATAGAACAAGTATTTTGGGCAAGTCTCTGTGCCACACTGGAGGAGGTATCATCAACTACAGACAAGTCTATCTTCTGAACGCAGCAGAATTGAGAAATTTGGCATACAAGAGGTTGTTCTCAGTCACAGACAGTGGAAAGCCAAGTGATAGCATTGATGCTTCTCAAATTAAAGCATAGCTCACCAGAAATACTAGAAACATCCTACGTAGGGTAACTTCCTGCATGAGAATATTTAAGTTAAAACTTAAATCCACGTGTTCTCGGCTTTGTTCACCACAGAACATTTGGCTCGAGCCCAGGGTCGTAACACGAACGAGGTGTACCTTGTTGTGATGTGAGACATGTTTGGTAACTGAGGAGGATCTGCCTTACTGGCATCTTGAGCATGAAGTCCTCTTGGCTGAAGCGGAAACCAATGTCAGTAACAGTACGGTGGAAGAAGCTGGTGGGTCGGAGCACCAAGACCAGGTGGAGGTTCCCAGGAAAGGAAGCCTTGATGTTGGAAAAATGATTCACTGTTATAGTGACGACGCTGCATAGTGACAAGGACTTCATTTAAAACAATAACTTGTGTTGTATTGTCTATTTAACCTCACTATGTTGTACACAATAAATATACAGCAGCTGCATGTTCACACAGAGACACACAGCCTTAATCCTGTATGCATACTGTCACAGGAAGATATATGGACTGAAAAAAAAAAGCATTAAGAAGCTTTAATCTTCCATATCTGACAGGAGAGACTTCAGGTTTCCACTGGTCCGTCACTCAGGTGATTACTGTAAGCCTAATGCACTATTTACACACATCATAGTCTGCATTTCATCTGCAGGTCGTTTGAGGTCATTGCGTGACGTAGGCATTTCTGAACATAATGCACGCAGATTGTATGACAAGTAAGTAATTGAACATTGACATCATGCAGGTACAAGTGTTGCAAAATCCACCTCTGCAGTAGGATTTATGGGCAATATCACATGGCTCGCTATACATTTTATTAATGTGACGCAGCTTCTGCCAGGCATTCGTCCTGAATCGACCTTCTGATATCAAGACAAACATGCATTAAAAAGTAATCAGTCTGACAAGGCTACAATGGGTTTCGTTCAGCTCTCACGCACAGTCGCATGACTAAGCATAAGTTCGCTCTGCACCGCAGTGCAACGCTCTCCAGCATCCACGGCTGGTGCCACTGCCGCATTCACCCTGCCCGCCCAAAAACTTCACCCCAAACTCTTCACAAGGTGCATCAAACAAGCCAACTGCTCATTACCGGGCTCCTCCGGATCTTCGGCACTTCTGGCCGGTAAAAGCAATCCGCCATGGTGTTAGAAGCCATCTCGGTTCAATGCATAAGTTCCCACCCGTCCACTGAGAAGCGGTGCCAAGCCGAGGTATGCTGCTCCCTCCGGCTGACCACAGCCGCAGCGCTGCTGCTGCTGCCTCTCAGACGGAGGGTGGCAGCGCTCACTGCAATGTTTCCCCTCCCGCCCGCCTTCCTCCTCATCCTCTCCTCAGTATTCCGCGTCATCACCCAGTTTTTGCTTACTCATACATTTGCAGCAGTATGCATTGGTACATTCAGTACAGACAGACTGTTCGGGTCCACTTCAAACTATAGGCACCATTTGGAAGTGCACTATACACTATGCTAGAAAACACACTTTATTTTTTTTGCAGCATTAATGGTTTGATTTTTTTTTTTTTTTTTTTTTGTTGCTGTCCAGGTTTTTCTCAGGGTTTTCAATAACAGCAACTCATAAATAAAACAGTAGCCTGTAGGCGCATCCAAGTTGTAGCTCATGATGAGCTATTTGTCCTATGATGTCTGAACTCTTCTGGTAACAACATTGGTCAGATACAGATGACCCCTTTAGAAGAGGAAAAACTTACTGCTATCCTGGCAAGTGCAGTTTTGATAGAAGCCCATGTGTCCAGTCTTCGGTCTAAAATGATGATGAATTTGACTCCTGGTTGCCTCGTTCTGAAAGCAAAAAAGGCATTTAAACAATGAGTGAGGTTTTGGTGCCTCACAGCTTTCAGCCACCAAATTAAGAAACTATGATCAGTCAAAAGCAAACGAACAGTCTTAAAGATGCCTTATTGTAATTTCATCTCATTTATAGGTGTTTTACACTTCTATACTTGTTTTCATGTGAAATTTAATACAATTTCTTTTAACTAAATGTCTTGGAGTCAATCCAATTTAAACTTTCCAAATCTCCTGGAGAGTGAGGTGTGGACACAGAGGACACCACCAGGACATTTGATCCTGAGCTGAGGAACACTGACAGTCAGACCGGCTGTGTTCAGAATACAAGCTCTGAGCTTTTGGTGCACTGCAGAAAGAGAGAGACTCAGGCAGGAATAAATGAGAGGACGCACCGAGGGATGAGAGTGAGGTATGTAAACACTTTGGTTAAGGCTTCCTCTGGAATGTCACTGAAAGCTGAGCATTCTGGGAGAGTGATGATGACGCTGGAGTCCTCCCCACGCCCCCCTGGGAGAAAAACACATCACTGTTTTTGAAAAAGACATGAGATACATATGCTTATGGAAACTGTTAAATAAATAAAAAAAGACCTCACCTGACAGGTATGCCACCTGTTTCTCTATGTAGCCTCCCACCTCCTTCATGCTCAAAGGCACAGTCACCTCTGGGAGAAGAAAACAAATATCATAACCAGGGCTTTATATATAAACAAGACATTTGAATATGAAGATCCATGGGTACTGAATGATGTCAAAATTTGGATGTCATGTGTTGTTATATTATCTCCAAAGTAGGTACTTAGATTTTTGAAAAATGGTAAGTACCTAATTTTAATTTATTCATGTTTCGTTTCATTTATTTGACAATTTTTTTTAATGTTAGTGTGTAAAACCCACAATAGCTATTTTGCACAAGTTTTACATGACTATCTAAACAGCGTTCCAATTGCATTTTCACAGTGAAACCTTTTCTAGTTTTGAGAATGAATTAATCCCTTTTAAAAGACAGTAACTCGCACAAAATATCACCTTTTAATCCCAAAAAAAGACAGCAGGGCTCACTGAAACTTGACCGTCCAAGAACTATTTTGAACTTTGAATCATTGCTGTTACATTATTAAATATTAGTGCATGTGTTCCATGATGATGATCACTGGATGCTGTAGTTGTAACTGCTGCATTACCGTTGCAGATGTAAAGTCTGAATCCGGTGCAAGTAAAATAATCACATCAACAAAACACATCAGCTCATTCAGACTACAGTAGAGTATCTGTATCGATGTTGGAGAAGAGTTCAGATTTCCCATATATCTCATGCTTGGTGCCATTAGTGTGCCAGTGTGAGTAGCCAGTAAACGTCTCTTTTAGAGCAGTTAGTGCAGATCTGCTCATCGATGCACCAGCAGCATTCAACCAGATGTGTTTCGGACAAACTGTGCATCGTGTTGAGGCTGTTTACATATGCTCACCATACATTTGCAATATAATGCATGTAGTAGAAGATCTTATTCATAGTGAGGGTCATGATAAGGAAAAGCATCTTCTACCATTTGGAGACCAAAAAAAAGGCAATACCAATGTCATTATAGCACCTTTTAATCCAAACAATAATTATTAACAAAAGCACATATTTTACAGTACTGACATACTGATTTGTTAAGACCAGTCGAAATACCCCTGTCCCTCTTCAGGGGTTTATGAAACAGATCAACAGGGCAGTAAATCTGCTCACAAGTCATACTTTCCTCATCCATAATGGATGGAGACATTAAAATTTAACAGGAGCAGAGAGATAGAAAAACGCAGTCAGAAAAAGATGAGGAAGAACGGAAGAGCAAAGGAGGTGTTATTTTCCAGAAGTTACTGCAGTAATAGTGTCCGTGAGGCTGTCAGGGAGCGAGTAATGAGCTCCACTGGTACCTGCTGAATATTTGATGTGTATCTGTAACAGAGAGGAGCTGAGCCAAGCCAGGCCACAGCAGGACCAATGGCCGGCCTGTGCGCACACAGAAACAGGATAAAGTTACTGTCACACTCCAATAGTTATATAATCATTTATGCCAGGCGCCATGAGACATTCAGGAGTTTGGGACAGGTCCTAAATGAATAGATGTAACGTCATGTCGAAGCACATTTAACTGCAATGTGCGAGAGTATACTGTAATAGCGTTTGAGCTACAGGAATGTAGAACAGTGCATGGTTTGTATGGTTAAGTTATGTAAATGTATAACATGTTGAATGTAAGCAATCATAAATTGGATAAGCAAGCTATTTAAGCAACTCTTACAGCATTGATGTCAACCAAATAAGCCCAGGATACAGAAGCGCGCGCACACACTGCAGACCTCTGCTGCATTTGATCAAAGAAAGGGTAGCCTGTGCTGTAAACTGCAGTGTGTTTAATAAACTTGCCAGTCGGTAGAAACACTGTACTCCCCCCATCACTCTGCCAGACTACCAGTCCATCCAGTGAATGAATGCATTTAAGAGCACTGCCAAATAAAATGCCTCATTGTCTGTCAATCATGCCTCGTGCCTGACTGTGCAGCACCCGAGGAAAAGTAGAAAATATACAGCACTATTTACCTTGCTAAAATTTTTAATAAAGGTATGTAAAGTTTACAGTATAACGTTCTTATAATATTGAAAAATATACAAATCCCAGTGTGCTTGTGAGATGTTTTAAGAAATGCTGTGTGCTTTGAGCTTGTGTCATGTTGTCTCCAGGTGACATGGCAGCACATTGTGCACAGACAAAAGTCAAACAACCTCTGTTTGCTCTTCTGATCTTACACAGAGGAAGAGGAGTGTTTGCCAGTGTGGATGGGAATAGAGATTTGCTGCCAGTGAAGAGATCCAGCCTCAGACAAATCCTTCCAGTCTGCATACAAAGCTGAGCTTATCTCTGTTGTCCAAACAATGATAACCATCTCCATCGATTTCATTACGTACAGCTCATGTAAAAAGACTTTATCCCTCTGTGCTTTGTAATGTTTTGTTCTTTTACAACACTGAATTGCGGGCAATTTTTTTTAGGCTTTTTGACAATGATCAGATCTCAGTGAAAATAAACATATAAATATTTATATATAAATATTATACATGCATATATACACACACACTGTTAAACCCAACATGTTGAGGCTTTTCAAACACGACTTTTGTCTGATTATCAACTAAAGAAGTGAAGCGATTAATCTGTGCACAGGGAGTGACACGGATATAATTTCCCATACTGCCCAGTTGATAGTACAGTGCCACACCTTACTCACACAGTACAGTAAATCTTAGTGAATCATACAGAATCACAGTAAAAGGAGGCGAGTCGCACATACACATAGAGGCTGTATTAAGTCTGATATTACAGATACCCAAAAAGCAGACATGTAATCCCTTGCTGAGCAAAAAAAAAAAAAAAAATCCCCTCTTACAAACATGTTCATAGCACACAGAGGCCCAATCTCATGTTGCTTTTAGGTCACGAGATATTTTGCTAAATGAAGCTTTAAATGCGAAGGGGATTAGACTGGTGGGTGGCTACATTCTGATAGAAAGGGGCAGAAGAAAACTGTGTGTTCTGCCCGCTCATATATATAAAACCAGATTTATTTTAGACCAGAAAGGCATGAATGGTGAACCCTGCACAACAGCACTGCAAGGCTTTGAGCTAGGCAGGACCGATGCTTTTAATATTTACATTCAAGGACCTGTGACTAGTACCAAATATCTCCGGGTATTCGTTACGTTACTTATTTTTTAGTTAGTTCTCGGAGAGATATTTTGCAATATATTTTGTATAAGCGCTGGACGAAGAACTATATCTTTCTCCTGTGCTATAGGCATCACAGGTCTTCCGATCATATTATCATACTCTGTGTGCACTACTACCGACACACGTTTCTAAAGAGAATTCCCTTGTCTCTCCGCACCCAGTTCTATGAAATTTGCAGGTGATAGCAGGGCAATGAAGTGAAAATGTCACAGAATCATATGTGGATGTGTGAAGTTGTGTGGGAGTCGTGGTTCAAATTGAGGCCCGTCAGGCAGTTCAGGAGTCAAAACCATAAACGGTTGCGAAGTTTAAACTCTAAATAAAAGTTGGTGTCATTCCTGGATGCCGATTTTAAGTGTCATGAAAGGAGAAAAGAGCAAACAGGTCGGTTAAGGCTTTAAGACTGAAATAATCTAACGTGCTGATGGAAGAGTACCACGTGGACATTTTAAAATGAAAGATAGATTAGATTGTATTCCCAGGGGAGCACAGACTTCTTTGGGTTACGTGGGAGTTGTCCAACAACAAAGTCATGAGGTTTGGTGTAATGACTATTGTGGAAAATTATAGGTTGACTTTGAAATCCTCACATGCTATCCTAAGTGACTAAGATTGGTAACACACTCATAGAAAGTAAACTGGAGCAGCAGTGGCTCAATCTGATACTGACAATTATATTCTGCAGGTGTAGAAGTAACAGGTGAGCTACGTAAATAAAAAAAATGTACTAACATAAATGATGAATCTCTGGCTATTGTTTCATATAGTTGTGTACCCTTATGCTGCATTCCCTGTAAAGAGGTTAGGATAAACCCTGTTTCATATTTCACACTGGGGGAAAAGAAAAAAAACTTCACCTGGTATAAATAGAAACACAGCATGGCCTTTTCCCTGTCGTATCTGTTACCTCCACACTGCAGAACAGGTACAATGAACACACGGGAAATGTAAAGAGGCAACGTCCCATCAATTAAGAAACAACTCGATGCGGCCAAGATCCCAAAGTAATCACATTATCCTCCGGAGAATGCTGCTCTGTGCACATCAGTCCCATCAGGTCCTATTTCTGTCCATCATGCAAACCTTTGCTATAGTTTTGAAATCATGTTCAAAATACACCTTCAAACTAAATGACTGACAAACAGTGAGGATAATGTTTTGGCTGTTTTAAAGCTGACGTTTGAAAAATTATGTTGATTATTTTATTTAAAAAAAAGACCATAAACTTTACCTGTCCTACACTAAATGCAGTTGTTACAATGGAATAAAGAGTGACACGTGCAGTGACACGTGCAGTATCAGTTTTTAAGCCTTGTAGTTCAATACATGACTTAAGGACATACCCAAATACTACAAGCTGCATTTCGTACTTTTTAATCAATCCATTTTTCTTATGCTTGATGTATAACAGTTATAGTACGTCTTTTTGCTTCCATCACTGTCCGACACTGATTTACGACTGATATCCACAGATATTGAGGTTACAAATCATTAAATATCCATCCATCTGTGATGGCTTAAAATAGCTGACCTAATCCCTGCAATAGATCACTGTAGGAGCAAAGCTGCAGGAAGTGACACATCAATAATACTGACTGAAGATACAGTACAGGGTGCAGTTATCTACTTACTTCCTGTATTGGTTCTCAGAAGTTACAAATGGACCTTGTAAAGGAAACTAAATGGACCTCTGCCAAATTACATTTCCGTTTGCTGCACTGTGCTGACAAGGGTAAGGTGAAATGTAGTAATGTTGAATAACTTCAGGGCAGATACAAGATTACATTCAAAAGCCTGAGAGTGGCTACTCTAAGCGAAAAGAGGACTGTCAGCATGATGTGTACTCACGCTGCAGAGTGCTCTCTAGCTGGGAGCCAGCCTGCAGAAGGCAGCGGTAGCTCTCCATCGCCACCTTGGACTCGTTCCCCGGCTGTCTCTCCTCCTGCAGCGAGGCCGGGCCCATTCCCCTTCGTCTCTGACACAGGATCAGCCCGGGAGAACTGACGCCGTCGTGGGAGGCAATGACTGTAATGACCGTAGTCCAGGCCTCACATCCTCTTCAGAGTCCTATAGACCCTCCATAGTATAGGACAACAGGGAAACTCAGGCCCCACCTGACTCTGCAGGTCCCAGGATCCACATGGGATAGGTCCCGTAGGCTGCTTCTGCTGCTGGCTCTTTCTGACCTTGAGCTGCATAGGGTGCCTCCACACTAAGCTGCGCGGCCACAACGGAAGACCTGTCCACATAAGCAGGAAACAGTAGTTCGTTGTCCCGTTGTGGCCCAGACTGGGTGTGATGTGTTTCTTCCCCCTCACGTCGTCAGCCTGTCGTGCTCTCAGCGGCAGTGAGCTACTTCAAAACAAACACGGCTCCATCTGGCCACTGCTGTCTGTCCCTCTTTTCTTTCCCCTCCCCTCCCCTCTCCCTCTCCCTCTGAGCTTTAGTGCGTCAGCTCTGCACTGTGCAGAGCTCTAGAGTCTGCTCCTGACACGCTGCCAACTCCCTCCCAACTTTTCCTCTCACTTCACTCCTTCATCTGCCTTTTTATGCCTTTAGAATAAAGCTAACTGTATAATAGCAGGCTGGACTATTCGGCTGACAGGATCATATCCAGCTTTACTATAACATAGATGCACCCACAGTAGAGAATAGACCTATTGTAAAAAGAAAAAGAAAATGAAAATCTACCACACCCTCAGCCAGCACGTTTGGCCCATGTGAAGCACAGCATTCAACAATCACATTCAAACCAAAGAACAAATATGAAAGGGTATCATTGTGTGCATACTGTAACACTGAGCCTTTCTCAACTCAATGCCCCACTGCTCAGCCCACAACTCCTCTGAATGGATCAGTGCTCATTAACACTACAGACTAGAGTGGAGAAAATGTGTGTCTATATATATATCTATATCTATATATATATGCATGTAAATCTCTGCAGTGACTCACAGCGCTTGGTGTTTTCTTGACGTGAGGCCACACACGCAGCAGTGAGAGAGCAGCAGCACTCTGTCCTGATATGCAGCCACTCAGCTGATCCAGCTTAGCCTCTCTGCCATCTCATTACAGCACAGCATCTGCTTAGTGTGTTAAATGCACACAAACACACACACACACTCCAACCCGCCCACACAAACAAACACAGATCTTTACATCACAGAACCTGCAAACACATCTTTGTGTAACAAAGCACAAGGCAGTTTGTTTATCTTCAAAACATTCTGATTTATTACAGAAAATCTTAAGGTTTTGAATATACTAGTTTCAAAGAGGTACATTCAGCTTGGAGGTTTCGAGTGTTGAAGCTGGAGACCCAAAGGGTTGGAGGTGGCAAGGTGTCCCTGCTGTGTGACACAGAGGTGCCTGAAGGTGGTGTTCACCTCCACCCCTCACAGACAGGGACAGAGTCCACAACCAAAAGAGTCTCTCGTGTTTGTTTTTTTTTGGTTTTTTTGAAGACATTTTTATGTTATTACAAAAGTGGCTGGAAAAAGGTTGCATTAAAAATACAATCCATTATTTTCTTATTTTTCATTTACACAGGCAAAACATTAGATTCAAACATATTTTAAGCTCTGAAAATAGCATTTCTGATGTCACTTAAAGGTTTTTCATTTGTTAACAAAACAGGCAGCCCCTCTGTCCTCTCACATACAGTATCTCTGGCACAGTGCAGTCTGGAGCTGACATGTCACCGAGTACAAAAAAAAAAAAAAAAAAAAAAAAAAAAGCAGCCTCCTCCGCCCTCTTGGATGCTCTTTGAAGGGACGGCATGTACATATTTGCTGAGAATAGCTCAACATGTTTTTTTGTTTTTTTAAACCTTCATTTGCCGTTATGACTGCATTTGCCTTTCTGCAGATACACTGTCAGGCTACAGTCAGTGGGGTTAAATACAAGGCCAGTAGAAGGTACAATAGTTGAGTCTGAACAGGGATCAGTAAAGTAGTAAACTATAAAAAATCCCCATACAGACAGATTCTACAACAAATGGCGCCACAAAGCGTGATAATTAGCAACTGGTGCTAATTAGTTTCAACCAAATAATAAAGTACTTTTTCAAAAGGAGTGACATTGGTTCCAAGGTGGACTTTAGGAAGTTGGGAGTGAGTATTTGGGGGGGGGGGGGCTGCCTGTCTTTGTACACATGACAAAGACTATCAAATGGGGATTGGTGCGGGCTCACATCAGGGCTGGAATAAAACAGGCTAACTTAAGTGGTAAGAAGCTGAACACTCTCCACAATAAAAAAGATTTATGTAATAAAAATATAACATTTGTGAGTAAAATTACACAACAATAAATATGCCTAGGTAGACAATATATGCTTGTGGAAAAACAGGAAAACAAACATATTTCAAAACGGTATCAAAAAGTGTCTGAAATCATGTCATGTTTAAATGGAATGTATGAAGCACTACAAACAAGAAGTCAAAGGAAGGAAGGAAGGGCCAGACAGTCCACTCTAACATCCTGTTGGTCAGCAGATCTGACCAAAAAACATAAGAGTAGAGTCTCACAGTGGCATCAACAATGCTGACTCTGCAGTTGGTCTTCTTTATGTGCCAACTTCAGCGTGACGGAGGAAAAAATACACAAACTAGATAATGGGTAATGAATATAAATACCTCATTTAGGCTTTAGTGCATGTGTGCATAAATGTGTACAACGTGTGTGGTTATTGTGTGTGTGTAATGCTCTCGTCTATCCGACATGTGCGTGTGCTCAGGCATATATTCATGTGCCTTAGTGACCATCTGCGCAATGAAGAAACCAGTTTCCTTAATAGTGCAGGAAATGTCTAACTGAACTACATCGACAAGGTTCAAGTAATCCTGGTTTTCATCACACACACAGGCATTTGTGGCAACTCTCATCCAGTACATTTGTGCGCGCGCGCGCACACACAACGCGCACACACACACACACACACACACACAACTTGTCACTTTCAGGTCACACTGGTGTCGACAGATTTCTGATCGCTGTACGTTCATCTTTTTGGCTTTGAGCAGATACTAACATAAATCTCTAAGCTATATACAGTACAGCACATATATTAATTTTCTCATTTGAATTGTACTCTCTTAAATTATCTCTGAGGTTTGAAAGATTTAGGTCATGCTCCAGACAACGTTTCATTGCCAAAATATACTTAACATCTCTAATCTATCTCTCAATCTCACACAAACACGCACACACACTTTTTGGATCAAGTGGTAATATGGCCTCTGTTAACTCCTTTTAGACATTAGAACGTAATAGAGACAGCAAATTTCATTGATAGAAACAAGTAATCACATAACCATCAGCTAAACCAGAAAACTGATCTAACAGTCTGTTTGCTGCTCTGAGCTGGACAGAAATCACATTCAGTAACTCTTCATGTCGAACGATTTGGATCTGTAAATTAGTGTATTTTCCGTAACATACGATAACAATTTCAAGAATAACCACTAAAAAGCGCAATAACTGTAAAGTAGAGGAACTTCTTAAAGTAAAACCGTAGAGAATATAGGAAGAACAACAACAAAAAAGAACAAAAAAGTTGGCAGAATACAGTGACTGAACATCAGTGGAGTGAAGTGTTCTTTTGAGCCTTCTTTCATGCAGATGTACCATTCTTGGAGTGGATATTACAACTGCTTGTTAAAAACACAACAGTTGGATAGAGCTACTGACAAGGCAGCCATGTATGCATTCATTTGTAAGCTAGTATCTAATAAAAAGTGAAAGAAAGAGTACTCATGCCTGTCTGAGTAGATATTGTATAAAATATTGCAGGGCACTGCTCTGCAGGCATGCGCTGGGGGAGGGGAAGAAGGGGTGGGCGTTAATGGGATTGGGCAGAGAAGGACGGAGAAGAGGCACGCATGTCAAAAAAGACTGCGAAACCACTTTCCACCCCTTCTACCCCCAGTCAGTACATCTCTCTTTTTCTTCAGATTTTGTTCCTCCTCCTCCTATTCGCCTCCTTTCAGATGGCACACAGATCTGACCGGAATGGGACCCTGAATGAGGCTGATGCCGCTGTTGTTGCGAGTCTCTGCTGCCTCTTACTTGCGCTCCTTCAGGTGCTTGTAGGACAGTGGTGTGACAGCTGCAATCTGAAAAAGGCACAAACACACAGATTTTACTTCCAAGTCTTCATCGTGCGCTTGTGCCAACAAAAGGAAGAGGACGAGACACCTTGCAATCATCCCAAATCATCAGAGAATAAGCAGCGATTGGCCACATATTGTTACACGTGAAAGTCACTAAATTTGCACCGTCCCCTCCATCAGACATAAAAAGAAATCCGTGAAGGAAATGATCCCCTTTTCAATCAAGTATATTGATCTGTTGAAGCGCAGCAGGGGCATTGAACAGATAGAGGAGGTTAGGTCTTTCCCCTTGTAGTTTACCTTGATGTTTGTAGGAGGCCACCCGCTGACAGCTACAGGGAGAATAGAAATGCAGGTTAAGCAGTGAAAGCTGTTGAAAAAAATCCTGGTGCCATGTTTGGCAGTCGGTGTGTTCAATAGTGATTGATGGATGGAAAGGTTGTGATTTCATTCCCACATCCAAGGAGGTGGACAAAAAAACCTCAAAACACCCGAGGACATTTAGCACAACATAAGTGATGCCCAGTCACCTCAACACAGGTGTGTTCATGGAAGACGTTGCTTTGATTATTGGCTTTTTTTTTGGTTTTTTTTTACAAACAGACCAAATTTGTTCAATATTGATAGGACATTAAGATATAATAGTCAAATTATATTACATATAATATAATATAATATAATATAATTATATGGTGTGTATGTATGTGTTTATTATTTTATTGTCTACCCCCTGTAACGCTGCAGCATCTGGGCTGAGGTTCCGCCAACGTCACATCATGCACTGAGCTCAGCACTGCACTCACAAAACGCATCCATTATTTGCCAGGAAAGTAAGCAGACATCAAGCACCAACACGGGTTTGGATGTGCACACAGGAGAGAAAACGGCCACGACCTAACCACCACGTCACAAACAGCACATGAATGTCAGAAAGTGGAGGAGTTATAGTCACAGACCAGCTCTGTTGGTTCACACTGAGAGAAGAAGACCAAAACTGACACCGACACCACTCTCTGACACTCCGGGTCCAAAAATGAGATGGACTGAAATTAAAACCGAGTTTCAAAAGCACATGCAGAAGGTAAAGAAAAAAAAAAAAAAAAGCATGGCATCCAAAGGGAGGCTGAAAGGAGCACGTGTCTACACAATTACATCTTTAACTTTGCAATATTAGGCCAAGGGATGCATTCAAATGCACCGATTGACCAGTTCAACAAAAATGTTGACAAAAATCGACATGGTAAAAGAGCATCTCTTCAGCCAGCCAATATCAGCTTAAACGACACATAAGAACACACTGGGTCTTGTTGAATGTGGCCTGCAAGATCAGTATGCCTTTGATTCCTTTGTTAAAACTCAAAGTTAGAGACGAGAACTGCTGGAGGGGTTGACTGGGCGAGCGAGTCATTGATTGGCTTAAATTGCCTGAAGGTGGGCTGGTACCTGTTTAAATGACAGGATTGGACTCATCTGAAAAGGTTCTCATGAGCAGGGGCCTGGCTGAAGACCGGGGAGACTGGAGGCCCCCCACGCTCGACTGAACCAGCTTCTTCTAGAAGGGCGAGGCAAGAGACACCAGTGATGTCACTACGCTGACAAACACACACACACACACACACACACACACTCAGTCTCTCTCTCTCCATCTTGTGCCCTCTCTTACACACAGACATACAAATAAACAAAGAACAAACATATATATTCACAAAGACTTCAAAAGTGGACAGGTGGACAATGAAAACAAGTCCAGGTGCCTTTTTTCCCCGACACCTTTTACTTCCAATGATAAGTTTCAGGAGCCTTGACTTTGTTAAATCGGTCCAGATAATTCAGGGCTACTATCCTTGCATATTTCCCCAAAGAATGTACGAAAGAAAACACGCAGACGCAGACACAGACACAGACAGACATACACAGACACACAGACAAAATGCAATGCCCTGCGGGGATTGTGTTCAGGATCCAGGATGAAGTTGTGGACTTGAGCCTCATGCAGGTAAGTTTGGGTGCTTTGACGTGCTGCAGTCACCTGACTGGACATGCGGAGACAGCAGGCATGGGAGCAGCACAGGCAGCTGGGAGGAGACATTGACTAATACAACTGGACACACAAAGATGGGAGGACTGACTGCACGCTTTCAGCACAGACACCCTGTCCTACTCCACACTGCTGGCAGAGATGAGCACACACCATTCCTCCCAATTTAATAAACATATATCATGAAAAGCACTAAAAGGGGGCCTTCCAAGGATAGCATTCCTTAAGTAGTAATTCATCTGAATTATAAGGCGTAATCTGTCCAACCGAGGGGGACTACAAACTTTTACAGACTACCAGCCCGAGTTTCTTTATAGGGTAAGGAAGGAGTCGAACAGTGGGAGAGGAAGGACACAACAAGTAGGAAACAAGCAAGTCTGGCAGACACAGAAATTCTGCAGGAAGAGACTTAAAGGATAAATGCTGACAGAAGGAAAAAAGAGACCTCAGTCACTCCATGAGAAGCTGTGAGTGCTAGCGGTCTGTGACAACATGAAGATAGTAGATGTCCCCGAGGAAGGAAGGCGATGTTTCATCTTTAGAGACAGTCCAGAGAGGAAGAGAGAAAAAAATCAGAGGGTGAGATAGATAAGAAGAATGTGTTAAAAGTGCAAACTCAATAGTAGCAGTAGAAAAGGTAGAAAATGGGCAAAATTAAAATGGTCAAATACTTGAAAACTACATTATACTTATACATTTATACATTATACATTTTTGATTACCTCTTTGCTAACTGATATAAAACGAATGTATACATTGTGCATTGTAATAAGCATATGTCGTTCAAATCAGCAAGCGGCATGGCTCCCCTTAAATATATGGACAACTTTTGGTTTTGTTTATTACTTTTCCCAAATAAAAGAATTCGAGACATGAATTTGAAAAAGTGGGATCCACCCAAAAGCACACCACCAAACATTTCCAGCTGTTTGGAAAACACATCAGCCTGATGAGGAGCAGATTGAAATGATAAAATGTGCCTAAGAAAGTCTTGAGAAAGAAATGTTAGACAAATCTTCAGATGTGCAATCATACCGACATATATATACAGCGTATGTAGATTGTCTGCATATATATTTTAGATGCAGTGGAAAAAAAAAAAGCTTTTGCGTGTCTCTATCTTCATAGTTTGAGCCATTAAATAAAACAGCACTTGACGTTAACTGATGTGTCATAGCAGCCAGCAGAGGGCTGTTGGCAGTCAAAAATCTTGAATCCTTTTTCAGACAATTTGAAGTCTAATTCATTCTCTGTTGTCCTTTGCCTCATGATTTAACACCACAGGTAAGAGAGGTGTGAGTGGAGGCCAACAGCTCTCATGACTGTACTACAGACCTCTAAATACATAAAGGATGGGGTCCTCTCACAACCCCTTGAAGAAGAGAGAGAAGAAGTTAAAGTAGAGCGCAGGTGTGTGTATGTGTGTTTCAGCTCTACCTGTCGACCGTGGGGGCCGCGGGGCTTGCGGAACACCACAAGCAGGATCTCTGGCAGTAGGCTGAGCAGGATGAGCAGGATGATGACCAGCCAGGCTGACACCGAGCTCAGCATGTTGGCAAACACAAAGTACAGGCGCTGCTGCTTCAGGAAAGGCCTGCAGGAGAGGCAACACTTTAGTTTATACTGTCTGGGAGAGCTACTGGGTTTGAATAGAAATATGAAATAAAAACTAGGTAGTTTTGCTTCCTAAATTGTTGTCTAACCATATTATTCCTCCCCAGAAGAAGCTGAAAAACACGTAGAAGGCCAGGGAGCCCCAAATTACAAAGTGGTTGATCCATGTCCAATGCCGTGTGTCCAGAGCAAGCTTAAAAAAATTAAAAAAAAAAAAAAAAAAAAGAGGAGAAAAGAGGAGAAAAGTCAATGAAAGCAGGTCAAAGATCAAAAACACTTCAGTGTTCAGCAACCCATCTGCTCCAGACACACCATTTAATCAAATCAAATAAATAAACAGCGGGAAACTTACCTTTAGCGTTACAGTGAAGACAAGGACAGTGAAGACGATCGTTCCATAGGACCAGTTCCCAAAAACCTGGATTCAAATAAGACAAATGAGCAGATGTAGTGAGGACAATATGCTTCATCATGCAAGTTAATATCACGCCCATTTAGAAGGTAACTTGAACCCCACCTGGCCATTATCCTGCAGGGCTGGGTTACTGAACAAATATCGAACACCAAAGAAGAAGAGCAGGCCATGGAAGATTCCCAGTAACGTCCAGTAGAGAAATGGTCCCCAGCGTAACATAGCATTCTTAGCAATCTCTCTTAAGAAAGTAATGAAAGAGAAAGATCAACAAGCTTATTATCTTATCCTGCACATGCTCTCAATAATGAAAAGGGTAACCGTTAAATATTTAAGTAAGAAATGTGAACAGCTCTTCCTGATCCAAACAAACGGAAAAACTAAGACTCACATTTATAGAATGTTTGATGTATGTTTAATGTCTTAAAATGCTTCATCATATAGATTAAGGTAGAAACAAATATTGTAGATTTCAATAGATTTCGGCATAAAAGGGCATATTTCAGGGCAAAAGGGACAACACTTCAAAAAACACAATGTTACAAAAGCAGAAATAGCAAACTACACTTGTGAATTTGTAACATTCTCATTTAATTGTAAATTTAGTTATAACCTAATGCTAAAAAGTAAGATATAATGATACGTCTCAGTCTACACCAGTTTGTTCATTGATATAATCTCTGTTAGATTTTTATTAGTGACTGTGCAAGTATTTTGGGGTCTTTTGGCTTTTCTTTTCTTTTTGTAAATTATGTCTCTCTATTCGAAAATAAAAGATTGACTACTCAGTCAGCCAATCAAGTTATTACTCCTCAAAACAGCGATCCTAAATTCAAAACAAAATGAAGATCCTAATTTCTTTGACTGAAGGTCCTCTTTGATGAAAGTATACAATGTGACAAGCACATCTACTGTACTATATCCACTGAGCAGCAGACAAGAAAAAAAAAAAAAAAAATCCCCACGTTTACCTGTAGAGGGTAGCATTGTCCAGGAGAACCTCAATGAAAATGTGCTGCTCCAAAAGGCTGTAAGCCAGGATGGGCATAGAGGTGAAGCAGATGTTGTACATCGTCAGATAGGCCGCATCATACAGGGGCTGGGGAGGGGAGGATGGGAGGGGGGGGGGGGGGGGGTTGAAGGGACAGGGGTTGGTAAGGAGGAGGAGGAGGAGGAGGAGGAGGAGGAAGGATGGGGCAACCAGGGGTTATTATCATGGAGAGGAAAAAACTCACACACACCAGCATAACTTGTTTCACAGAGCATGAGCACACTTGTATACATCTTTCATGTAGTTATGAAAGATCGATGTCAGGGGCCAAGTGGCATGAGGCAGAATGAAAAATTCACCCTCATCTTTCACACTCATACTAAAGCATAATCAATTATCTTACCAAGGATGATATCTATTAATAAGTACTGCATTGATTAATGGACATTTCCATGCCAGAAGCTATTTTTATAACGCAGTACCAGTAACACACTAAATATTTAGATTATATCATCTATTTCTCATTAATAATGAAAATAATTAATGTGTTCCAAATTATATCAATAATAAAAAAAAAATATATTTGTCTTGTTTAAGCCATATGTTTATTAACAGTGTGACAACAATCACACATGTCACCAGGATTACATAACATCCATATGCAATGGTGGCACAACATTCTCATGTAGTCCAAGTCAGTGTATAAACGTATCAGAGCTCAAACACCCTGGGGGTAGTGAGGGAGGGGCAATCTGAGGGAAAGACAAGGACGAGGATGTGTGGATTTCAGGGACACTGCCTCCTTTCATGTTCATAACATCTACTCACTTGCTGGGAATAGCCGCAGAAGAACTGGTACAAAAACTGTGGCAAGATGAAGCAAAGATTCTGCAGGCAATGAGAGAAAGAGAACAGGTTGACATTGTTGGACAAAACCATCAAAGACCATCGAATGAATAAGTCCCCAAATGATACCCAAAAAATGCCATGTGATAATTTAGGTTCAAACTAAAAATAAAAAATAAATCTATTTAACTTGTTGAGATTCATTTTCAACAAGTTAAGTCAGATTTGTATCCCTTCATCCAAATGTTTCCAAATCAAGTGAATGTGTGACTTTAAATGGGGAATCAGAGGCTTTGCTGAAACTCTAAACAAGTTCTGAGCTTAAAGCCTGATAAAAAGTCAGTGCGACCGAAGCATCCGTTCCTCCTACCTTGTAAAAGAAATATTGCACCAGGTGTGCAATGCGAACATAGTAGAGATGCCCATGAGCCAACAAAAGTTTCTTAAGGTGCTTGAGTTTGGGGATGGCATAATCACTGTTCCTCACCGCCTGCCGTCCCTCTTTACCCTTAATGCCTAGAACAGCCAGACCAAAAGAAATTACACACTACCTTCACTATATTTGGGACAGTGATTATAGTCAGTTTCAGGATGATATTTCTTACCAATGCCAACGTGAGCTTCCAAAATCATGCTGACATCATTGGCCCCATCTCCAATGGAAAGGGTGATTGGGCTGCCTTTAGAGTTCTTCACCATTTTAACTATCTATAGATGGAAAAGACAGCGGGGCGAGAAATGTATTCAAAGACTTACTACAAAAGTCATCATTTCACTTCTTTAATGACTGACGAGTTTCCACATTTGAAATTGACTGTTCCGACCTGAGCCTTCTGGAGAGGAGCCATGCGGCAGCACAGCACAGCGGTGCAGTTTTGACAAATCTGAAGGAACAGGTTCTTGTAGCGACTTGAGTTGGAATCAGAGGATGAGTTGAGCACCATTGACAGAGTGGCTCCATCTATAATAAAACCATAATCCTGATTGGCCAAAGACCAACTCCTACAACACAGAAGGGAAATGAGGTCAAGTTAAGATTCAGTTTGGTTACCTGATCTCCGAAATGAAAGGCCAAAGTATCACAAAATAATCTCAGTAACTGGGCTCAAATCATGCAAGTCACGGTACCAACCTGGTGACGCCTGCCTTCACTGGCGGGGCATCCTGTACAGCTTTCTTGTGGTACTCCAGCAGGAGCTCATGTAGTCGCTCTTCACGCCTCCTCGCTCCATCCTCTAGAGTACGCACTGTTAGCTCCAACAGCTCTGTGCTCCTCTGGAACAATCTACAAGCATAGCAGGTGGATTTTGCCGTCTCCATCTTGTCCCCCGTGAGGACCCAAACCTTCATGCCTGCTCCCTGCAGGGCTTCCATAGTCTCTGCTGCCTCCTCTTGAAGCCTGCGGAAAAGAGCAAAAAGGACAGAAATGAGATGAGTGAAAGATTTCTACATTAACTCCAAGACAAAATAAGTATCAGTAAAAAGCAAAAAAATCCAACAGCCAGACAATACCATGAACATCAAGGTTTAACTTCTCAGGAGATCTGTTGATTTCCATTGCAGCAAAAAGACAACGTTTTATGACACAAACCACAACCAGACTTTGCAAATGGGACTTAAATGAGGATTAGAGAGGAGTGACAAACACACATGTATAAGATGCATCAAATTCACATAATAATTCATAAAAATGTTTTGGATGCTGTGACATTTTAAAATCAAGAGCACTATAATATTTAATGTCCAAGACAATAATTACACTTCAATGTAATTTAATTTATTATTAACATATTTCAAATGTGTTGATGCCTGCTGATTCAATAAATTGCTCCACTACTTTTGTACCAGTGTTCTAATTTCTTTTTTTTTTGTCTTTTATAAAACAATTCACAGCCTGTTTTTACACACTGGACTCATGAATTGTGGTACGCTACACAACCACAAGATGGCAGCATGAGCTCGCATTAAGAACCTCTGAAAAACGGGGACTTTCATGCTGTCACCAAACTACTACATTGAAATTAGAAAGGCAAATTCATAACGTCCAAAAAAGGACCAGTAAACTAATGTCATGTGACAAGACCAAGAAGCACAAAAAGGCTGTTGTAAAACATCTGTGGAAGGAGGAATAATTGATTACAACAACACATCAAAGGCACCATCAGAAAAGAAAGTGATAGTGCCAAACTGTCACAAAAATAGAGCTTAATGACTATCTAACCTTTTGGCCTCTATTCATTTAAGGTGTATTCTGAAATATCTTTATATGGGGGCTTTTCACCCATTTCTCTAAACTTCTTGGCACAACTTCAGTTTAGTGAAAGGGAGGGACAGGAGCAGCATGTGAAAAAATAAGGAAGACATTTGACAACTTGTAACTGTGACAACTGTGTGGTTACAGTGTGTTGCGTGATCACCCACCGATCTTCTACAGCAGTAGCTCCGATCAGACTCATTCCACTCTCCACTTGGTTGTAAACAGCCATTAGCCTCTCCTCTCTGTCCTGCAGAGCCAGTCGAGCTTCCCTCAGTCCTGCATCTGCCTGGGCGTACTCCTCTGCGCTAAGATGTTTGTAGGCCACACACAGCGTTCGGTAGCCCTCCTGAACAGAGAAACAGCAAGCAATATTACAAAAAGAAAACAACAAATGGTACATGTCGTGAAAATGTTGCAGCAGTTTGGAGATTTGGAAAGACACGTTGGATTTGAAACCTACCGTTGCATTACGCTCCACGTGCATGCGTATCCTTTCGACCTCCTCCTGTCTGACTCGGGGGAAGATGGAAGAGTCTGCTCCTTTACAGAAAAGCAGTGTATCACCTGGGCACAGAAAAAAAAAAAATAAAACACAATCGCAGTCACCCAACAAAATGACAGCTGAGGGCCAACACTAAATCACAGTCAAAGCCATAAACATGACAGTAATAACAACAACTCACCTGATTTGGATCTGACTATTACACTCATTCGCCTTCTCACTGGGTCAAAGTTCAATACGTGAAGCAGATCATACCTATGAGGAGTCGAAATAAATGATTTAGTTCACATGTAAACAGAAAAAATTGCTAAAATCAAAAAGCTTTGTGTATTACTGACTTACATTTCAACATCGTTGTTCCTGTTGAGAATTTTCATGGTTTTACTTTCCAGACCCAGAAATGTGAAGCCATACCTGCAGGTGGAGACAAATCACCACAAATGTGCCATTTACTGTATGTGCTCATGTGCTGTATGAATGAATGTTGTAAAGAAATGTATACCACCTAGTAAATACATTCTGTGATATTGATATTCTAACTACGTGCTTGAGACGTTGCAGCCCATCTCTTACCTCATGGCACCCTTGACCAGAGCAACCTCATCAGGTGAGGAGGCTATGAAGCCCCTCTGCTCCTGTGGAGGATGGAGCACCTCTCCATCCACCTCTAAGCCATCCACCTGGTCTATCTGTCCATCACTCAGGCCTTGACCCTGCTCTGTAGATTCCTTCACCTGGACTGTGTGACACAGACACAGGGCGCGCAGAAACAGCTCCTCCCTCTCCTAATAAGACAACATGAACAGGGCTTAATATAGTAAAACAAGATATGGTAAATAAACCGTTTTAGAAATAAACCATGAACCATTTTATTCAAAAAATATTTTACAGCCACACGTGGAGCCGCACACAGAAGCTGGAGTTCAGATAAAGGCCCTGGATTTACAACCATTTATCTAAATTGACGTTTTATCAACATGAGTGTTGAAGTCTGTAAAGTGTTATCAGGTGCTCATGTCAAGAGCACACAGCCCCTCCCCCCCTCCTCCTCGCCCCCCTGCATATGTTAACATCTCAAGGAGTCTGTACGTGGGTGACCTATGAAAGGGTCTTTCTGAGCAACGAGCTATGTAATGGCCATATGTTAATGCTTGTGTGACTTTTACAACAGATGGAGGGACACCACAACACCCACCCTGCCAGCTTTCTGCTGCAGTTTGCTCACAGGTCCATCTGTGACACAGAATCCGTCCAACTCTGTGTTCGCGTCCCGGTACTTGTACTGGAAGCCGTCGATGCAGCACTCTATGAACTCCATGTTATTCTGAGTGAGGGTGCCGGTCTTGTCTGTGAAGACATACTCCACCTACAGGCAATATGATTAAAACAAAAATAAGTGACTTATTCAGACCCATAAAAATTCAGTTTCCAACAATAATATTAGGCAATTACTTCCTGTATTAATCAGTTTAATGAAGTACCACCTTCAACTAAAGTAATCATCTGACAACCAAGTGTGACTGACCTATGGCAAAACTGTTTAAGTTAGAACCATAAAAACAGGAGATGTCATTATACAGGAGCCCTTACCTTGGTCTCATATGTTAACTTTTTTCCTATGTTTTAAGTGGTTGTGAACTATACTAGTATAACATAAAAAAGCTCTGTTCACGGATTAGGGAAAACGGTAATTTTGAACCATTGAATTCTGACTTTGAGTGATTTGCACGCAAGAGTATTTTTGTTTTTACATTTTGTAGAGCTTTTCTTCCAATGTCATATAAATGTAAATTACACATGCACATTATTCATAGACTCTGCATATTTACTGTTCAGAAAAAGGCTTATATTTTGAAAAAAAAAAAATTATAATACCACCAGGGATATTTTCTCAGCTTTCTAAAGCCACAGAAGAACTGAAAATAAGTTCAATTACTGTAAAGATTAATTAAAGAATTGCAGATTTTTAATTACACACAGAAATGCAATATTTAGAGAAAATATTGCATCAGTGATAAACATCTCTGTCATTTAAGTGTCTCATTAAAATGTGTGTGTGTGTGTGCCTGACCTGTCCGAGCTCCTCATTGAGGTCCGAAGTGTTGACCAGTGCCCCCTCCTTGATTTCGGGGTCGAAGAAGTCTTTGTCCCAGGTGATGAAAAAGGACCCCAAAAACTTTTGCATCTCAACCGTCACATACATGGACACGGGGATGATGAAGTTGAAGAGCACCATGAAGGACAGGAAGTCAGTGAACATCTTTAGGTACTGTTAGAAAAAGAAAAAAATGCGACAGGCACAAATTTGAATAAAATCTTATCTTGTGTAATCTTTTAAAATCCATCTCCACAATTCAGGCTAATGTAAGCAGGCTTAGTAATTTTGCTGGCAGAGTAGCATTGGCTCATTACGTTGTACTTTGTGTGCATAACCATACACAATGTGCTAAAGTTACTTTATACATACGACAAATATGAAGAAATGATGGCAGTCACAATGTTCACAGCTCATTGAGTGCAAGAGCAGAGAGTTAACGGCCAATGAAATGAACCATGTCACAATGTAGGTCTGCAGTGGCCATTTTGCAGTTTTATTAGAGTGGATCGGAAGAGGCCAAACCTTGTAAAACATTTTGATAGTATAGATGGTGCTCTCAAATGTTACAACTACAAGCCTCTATGGGTAAGTATTCATCATATTAATAGAGGCTGACTTCCACATGGTAATACAGTATATTGATGCAATGCAATCCTATTAGCTATTCGTCTCTCAGCAGTCATTCCGGTACTGCTCTAGACATTTCTTATTCCATTAAGCGAAGACATTTTTCCATCTTAGACTGTGTTTTCTATACAATTTTTGATCTAGTTTTGGTTCTTGGCTGTTTCGTAGTATCAGACACTCAATTTACAGTTCATTGTTTCATCAACAAGGACAGCCGTTTTAGCTGTTTTCTAAAATGTGAACTCACCAGATTGGTGTCCTTCTCTCTCTGGGTTTTCTCATTGTACCACGGTTCATCCTGTCCGGGCTTGCTCTGCCACACATACTTAAGTGTAGTGCACACCAGGGCCTTGCTCACCAATATGCAAAGGTACACCAGAAGGAAGGCATTGATAGACCTGAAAATAGAAGAAATCAAATGAATGAGTACCAAAGGTTTGTTGTGTATGTTAAACTAGTCGACATCTTTTCCTCTAAACTCACTTCTCCACAGCAGAGCGCTTCTGGGATTTACCCTGGTAGTTAAGAGCCATCTTTGTCTCCATGCCAGTGTAAACTGCAACACCTTGGGGAAGAAAAGGAGAAGAAGAGGGATCAGCACTTTCGATAATGAGCCATCTTCAGTAATATACATTAATTGTAATAATGCCAATATTATTTGACTCACCAAAGATCTTCTGGGTATTCTTTAAAGTTGACCCTTTCAGCAGTAAATTTTCTGGGCCCAAAGACCTGCAAAATCACATCAGTGGATCAAACTGTTTAGTCATATAGAAGCCATGCAATCCACACACTCCTCTATTGCCTAAAAGGAAACCTGGCAGGCAAGCTGGCATCACCTCTAAAATACGCAGTGACAGTACAGTACGACTGCAGTCTGGGCTTACACCGGTCCCAGTGTTCCTGAGAAGGACACTGGCATTTGTTTATACAGCCATTATAAAGCAGTCAATGATAAATGCCTATGGGAGTGCTTTGGAGGTCCTGCCAGCGTTGTTTTAATTTTAATGCTTGTCTGCGATGAAGGATCAATGGAATAATGATTTGTTGGTGATGCAAAGGGAAACAAATGAGTGCTTAATCAACCGTGTTTTGATTTGGCTCTCACTTAAAGTGGGCTGAGATGGTTGTGCATGAGTGCGCTCACCTCACTGCAGGCTCCTGATTGGACTTATAGATGTGCATACGACCAACAAACCTGGAACAAAAGAAAAGATACACACTCGTGACATCTGTTCAGCATATAATGCAATCTGTTACTACTAGAGTGGATTTAAACCTGAGATATCCGAATCTGTTCAGAGTTCATTAACTTTACAAAACTAAGTACTCCCTGACCTGAAATCAGGTGCAGAGGTTTGGAGGCCAGCTAATTACAGATGGTTAGCAAACAACACACTGACATATCCATTGACTCTGAATGGCACATCTCAAACAGCATACTGATGTCTAACTAAATGGCAACACTGCTGCTACTTGCCCCAAGGGGGAACCAGAGGCTGTCTATAGATTATGTAAAGATTTCAACAAGTAAATGAGAATCAACTTTGTCGTGAAGTGATCAGATTAATGGAAATAGGCCAGCCTTAGCCATTTCTAATACGAAACCAACCAAACATGAGCACATTATGGCTTGCAAAACCTCTCTGCTTAACATTCTACATGCTAATATTAGATTCATTTAGGAGATTTTCAACTGGTGTTAATCCATCACCCAGAATAAGCACAAGGCAACCCATGCTTGTGGTGTAAATCCGTTGGGACCACATGATGATTGCTTACTTGTAGAGGTCAGGCTGTGGCTGTTCACACTCAATGGTGGCGTTGAGAGATTCCAGATCCTTCTCTGTGTCTGGCACGGTGTAGTGTGTCTGGACAAGTGGAAGAGGCCGAGAGAGGCAGAGTGAGAGCTGTGACTGACTCAGGTCAAGTGATCATTTTAGCTTCCCCTACTTGTCACTCACAGAGAGTACAGGAAATTAGCAGGATGGAGGGTACAGTGAAACTGTGATGCACTTGAGCACTAACAGGCACAAACACATATTTCTGAGAAACTAGACAAATGAGAAACTTTCTTTAAGACAAGGGTGGTAATCAAAGATAATCACTATCTTTTCAAAACTTCTTCCAAGCCAAAATTATTGTTTAAAAACTTAGTAAAATTACAACCTAGCTATTCTGACGTGAGAAAGAGGAGGGCAGAAGAGCGGCCCATCTTACTTTATGGTTGGACTCTCCATCCAGACTTGCTGTGGTAACGAAACATGTGTCGTCATCTCGGCTGGACTGCAGCAGTATTAAATCACAGGGAAAGGTCTCGTCTTCCTCCACCTCCACAACATCCCCCACCTGAAGAAATACATCCAAGAGCCCCTTGTAAAGATACAGTTTGATTTGTCCCACTCCATAGGCACAATATCTAAAGAATTTGGTACAGGATAAGTGACAGAGATTTAAATAATCACAACCTTAAGCAATTTCACCACCAGGAAGGAGGAGGACTCTAAAATAAACACAACTGTCACTTTCTTATCACGTTGTTATGGCAAAGGTGTAAGCAACTGGCTACTTAAAGAGCCAAGAAGGCAACTAATGCGGAGTCAGTCACCTTTTAGCTCAAACAATTACTGACAAAAATATCTCTCTTTTTGGCTTGTTGAATGTTTACTTCAGCCGTGGTCCCTTTAACACCAGGAGGTGGCCTACAGTTAACTTGTGTAAGCTCCTGTTGGGAGAGCAGCTGTCCAAACTTTTATACAAAGCTGTTAATTTTGAATTGATTTGATTTTGTTTGTTGATTCTCAGTGATATCAGCAGCAATAGCAGCACTTCAACATAACCAGGATTTATTTGGTTTACGTTAAATATAGAATAATGTTGTTTAGTGCATATTTAACTTTCGAAACTTCCATAAGTCTTTGAAAATACTATTACCTACAGCAAACACAAGTGGATTGCATTGGAGAAATAGCCTCCACACAATACCTTGGATACAATAATCACCATCACACACATGTTTGAAGATCTAATCAGCTCAGCAGAGCCGCATCTTCTCCTCTGTGCATAAATTCCAAACACAATCATGCCAAGCTGCCAGCATCTTCTCTTTGAGCTTATCTCTAAGGCATCATTTAATTGATTTTTAGTTAAGATGTGTGTACTAAAAGGTACCTTGATCTTCTCGCTCTCCTTCCGTATCCTCCGGCCGTCCTCTAGCACTGTCACTGAGTACTTATTCACCTCATTGTCAGCCTTGTGCCGTAGCCAGTCCTCATAGCCCTACGGCAATACGTCACAATCAGATTAGCGTTACTTGCTTAGTACAACAAAAAGTGCAAACTTTCACTGTCGCATTAGTACCAATGGGACACTGACAGCTATGACTGTGACATCAGAACTGACACACAGCAGAGGAGTGGCTGTCCAAGTGAGGGGTGGACAGTGTCGGCTTTTGAGAAAGAAAAAGTTTCACAATCACTGCAGTAGAGGTGGAACAGAAACTGTCATAAATGCCAAGCTAAGTGAACAGAAATGTATGGCTGTGCATACGGTTAAATTTTTACACTGAAAATGTCATCATTATTTGAGTGCCGGCAGCAGCAGAATGGGATGGTGATTGTCCAGCAGTGCATTGAAACAGTATACCATGAAATAATACCGAGTCAGGTAAAAAAATAATTTCTGGGGCTGCAGCGGCAGCATGAGGCACAAAACCTAGTGTAGACTTCATAAGTACTTTAAGATAGTGATGGAGAAGATGGTGCAGAGATGCAGAGGGTAGGGAAGGAAACCAGAATGTGTGCCAAGGCTGAGTTTGAGCCAGAAAGCGGGATTACAGTAAAAGGCGACAGGAGGAGAAAGTCTGGTTGAATGATGCAGAGAAATTATGCCAGGTGGATGAAAGGAGAGAGAAAAAGAAGGCGAGGCATTCAATGGATCGTCAGCTGAACCATACAGTTCAACTCGGCCTGACTAATAAAAGTCAGGCACGCTGCCTTGGTGTCCCACTTCAAAGCCTGGCTGAAGTGCTATCAGTGCAGCCCATATATTTTCAGAGGGAAGTCCGCCCACTATTGTGCATTTCAAAGGCCCAGCAGTAGACTAACTGAGAAGCCAATCCTAAAACAATACATCTAAAGCTGGGACACGGCAGCAACAGAGTCAAAGAAACACACACTCCCCTTGATAATTTGTATCTCTGTAATAGACTTGCTCTCTCTACATTTGCTCACACTCCCCGAGAGCCAATTTTGTCTTCACCCCAATCAGAATTCACCAGCAGAGCACATTAATACAAAACCCAAGAGGGCATTAATCACATACTTTATACAAAAATCACAGCGCAGGGAGTTATGAAGGCTGGGGGATTTAAAATGTCATATGGAGAAAGAGGAAGTATATAATGTAATGAAAGACAATATAAGAAAATGAGGCCATGGCAATAGAAATCCCAATATAATGTATGTTATCAACACATTATGAAGTGTCTTACCTGCTTGATAGCAGTTACTGTTATCACAAAAAATAAGGGTAGGCCACTGGTGACTGGGCTGGTGGGGGTGTCCACTATCACCTATTGGGAGGAAAAAACAATTTCACTTCAGAGAAATGCAATGTAACCACTCAACAATAAACATTTGACCTTCAAACAGAAATGCTATGCATTAAATGCATCACTCCAAAGGCTCACTGCAGCATGTTGCTGTGGTTGCAGCAGGAGCAGTCTGTGGTAATGGTTTCGAAGGTTGGGGAGAGTCCTCTAAATGCAGGGTGTAGTCTCTGTCGTTTCTGTGAGGCGTTTCTACTATTCCCCATATTTGTTCATCAGCAGGAGGAAACACAAGGGAGACATTTACATTTAGGAAGGAGCTGAGGGAGGTTCTGGACCACAGAACTTTTAATCAAGTGTACCAGGGACAGAGTGCTTAATCTGCAGGCATGCCAACACTTCTGTGTCTCTGCCAAGGCACTGAAGAGGGCCAATGGAAAGCTTTGTCAAATTCACCTTACCTGCCTCAGCTGTGCACGAGGGAATCTACGGGGGGGGGAGTATGCGTTTCATTTTTAGGCATGTGTGACCAGTGAGCAGGTAATCCCAAACAACCATTTTAAGAGCAGCACCTGACCGAGGCTTCCAGCTACGCTCCAGTACACAAACAGCCTTATGTGTTTGTGTGTCCCTTAAAAGCACGAGACGGATTTACCCTGGCATTTCCGATCCTGCAGAATGCAGGTCGGTCTCCCCGAGCTGGAGTGCAAATTACAGCACGCATAGACACGACACATCCAGCTCATTGATATTCTGTCCAGGAGCATTAAGTGTCAGATAGACATCAGCTCAATTGAGAGTAGGAGATGCGTTTTTGATGCAGTCTCCAGTGTTGTTCTTCACCTGTGCTTGAACTGAGAATGAAACAAACCCGCTGCTCACTCGGTAATCGCGGTCAGACAAACACAAAGTCACATTGTGTACCCGTTCGAACACCTAAAAACACACACACACACACACACACACACACACACACACACACACACGCGCGCACAGAGAACGTACAAAGGCATTGAGCTAGTAGCCTATCCAAGCTTTACTGGGATTACAATTAACTGGAGGATAAATCAATTACAAAGCAGAGATGGGCTAGTGCACATCAACCGTTTGGAGAAGTGCAGATTCAGAGAAGAGTCGGCATTATATTTGTAGTAGTTGGCGATTCCGGTGAGACAGAAGTGAAAGTAATAATACTGCCGCAGTAGCCTCAGGTGATGCAAGCCAGAGATGAGAGTACTCAGTGCTTCAAAAGAGCAGTGTGCGTACACGAGAATGGTGTACCGGGCTCTGTGTTAAAGACTCTTTAGATCTCGCACATTGCTACAGGCAATTGAACGCCTCTTGAGAAAGCTCAGTTCACCCTGGCAATGTCAGCAATGCACTGACTGGCATGACCAGGGTACGCACAAAACAGGGCCTGAAAAAGCCGTAAAAACGGTAAATAGTGGGCAGCTGTAAGCAAACTCCGACCCATCCGTACGCACGTTTTGGAGATGGGGAAAATTGCCGACAGACGGAGAGGTGGTGAATTGAAACCAGATTGTAGAAATGAAATGCGACAGACAACTTGATACGTATTACGAAGCCTCTGACACTTTTCATTTCACTTCATGGGTCCACTTTATCATTAACATTCGAACCAGCAGGATCATTTTTGCTCGTGACCTACAATTATTCCATATGCAACTTTGAACTGTAAATGATAGAAGCAAATCTATAGCTCGCATTTAATTCCGCTCATATCCTCCACCCCATCCACTAACACCTCGAGTTCTGTGTCGGAAAAATTATATCTCCGGATTTTCCTCTGCGTCGGTTACACGATTCACCAAACTGATCCACATGGCTAATTTTATATGCATCAACCTCTATAATATGCTTTGCATTGACCATTTATGGTTGAATGTAGGCGTGTTGAAGGCGGGACGTGAGGCTGATCTACGTGGGTGTGCGTGTGCAGGCTTTTATAAACCTGAATATTTGTTTTGCGCACGTCGTTTTCTGCCTTTGTGCGCACGTACACTTTTAGTATGTATCCCACGCAATGTCTTATAAATGAGGCCCCAGATCCTCCAAGCTAAAACACTTTCCTAAGCATTGATGTAATGAATACTAGAGGAAGGTGACGGAGCACTCGATATCCCACATCTTGTGTTCACATGACTGGATTTAAATTTGTCTAATCACAGAAGGAAGAATAGCTACTAGACGAAGCACTGAGAACAGCATGTCCCTCTGATGCAGCAGCCAGATGGCCAAACCCGACACACACAGCACACAGAGGATGCTTTACAAAGCTGACTTTCAGCCTAAATGTTGCTTGACTTTGATTTATCTTTGGCAACTTTTCAACAGATGACTTTTTAAAAAAAAAAAAAAATGTTTTTTTAATTTAAAAAAAAAAAGAGGGAAACTGGCATCTTTTTTTAGTATCTGTTCATCAACAGTGACAGAAAAAAACAAAAAACCTAAAACACTGTTTTAAATTAGACTTGACAGGCTTCACAGACATTACAGTATCAAGGACAACCTTCTTTTATGGAAAAGGATGATTTTCCTAATTGACCTTTAATGAGTCATTAAAGTGTCAGTGCAATTTTTTTTATATTCATAGTTTTGTGCTGTGTTTTGTTTAATCCACCAATCACCAGGTGGTGTTTCCTTGTTCGGAAAGTTGATGGTTGTATTTCAGGAAGTGAAGCTTGATCAGTTCCAGGTGTTGTTGGCTAACAGTTTGTTTTTTTAAAATCCTGCTCAGCAACATACACCAGTTTCTGTTTTGCACAGCTGAGGAATACTCTCTTGTTTCATGTACAGCGTACAGTGAATAAAGACTGATGATCAGCAAATAATTAAATTAATGTGCATAATAAATAATGGACAAACTGGGCATATTGTTTGAAAGCATGTGTAACTATAATTCTCACAATAGCAGCACCTTAGTGTTTTTTTTTTTGTTGTTTTTTTTTTGGGGGGGGGGGGGTTATATATAAAGCAAATAGTATCTATCTGGGACAATGCAATCTTCTCAGAAAACTAAAATCTGCACCAAACCTTCAGCTACTGCACTTTTGCCAAAAAAAAACCACACCATTCTCCCACAGCTTGTGTTTTACAGTTTATCTGCACTGTATTTACTAAATCCCCAACAAACTTCCAAATGGCCAAATACCTTCCCTCCACTGCACCAAATACAAAGCCAAAAAAAAATCTCAGCAAAAGGAGTGAACTGGTGTACTGCTGCTGGTGTGATATCAGAGCAGCAGAGCAAAGCAGCACAAAGCCCTTCATCTGAGCCGGGAAGTGTGTCAGAGTGAGCGACAGAGAGAAGGTCTCCGGGGTCCCAGGGCAGCGCTGTGGGTCCTGGCGTCCTCCTACCCCTTCACCCTCTCTCCCTCTCTCCCTCCTATCACAGCTTCCCTGACTCTCTTACAGCGCAACCCATTCAATCAAATTCAAGCAAAGACATGCAGGGCTATTTATAGGAGAGAGTGGTGCTTTTTTATCAGCCTGTGTCTATTTGTGGCGCTCAGAAGTACAGAGGGCTTCCTGACTGCTGACGTCAGCAGTGCAGCGCTGCAGAGAGATGGGGGTTATGTGAGACAGAAAGGGAGAACGGGAGACAGAAAGATGTAGAGAAAGAGACCAGAATGACAATGTGAGACAAAAGAAGGACAGAATAGAGTCAGACATTTGGCTGTTGGTGGAGCATTTGCATGAAGCCACTCAGGGGAAATGAGAAGGTGTATTTTGGTCTATGTGATGCAAGTGCAAAATGAGAGTACAAGCTGTGTACCTGTTTCTCGCTCTGTGATATAATAGCGAGATGCATGGGAAAAGCGTAGTGCTTAGAATAAGGAGCCCCTCATGAGAGGCTGGATTAGTGGAGAAATGCCAACCACACTGCAGCTTGGGTAAACACCATCAGCAAACCCAGGACACCCACTGGCTCACATGTCATGTGCACAGGCACATACACATCCATACGTGTATTCACAAACATTTTACCACGCACCCTTGTGTGTAGATGCAGCAATAAGCAGCTTGTGTAAGTGATGCAAACACGCTTGGTGGTTTACTCCCACATAAGTGTGCTACATTAGCTCACGATAATTTCATACACTAGCTGTCAACTGAAATATCCATCAATTATATACATTAATTGAGGATGATACAGAGTTAAACCACACAAACTGAAAAGTAAAGGCTGAAGTGTCAATTGTAAATTGAAGCTGAAACAAAGGCTGGGGAAAATAAACACTGAGATTGACCTGCTTTACAGAAGTGCAAAATGTTCAACAACCTGTGGAGCTCGGGTCAAAGTTACTATCTGTTTTTTTCAAGACAACTTCTCAATACACACCCACGCACGCACACACACACACACACGCGCACACACACACACACACACACACACACACACACACACGCACACGCACGCACACACACACACACAGTTCAAGCTTTAAGGGGAAGCTGCTGCAATTTCACACCTGCCATGACCATGAAGCAAATGGACACGTTCTCACAACTTTGCAAACAAGCAACACCCCAATCATGTTGATGATACATAGTGTTGCCTGAAAAAACACAAGAGCTTCATACACAGGACCTGATTACACATCATCACAGTCCCATACACGAAGTCATAATTTAAAATGGTAAACAAACTTTTTTTTTTTGGGTTGCTCTTACCTGTACCAGGAAGATGATAAGGAAGTAGAAATTGGCAATTCTTCTAAACTGTTCAAAGAGGTTCTTTGGTAGAAAGTTCCAAACTGTATACTGTGGGGGGAAAAAAAGAAAAAAAACATGTATCTAAGCCGCAGAGAAATAAAATAGGTATTACACTTTGTGGACTGCTTTTATGCTGCTCTTTGCTCTCTAATGTTCCCATTCTGGCAAGATGTTTTTAAACCAAATTTAGGGAGGTTAAAGAAAGGCTTGGCATGGGGAGCGAGATTAGAGACATTCAATACGGCCAGACTCTTGCATATGTGTGTTATGTCTGAGCTGGGGAAGGAAAAGAGGAAGGCAACTTCAATAGCTTGGAGTCTCTGTTGTTTGTACTGCCTTGGGAGACAGCCCTTGGGGGACCACAGGTATTCCATTGATTCGGATAAGCGATTTATCTCCTTAATTTGGCTACCCTTGAACGCAGAGCCAATGAACTTATCAGGTTGGCGAGTGTTTTTTGTGCGTTTTGTTCCGTTTTAAGTGGCCGTGACTGCTGATACCATCGGGGCTGAAGCCACGCTTTTATCTGCTTAAAATCCCTGAGAGACGGCTCAACAATACCCCGCTGGTAGCGTTGTGCTGCGCAACAAAGTACCAGGGTGAAAAACACAAATCCAAACACATGCTTGCACGCAAACTTACACACACGCGCTTGCACGGAAACAGCACTAAGGCAGTGTTTATAAAGGGGAATGTCTGCACGGGGAGAGGGTTGAAATGCAGCGGCAGCAGAATGACCCGTCTCATTTTTCCAGAAAGAAAGGAGAGTGAAAGTAATGAGAAAAGGGGGGTGGCAGCAGTGGGGGTGGCTGAGTGTGGTGGTGCAGTAGTAAGGAGAGCGCGAGAGGAGAGGCGGAGATTGGTCATTGCAGAGTGCAAAAGCAACAGGATGATTGAGAGCAGATGCATGGAGGAGCATAAACACTACAGCTGGAGTAATTAAAGCCTGTTTACCCCGACTACTGGCAGAAGCCGATTGATTGGCCCTCCCTCACTGGGACCCTCTGCACCACTGTAAATCCTACAGCCATCTTACTCTCACACAACGCTTCCTCTTCCCCTCATCCCTTTCACCTTACATATCCATAACACAGCCAGCCAGCACCTGTCTGCACTTGGCGTTGACACAGGGCTGAGGGGTAAGACTTGGTGGTGGTGGTGGTGGTGGGGGGAGGGGGGGAATCAGTTGGACAGTCTATCGGAGCCCAGGGGAAACAACCAAATTGCCCACCCTTCAAGTACATTAATAACAGCCATGTATTTCACTGCCACAGTCAGTCCTCCCGTGACAGACAAATAATCGCCTTCTGTTGAGAGCCAAGACAAGTATGCGGAGAGGCAGTGGGAGGAGGAACGAAGAAAGGGAGACGCGGGAATGCTCGGGACTGTTCAAGAGTTCATTCTGCATTCAAAGTGTTAAGTAAGAGAAGAAAAATGCCTGAAGGCAGGGGAAGCACAGTACACAGATGAGCTGAGCAACAAACAAAGCTACATCAATTTCATTTCGCCGTATGACCACACGGCCCTGGCATATGCGCGAGTGCGTTTCTTACCTTGGACGACACAATCCTGTTATCGGAGAACTTGGGTGGAATGAAAGCCTCATTGGCAGGACATGACCGATGACCAACGTAGATAGTCCTACTGTCTACTCTTTTCTCATCACCACCAAGCTGGAGGAAAAAGCAGGACAAGGGGTGGGGATAGGAAGAGACAAACAGAGAAAGAAAACAGAGGACACGTTAGTTCTTCTCTTCATTTAATTCGACTAGATATTGTGCCAGCCCTGTTACATCTACAAACACTAAAATGTGCATCATACAAAGAACGGAAGTTACTTAAATGTGACCCATCATCTGAAGCATGGGGGAGGTAGAACAACTCAGTGGTGTCCTGTTATTTTGGGGGTAAACCTACAAACACAAAGGAGTTTTTGTTGCCATAAGAACTTTAGAGTCTGATTAGGTCTAAATTCCACTCAGAATTAGGAGATTAGAATTTCTACTGTGAAGCAGTAAATTAAAAAGACTTGAAAAGCCCCCACTGGAAAACTGTTGAGCACAAGCCAATAATTCAGGGCACAGACAAAGAAAAGTATGACAAGGGTCAGCAATGGTGATTGTATGGGGCAGCTATAACTTCATTTATTCTCTCCCATGTGGTCACTCATCAATGATAAACATAATAGATGTGTGCAGCCAGGAGAAAAATGCTTTGCTCAGATTTATAGGTTCAGCTTCTTTGTTGTGATTGAGGACGCATTGTGATATGGGTTATACACATATGCTTACGAGCACAGTAACTCAGGAACCGGGTCAGGAGCCAAAGGCGTGCTGGACTCACCTCAAAGTGAAGTGGCCAGGACATTCCTCTTCCATAAAAGGCAGGAAGGGTGAATCACAGAAGCCAGGTCGGTGTCATAACTTCAAAGGAGTACATAAATCTCCAAAACAATTATATAAACAAACCCAAAAAAGGAACAGAGACAGAAAAAGTAAAAGTGGTAAACTATCAGGGAGGCCTAGAGATTATTTGTCAGCCTCTTTTCTTATAGGAGCCAACATTTCGAAATTAACGTTCTTTTTATGGGTTGCGACATTTTTTTTATTACATTGTTCTGTAAAAAGTTATCAAGTTGAATTGTTATAATTTTATAACATTGGCCAAGATACAAGACTTAATGTAGATCAGTAACATCTGGCCAATACCCAGTCTGTTTCATAAGGCCATGATCAATGCCAATAATGATAATTAGATTAGTGCATTGGTACTGTGATGATTCACTGTCACTACACAGGAATTTTGTGCATCCAAATGTACAACTGCAGGCCAAACGCAACCTAAGAGATATGGCCTACACTTTTCTCTCAATGACCTCGGTTTCTTTCCTGACATCCCACACATGAGAAATCCTCAGGCTTCGGGTGGACAGCTACAACGACTGGAAGATCCCGATAACAGCAAAGCTGGTGTCCTGGTTCAACCTAAGTGACAGCATATTTGCCTCCACCTCCTCTTCTTTCTCACCCTCCAGCATGTTCCTTATCTCACAATGGATAAACACTTTTAAGGGTAAACTAACTGATCAGTCAATAAACCATTGAAGATATTACAGAGACAATGCAGAATCAAGTCATTATGTTCTTTATCTGCATACGTGTCTGCTGTTTATCATCAGATAGGCAGGGAAGTGGGGTTACAAAGATCAGGAAAAAAAAAAAAACTGTCCTTGTTTCAGGGATTATTTCAGGAAAAACTGAAGGAAAATGTATACTGCGAACATTCTTTTTTTTTTTTTTTTTTTTTAAATCTTCTCTACAATCTCTTGTACTGCATCACACTGGTTGTCAGACTGTCTGTCTCTCTGACCAATCAAAAACTATGTGCTATGGCAAGATGCTAGACAATTACTGGCCTCATTATCATCCAAAACGGGAGAAGCTTGGCTCCTAACTGTTCCTGGAACTACACGATGAGCATGTGGCATCTAGAGCTGCAACAATTACTTGATTAATTGATAAATTGAGCGACAGAAAATTAATCGCCATCTATTTTTCAGATTAACCGATCGTTTTGAGTCATTTAAAAAAAAAGAAAAGAAAAAAAAGAAGAAAGAAAGTTAAAATCTTCTGATTCCAGATTGTTAAATGTAAATATTCCTCCGTGATAATAAACTGAGCCTTGCGATAGACTGGCGATCTGTCCAGGATGTACCCTGCCTTTGCCCAAAGTGAGCTGGGATAGGCTCCAGCCCCCCGTTACCCTGTTCAGGATGCAGCGGTATAGATAATGGATGGATGGTAAACTGAATATCTTACAATGTATACAATGCACATCCTCAACTCAATTTGAGTGGATTTAAGATCCATCTGCTGTTGTTATCATTTTAATAAGTGAATATGTCTTTCAAAAGACCAAATGATGACACCTTACCCATGCGCTCTCTCATTCCATCTCACACTTCGACCGATTTCTACTTTCAATCAGGGAGAAACACTTATATTTTATACTACATACTATGCATATTACATACTTATTATTACATTCTTAGTTCAAGTACAAGTTGTGCAGCCATTACTGTGTGAGTAAATTATTAAGGTTATGCTGGCAGGAGATCTTGTTTTATCTAACATAAAGACCAGCAACATGTGGGTTGAGGGAACAGATTACCATGAACATCTGATTCTGCACAAACACCAGGGAACATGTGAATTACAGCCACCTGGACAGCAAGCTGCCCAAAGTCTGTTTCTGACAAGAAGTTAGATCAAAGTAGCATCAAACACTAAGTTGGAAGCCTAATTTATGCATGCGAGGATAAAAACACATCCTACATAACTCCATTTCATGCAGTCCTTTGTTTCTCGTTAATAACACAAAATAAGGGCCAAATGAGTCATACTAATTCGGAAATACTTCCCATCTTCTTTCCAGTCCGGGCTACAGAAGGGAGCCAACAGGCTTACATAATGCTCCCTTATGCATGAGCAGCCATGTTCACACCTCAGTATGGATCGTCAACTTTACCATCCATCCCCTACTCCGCTCAGCACACACGGACACTCCTTTACCAGGACCGGACTGACCTGGCTGCCAGAGAGTGAGGACGAAAAACTGAGAGTGGGAGGAAGAGCGAACGTGAGAGAGAGAGAGAGAGAGAGAGAGAGAGAGAGAGAGGAAGTAAAACAGGATCCAAGGACGCAGGCACATCTAGGTTTTCTAAATCAACAACAACCAGCTCCCAGGAGCAGTAAGCCAAGAACACCCCTGTGGAGTACCCTTGTTCATTTATTTGAATCGGATGCAGTGACTCTGAAGTTATCCTCTGTGTACTCTAAATGCAATGCAGGCATTCCACACAGACAATCCTGTGAACAACCAATATAACATGAGGTAACAATGTTGGACAACACGTACAAAGGGCTGTGCAGATAAAACATAAAATGCAAGTAAAGGCGCCATCTACAAACCAAATTAGCTTTTAGTCAAAGTACATGTGAAGGGCTCTGACTTCTACTTCAGGGTCACAGTTCAAACTGCCAACAGTATTAGTTGGCTGGCTTTCACTTTCACTTGTGCCCATCTCTTAAAGATTGATTATGCACAAGAGCCTCGCTAATGCATACAGTTTCAAGGTCACAGGCCAATCAGATAAACAATCGCTAGATTTTATGCAGACTAAGCCGACACTGCTGCTCACAAGCTGCACAACAACCCACATAAGGAAGCACTTGGCCGCAGTGAGGCTATAAAAAAAAGAAAAAGAGATGTTGATATCTACACGCACATAACTCGTGCTAAGAACTATTCTATAAAAATGAGGAAGCAGTCTTTGCCCTGGGGTTCGAAAGATAAGAAGAGCACTATTGAATGGCCATCGATTTAGTGGTGGATTCACTGTGAAATATAATAGGGGTCAGCCGATGGGGTCCACTTCATTTTTGAGAAGTTACGTGAATGCAATGCTCATTTTCAAAATAGCGGGCTAAGGGCCACACGAAAAATGCTAATGCAAGGAAAAATAGAACTGGTTGCATTTTCTTTACTTCATTGTCAAAGGTCAAACAAAGCCATTCGATGCCAATGATGTTAGTCACTAAAAGCATAGAGTCGAGGGCCGGTGTGTCAATATCAGACAGTAGATTCATTCTTAATGAAAGAGCATCAGCTACAAAACATGGAGATCAATAAAGCAAACATCCAGTGCTGAATTGAGCTGAGATGTAATTGCTCAGTCAAAACTAAATGGTGCATTAGAGAATTGAGTAAGGCTGAAACTTTACATTAAATTATGCTGTAAATTGAATTATGCACACATTGTGAAATGAGCACAGACCAGGATGTGTGCGTGTGGTGGTAGGGGGGTAAGAGGGTGGGGGGGGTGCACGCTCCACTGAGAGCAGGGGGAATGTAAGACTGCATTCAGCTGCTGCCAAACTCCCAATGATGAATCTGGTCTGATGACACGGCGTCCTGTCGCACCATCTCACTATTCAGTGACTATCCAGTTTGTCACAATCTGCACGCTGTTTGCTGAACAAACAGCCTGAGTAACCAGAAAATTACAAGAACCTGTTCACTGTAGTACAATCTAACACAACAATTACTTTCTGATAGAAAATAATATTTTATATATGTATATATATATATACATATATATATATATATATATATATATATATAAAGTTGCATTGGATGGCATTATAAATCCTTTGTGTCGGCAAGGCCGATAGACAAACAGTTGCAACTTAATATGCTGTTGTTCAACTAAGCAATCAATCAAACAGTCGTTTCAGCTCTAATAACAACACAACCAAGTCCACAGAGGGTCAGAAGTGATAGTGTAAAGGAACCTGTTAAAGTGAGATTCCTTACAAACTTCATGCCATAAGACACCCATAGCTCCAAATACATGATCCATCTATCAAAATCCAACATCAGCTCTGTAAGCCCCACCTGGAAAGTTCCTGAGCCTTCAGAAAATACCACGCCCTGAGCTGGGACCTTTTCGGGAATAAAACTGTATTTCCTGAAATTCATTTAAACCCGGTTGTTTCGGTGGAGTTTTAGATGAGGGAACAGAGTTCCTCTAAAGCAGAGGTCTCCAACCATTTTTTTTCTCTGACAGCTACTTTGACATAATTAAAGTGTCAGAGAGCTATCCATGTAGCTCTCGGACAATGTAACATTTACTCTCATAGCTGAGGTCAACCAAATCAGCTCACAAGCTACTGGTTGGAGACCCCCGCTCTAAAGGTTCCTGTTGTCCCTCTGAAAGTTCTTACAGTGGAAATTCACCTATGTACAACCCTCAGGTGACATGTGAATCACACAAGAATAAAACAACAAATCCAGTTTTCCTTGACATCCCCCTTCTTCACAGACATAAACATGTTGCCTTTTACGGCCTGCAAGCCTGTCAGAGAACATACCATTACTGGTTCTGGCTCGCAGGACTGCAAAGTATGTTTTGATGCTTGCATCTTCAGTTGCTAAGCTTGGCGTCAAGGTTTAGCTGAAGTGTGGCTCCAGAAGCTTGCATGTGTCTATGTCCAGATGAGGGGTAGAAGATGACACCGTGGCGCGTGGAAGGAAAAAAAAAAATTAAAAATGAGCTTGTGATAGCAAGTGTGACAGCGATACAGGCAGTATTATTTACCCTGACAACAATAGATTTTGTGGTCAAACCAAATCGATGCTGTTACTTTTTCTTACAAAAGTGCTGGAGCAAACTGGTGGGGAAAAAACAAGCTCAAAAGAATGCAGTGCATTCAGCTTTGTTCTCATCAGTCTGCTTTTGCGATTTTGTAACGTTGTGTACAGAGGACAAAATCACTAAGCTCTTCCAGTACAGGGCGCAGGAGCTGTGCCGTTAAGCTTAAAAAAAAATCCACTCAGGAAATCTACTTAAAAACATTTAATGAAGTGTGAGGGAGCTGTGCAAATAGGAGAGAGCACAGGGGACCAATGCTTGAACTTCTTTATATCCTGCACATGTACCTACAACAATGTGCACAACACTGAGAATGACAGAGTCTTTGTTAAGTTCATGTTCCCATTCGACTTTAGTTTCCATTTCATGTCATTCTCTGGACAAAAATTAACCAAGCGCCTTACAATGTTATTTCTTATGCAGTTAAACACACTGTGTGTGTGTGTGTGTGTGTGTGTGTGTGTGTGTGTGTGTGTGTGTGTGTGTGTGTGTGTCAGGCTTACAATAACATACAACAATAACCGCTCCTACTGCGTCTTACCTAACCTATCAGGTTTTATGAAATGTCTTTCCTGCCATTTAATGTGATGCTTACTTGTTGTTGTTCCTCTCACCACAAAGAAGAGGAACTATGAGTAGAAGTAACAAAATATCATCACGATATTTCAGCAATTTTCTTGCCGATTTGAAAAAAATACTGAAAAATGTTTTGTTACTAATTTCAAGAACATAAAACTGCAACAAAACAAATGATTAAAGTTGTATATGTCAGCAAAAATGTAACAGTATGACCTGAAATATTCATTATTCTTATCCAAAGCGAACATATTGTTGTGGTTCTCTGTACATCTAATCTTTTGTTGCCAAACCACTGAAGTCAAGCCCCTTTTTATGAGAAGTAATTCCTCCACTGTGAAGCCGCTTTTACCCACGCTTGTTTTTGCCATGCGGAAGTTACGCCACATAATGGGTATGCCATCATCATTAGGTCAACAGGTCGGAATAACGCCAAATCCCAATATGCATTTTTCTTTATCACATAAAAAAAAATCATATCAATATCATCGTGAACGATAAGGCCCACCCCTAGTCCCGGGAGAAGATGTATGGCATTACATATTAAATACTGGCCTAAAGTTGAAATGGTGTTCTGAGAGTAATGGAATACATAAATGCCAGTGCAGATGTTTAACCGCCAGTAAACCGTTTCAAGAAATGGTAATGATAACAGTAAAAACAGCCTAACAGCAACATAAAGTTGCCGTTATGACAGGCTGAATAGAGTTGAGTGATGAATGTTTGAATGCAAGGGGAAAGATGCATGTGTTGAGTCAATGCTGTTAGTCACTGCAGCACTCTCTCTTCTCTCTCTAGTCTCTCTCTATTCTCTCTCCCACTTGCCTGCCCTATTCCAGCATGCTCACTGTGCTTCACTAATTGTAACTCTCTCAGTTTTGATTACACATCCAAGTTCTCGTTGCCTCGACTGCAGAGAATTTACAGAGGCTACATTATCTTTTTAGGAACATTTAGCACAAAGGCACATTCACATCAAACCAAAATTAAAGGTTCGTCACTACAAGGACTTCAAGAAGTACTTCCCTCTTTGTTGCGTTTGCTTTGCAGCAAACACGTTTTTAATTAAGCTATTTTACGTAGGCTAATTTGTCTAATTTCAGCACAAAAATCCTTTGTGATATTTGAGTATAATGGCCATTCAATAAATCCTTTTCATCTGAAAAATATAACTAGAACTTACTTTACTCAGTATTCAGGAAGCCATGCTACCTCACTTGAAAATAATGTCAAACATATAACATTTTCTACACTCCATTTTCAGATTGCAGTGAGTTTTACATATATTTTCTAAAGAAAGGTTTTTCCTCTATATATCTGCATCGAATAAATATTATTAGTGTGCATCATCAAAAAATACAGAGATTCTCTATGCAATTGTAGAAATATCTATATCTTGTTCAATTAGTAAGCTTCAAGCTTTGCTCAGAAATGCAATATAACTAGTTGCTAAATGACCAAATTGTTTATTACTACTGTAGGAGTTGTAGTTTTAAGGTCTAATATATCATGTTTACGAAATATTTATGTTAAGATATTAGCTTTAGTAGTCTTCTCCTTTCCTTCATGAGCAGAAAATCGCTCCAGTTAAAAAAAAACAATGAATAGAATATATTGATGAGAGCCAGGTTGTTGCTGAAGAGAAAGCAAGCACGCTCAGATCAAACTTACTTATGCACAACAGGTAAAAACAAATACCTGTCTGTTTACGTTGAGTTAAGCAGGCTGACTAAGTTGAGAGACCTTCCTTGGGGCATAACAGTTCAACAAATGTCAAAGACTATTTTGGACTGGCAATAAATAAAATTACAAGGCTGTTAGCAGAGATTACTATTTCTTCAATTTCCTTCTACTTTGTCAAATCACCATTCGAAGCACCATTCATGTCATATAGAAGCAGGTCAAGGTACTTCGCATCGTAAAACAACAATTCAATCGCGTGAAAAAAAAAAAAAGAAGCTTAAAAGAACATTTGACAGTTGAACAGATTTGGGCACAAAGCAACAGACCTCAACATACTGAAATGTAGTTAACAAATTGAGCCTCTGAACAAAATCCACATTATTGTTAGTTAATAACAGTACAACACAGACAGCTACCAAATCAATGAAAAGCCGAGACATTACTCTGTAATGATACTATAACAGGAGTTACCTCCATTATGGATTCACCCACACTTGGCCTAAGACCCCATATCAGAGGCTCTCCTCTGGCCGCTGTTTGCACACAGTGATGAATAGCCTCACAGGGTAATAGTCCAACTTGAACTGAGGGCTGATCCTAAGGAGCTGTTGTGTATAGGCAAAGGCTCATTGTTCTACGAGCATCCCTGCAGCTGTACAAGACACAGAGTGTACTGTACCATGGGCTGGTACTGGCCTACATTACACTGTGTCCCTCGACAATGGGGAGGAGGGGAAACTCATCTAGACCTCGCACTGGGAGCTGCTTCCTCAATCATTTGGTCGACTCAAAAAGCCACAGACAGATATTGTTTTAACTTGTGTTAGCCAACGATGATTAAAATGCCAAATGTCTAAAAACCACTGACATTTTGTGAGCAGGTAACAGGTGGCCACGAGATTAAAGGCTTTCCCCAAACCGAGGAATGAATTGTTCATTGGTTTCTGTTTGTGTAATGTGCAACTGGAAAGACTACCTCGGCTATTGTTTGACACCACAGAAGAGGACAAAAAAAATGTTGTAGAACACAATAAATGACCATAGATTTTACAAGAGGAAATGTGTAAGCAAGTCACACAATGCTGACAGAGGTCTGCGGTCAGTCATGTATCTGAGGCACGCTGTTCCTCTGAATAGAATGTAACAAAAGACCACACGGAAGACAAGAATGTAGTCTAAACTTCACGTGATGAATCTAAAAATAATAAGATTATATATATTCACCAAGCAAGATATCTTTCCACTGGTTTATAGTCATAAAACATATTTACTGAGGCTTTGGTTTTAAGATTAGATATCACTCCACCTTCTGAACTTTATCCCATAGGACCAGTTAGTTCACTAAATTCAAGGAGAGGATGACAAAAGTGCATTATTTTCTGGGGCTCTTATGGAGAAAACCTCCACGTTTTGTGTTTTAAGGCGAGGAAAAGCGAGCCCATTTCGAGCTGCAGCATAGTCACACTTTAATCTATAATTAAAGAGAATTTAAAGTAGTGTAGCCTTAAATGGAGTATGGTTTTTCCAGCCAAGTGCACACACTCTCTGTGCTCTCTGTTTGTATGCGTGTGACAAATCACCAGATGCAGCTACTTAGATGAAGGTGCTTGATCCAGCTGCTTTTTTTTCCATGTCGAGTATGGGTAACTAAACTGCACAACTCTACAATGGTTTTATCCCGCCCCACCACATCTGGCAGGGAGCCATGCGATACCAACAAAAAGGCATTTACAGTACATGCTAATGCTGACGAGCTTTAAAAAAATCTCCATCTCAGCTACAGCCCGACTGATGACATTATCTTTAATAATGTACCAGGCTACACTGGCCGTAATTGCCATTCGATTAATTATCCTGAGACAGTGCAAAGGAGGGCAACAAGACTAATGGCAAAAATCAATGTGGCCTTTTGCTTCCGCTGCTTCGAGGCCATGGTAGATTTGGGTTTTTCCCCAACCAGCGTTTCCTCCCACTGAACTGTGACCACGTTAAAAAGACTCCTTTTTCTCCTTTCCACTGAGCAACACCGCCTGCCTACCTTTGGAGTTTGCCGTTGAGGTAATCATTGTCGGCTGTTTCTTAACCCGGGTTTCGGGTGCGTGGAGGGGAGGGGGGGGGGAGGGGGCATTCGCATGTCTTCGAGCTCTCGTTAAATCTTCACATGGTGCGCCTCTTTTCTCTGTGTCAGCGAGTATACCCTATCATTTCAGGTGACTACGAAAAACTGGGTTGATGAAACATCACAGATGCTGATGTTCCCCCCCCCCCCCCCCTTCCTCCGTGCTCAGACACAGAGAGTGAGGCGTAGACACAGACGGGAAAAAAAACACACACACACACACACACACACACACACACACACACACATCTAAGCATTCTCTTCACATCTCACTGCGAAGGCTTTCCGAGTAATGCTCGAGCTGGAGCATGGCACAGAAAATCTCTGGATGAGCCTTTATACATATATGGATGATGAGGATGCATTTTGAGTGCCACTAGGCTGGCGAGGATACTTGGGTCAGGAAAGGGAGGAGCAATGTGAGGAGAATTCAAAATAAATGAAGCAACCTGAATTATTTAGAGGTACAAACTGAGAATTCAATCTAGCTCTTAAGAGGAAGTTGAAAATTGCCACAAAAAGCCATCCATGGCCCCCTTATATCCAACCTAAGCCGCCCACTCCAATGTTATCCACTACAGGAAGCCTGAAAGAGTCTATCCATTAGGTGGAGAAAGAGATGGAGAGGTGCAAAGAGGCTACAGGTCCACCCCCTGGTTTCACTCCAGTTTCTCGGGTTTGAGTTACGCAGGGCTTTCCTGCCTCCCACACTATATTTCATCAGCCCGCTCTGCCACAGCCGGCCGTTTATTCCTCCACACTATCTCCCTCCCCATGCTAAATATATTTATTATCCCGCCGTGTGTTGCAGATGAGCTCCTTTGGCTGTGTTTCCATTATTGGGCATGGTACAGGAGGCCAGACGGAGAGGAAGGAAGGAAGGGAAAGAAATTAGAGTAAGCAATTCTGTTCGCCGGCCGGTTCGCGGCTGCAAGACTAATGGCAGCAAAACTGAGCACAGTTCTGATCAATACGCATCTCTCCTAATCAAACAGGCCCGATAAATCAAACGGCTTTACATGCCTTGTATGGTCTGTGGCCCTCGCATGCACTCTTACCCCAACTGCTTACACAAAAGTGACGAGTCCATTTGAAAAGTCATCCGTTACTAAAAGCCTCTAATATGTGTCCAACAGGAGCTACTGGCTGCTCCCAGATGTAAGCATGTAGAAATAAGACTGACATGAAAAAATATATTTGAAATAGGATGGAAAATTAAGCAAAAAAATACAATATGACACAAGCATGAGGCACATTTTATCTTATTGAATGCCAAAAATGCTGCATACTAGACTGACTGTGTGAAGTATTGTCTTTTACTGCAGAATGAAACATTAGCTTCCATTTAGAATAGCAACATTGGATAAAGAGGAAGGAAATATATTTAAGCCAGTGTATTTACGACGGCGAGAGGATTTGTGTGGACATCACAAACGTGCAGCTGCCCTTGGCTGACCTGAGAAACCAGTTTGCCGAAACCCGGGGCTTCAAAACACATTTAACATGCAATCCTTCAAACCCCTCACACATAACAACATCTCTTGCCCAGTAAGGGCCTGATTACTAGTGCTGGGGTCACAGGCAAGCAGAGACAGAGCTAAAGCAGGCAGGCAGGCGTCAGTACATCAACCTGCAGCTGCATGGAAAGACTGGAGAGATGGAGTGGTGAAATCCTTACGGAAGCCTTGAAAACACAACTGAACTGGCGGTTAAATTGTATAAATTTCACATGACATCCTGCTTAGAAATCAGAATCCAACCCAAATGGAAAACCCGCAAAACTTCTTCACCAGCAGCTGATCATTATTTTCATCAACAACTAATCTGCCAATTGGTTTCTTGCTAAATCATTTTTTTTATATAAAATGCGAGAAAATAAAGTCCAAAGGTTTTCACATTGTCTTTCACATAAGACAAAAAGGCGAAAAAAAATGGCCCAACTGGAAAGCTGCAAGTGGAGAATTTTGGCTCAAATGATTAAGTCGTATTAAAAATGCTTGTTCAATAAATAAATTCAATGACAAATAATTCAAGCGCAATGTTCTTCTATTATACAATCCTGATACAATGGAATTCTGTTAAGAGTCAACATGTTTACTTCCTGCTTTTGTAAAGGGTAAATACCCCTGCAGAGCTTCCATCCTCTAACCAACGTGTGCAAGACAGATATATTTAACACGAGTCTGGGTGTCATTCACTACTGAGCAGGAGTATTTGCTATAGTACCGTAACAGAATCCAAATATAAAGCAGAAACTTCACATCTTTGATTTTAACTCAGCTAGTGAGTAGGAAGAGCTATACTAGTTACCATGGTGCAAAAAAAAAAAAAATTTAAAAAAAGATACTGAGGTGCTCAAGGCAGGGGATCCCACAACCCACAATGAATACTATCACATTTCCGCCAGGCTTCAGCTCTCTCAGATCACACTGTTGCCTTCAAGGGCTTGAACAAACATCAAAAGGCAACCGTGTGATTTTGCATTCCTGTCAAGAGCATTACAACCTCTGGAGCCCCCCCCCCCCCCTCCTCCCCCCGATGAAAAACCCTGCCCCGCTCGTTCCCACAGCCATCTTTAATGAATTTCCAAAGACACACTCGGGGTTTAGTGGCACAGCGCATCATAGTGGGAGAGTCGAGAGAAACATGAGGCTTTCCTCTGTGCCTTTTGGGATGAGCAATCCCTCTCCCCCTTCTTTTTCTATCTTGCTCCCTCTTCATGATGCACGTGTACCTCCCGTGGGCAAAGGGAGGGTGGTGTGAATCAGGCGGCAGAGAGCCAGAGCCGGAGATAGCAGCACTGTGTGCATCAATGACAGTGTGGCTGGCTGCTCTGCACAAAATATTATTTACAGCTCACACTGAAGAGAAATTACAGCAGCAATCCTCTCCAGAAGCGGGAAAATCAGCTGACCTGGCAACACTTAGAGAGAGGCCAGGAGGAGGGTCAGGCACTATAATTATTATATTGCTTCTCCTTATTCACTGTCGCTATCTATACTGCTCACATAGCGTGTGGGGGGGATTCAGCCTGCGGGTGACAACAGGTTACTGGTGCATTAGAGGATGATAAAGAAGCAGCAAAGGCGGTTTAGCGTTCATAAACCTGGCCTTGCAGATAGTTACTCCACTTTCAAACTAGCCTGCTCGTGATGGAGGAGGGCAATGAAACCGATGGATGAACTTTAAAAGGGTAAGCTGACCGATCTTGAAATATGATGTCGAAGCATTTTTATGCTGGCAAAACACCAACTTCTTGTACTGAACAAATTTGATGGCTAACCACTAAGTGGCAACCATTTAGGGCAATCACGAGATGCGGAACATTTTGTGATACGAGTGAAGGCGATAACGTATGTTGCAATATGTTTTAGTGCATTTCCTTTTTTTGACTGCAGATTATGTCAACAAAAGAAAACTTTGTCAACGTCTGTTTTATAGAATAAAGTTTTCAGTCTATTCGTCTCACTTCATTCATTTTTATTGCAGCAAAAGGGGATTGTCAAGCAGACAGGCGGACCACAATTGTCATAACTAGCTGTCAAAAATGTTGCATGCACCTGACAATGTTGTTTTTTTCATCTATACTTTGCTACCGTGTAGTGATTCCCTAATGCCGCGCAAAATACTACATTAACACTATGCTGTATCAATCCCCCCCCCCCCCCCCCACACATCTTTTACACTACACAAAAAATGGGAATGTACAGTAATTAAAAGTCATTATAATATATACAAAAGACGGATTAGCCATTTTTCTGGTCAGTGATTAATCTGTTGAATATTTTGTTCTCTATTAACCGATCACTCGCTTTGGTTTATGACAAGATAAAAATGCCGATCACAAGTTTTGCAAGTCTTTAAATGTGTGCTCTGAGCAACTGTCCGATATCACAAGATGTTCTTTATAACAGTATGTAAATCTTCGCGGCTTGCATAACTTGAGTGCATATTTTTGAGCATTTAGGACCCCCAGAGGGAAGCAGCCCACATCTCTGGGAACAGGTTTAGGCGCCGTCTTTTTTTTTTTTTAAATGAGCTTGTGGTTTCCAAGTTGTTTCACAGGCACCAGGCGGAAATCCTGAGTTTAGAGCAGCGGTGGCCGCGTGTGCCCCGAGAGATGAGTCGTCTTTAAGAAAGAAGAAAAAAAAAAAGAGAGCCGAGCTTGACATCCAACTCTCATCTGTCGTGACTTCCTTGCCCAGAAAAGAACTTACCTTAGCGCTGAAAGCTAACGACAGGCTCGGGCTGACGGGAGAGCACGTGAAGTGAGACAACAGCTGTTGTGAAGTAACAAGTTCCTTATAAGCTGGATGCTTTCTCTCACGCGTTTACAGGGTGGTGGTGGTGGGTGGTGGTGGTGGTGGTTGGAGGCATTGTCAGGGCACAATCACAGCGGTTAAAAATGCTAGCAGGATGTCATAAGCTAACTGCGTGTGCGTGCGTGTTGATGCCCAAAAGCACACATACCAAACGGTTCAGTCGTCTCCGCAGCATCTTCTTCTTCTTCTTCTTCTTCTTCTTCTTTTTTTTTGGATTTCGCAACGCCGACGAGAACTCCTTGCGGTTCAAACGAAGACGCCTCCGGGGGCTCTGCTGCAGCTCCTCCGTGGAAAATAACTTCACATGTATGTTTGAGTTGACCCGCTAGCTCCTCAGCTATCTGCCCTCTCCTCTAACGTTACTTCTGGCTGTGTGAAATGCCGCAGCGACGCTACATCGTTTCCATTTTGGTTGATTTCGGTATCTTCGCATTTCTCTCGCTCCTGTAATATATATATATATTTATATATTTATTTTTTTTTTTTCCGCGTTGCGGTGCACTAGTCGCGCTTCCCGTTGCTGAAGGCTGAAACAGTCGCTGACATTTCTCTCCGTGCCCTGTTGCTCGGACTCATCTGTCGCTCTCGGGTCCTTTTCCTTTCCTTCCCCACCGCCCCCCTCCCTCCCTCCCTCCCCCGCTGACTCTGAAACTGCCCCGTCGACACGGTGAAAACTTAACTTCTCCTCGTCAGGTCCCTGCGCACGGCACGGCACGGTACGGTACGGCTCGGGGCTCGGCACGGCTCGGCTCGCCCTCCCTGTCAAACAGTTTCCACTCTAACAAGCGGCAGCAGCAGCAGTTCCCACGTTCACTGGCTCCACCCGGCGAAGGTGCGGCGACTGCCACTCGCGTTGCATTATGGGTAATGCTGTCTAAAGCGCTATCATCTAAAATCCAAATTATTATTATTTATTTATTTATTTTTTTGTATGTTCGCAGAGGAGCGTGACAAAAGTAGCTTATTTGTGACTGCAATCCGAGGATGACCGAGGTACGAACAGAAATCTCCAAATGATGGTCTATATCAGGGGTGGTGGGGCAATTCATTTTCCCCCAGGGGGCCCTCATGAGAAACTGGGACTGTTGCGGAGGGCTGAACTCAATTCTGCTCAATATGAATTTTTATCTCTTTAGAAAAAGCAGTAAATTGTATGGTTGTTGTTTTTTTATTAGCTGCTACTGGTAGTAGTAGATGTTACAATTAGGCTCTTAAAATGTGGTGCAAGCATTTTAAAAACGTCAATATTATATCACTATTCACGAAAAAGATTTTGAAAATGAGCATATTTTTGCAGTATTTCAAAGAAAAATATACAAAAATGTGATAAGTGCTATTGATATTTTGTTTGTAGTGTAATTACCTCATGTGCTGTTTTTCCAGTTATTTGTTTTTGTTCAGTGAGAGAAGGGTTAGGTATTTTTCGGTTGTTTGTTTGAATCCCAAAAAACAGATCTCAGAAAACAAAGTGCAAATAAAATTGGATCCTTTAAGTTCCTCGGATTTTCTTCCCACCGCCCACTGACAGGTCTCATTTTGCCTCAATTTCAAACCACACACTTGGCAATCGACGTACTTTTACAACATATACAGTAACTTAAAAAAAAAAAAATTCAACACACACACACACACTGACATGTGTTTCATTCACGCGAGGTCAGCAGCGGTAACGTTGTGCTTCCGTCAGCTTCATGGCTTCATTAGCCGCCAGCGGTGTGAGGCTAAAACAGCTCCTAACAATGACCATAATTAATCCACATCATACAAAACGTTGGTATCCTGACTGGTTTTTACTTTGCTATGTTCCTCAATGTAAATTACTCACAATTCTCGGACACAACTTAGTTAACAAGCACTCGATATCTCTTGGGAATCTCAAAATGTCGTACTTTGCTCCAAACCTTGTCTGCCTCACGCACCTGTCTCAGCTGCAGGGTCTCCGGTAGGTGAGTGCGTGATTCAGAGTGGGACGGGCGGCAAAGGGCTCTGCTCCGGCCAACCGCCAGGACGTTCAGACCACTGGCTCGCACGGTGTGACGTTTAGGGAACATCTGTAAATTGGGGGTACTGAACATTACCTGGGTTACACATGCATGATGTGCACTTATTTACGTGTGATTCCTAATTTACCATTGACCTCACGCGGGCCGGTCAGGTACAGCCAAAGGGCCGGATGTGGCCCGCGGGCCGTACAATGCCCGGGTCTGGTCTATATGGGCAATGCAGATGAGTTTTCTATGAATTATATGCGGGCTTATAGATTAATACTACTCATAGATGAAGGATGGATAGATCAACAAGATCTAACAGACCTTGCTGACCCATGTGTACCTTGGTAAAAGTAGGCACCCACTAAAAAGCAAGAGCAATAATGTGATCTTTTTGTTTTGGTCATAACCCTTGACAAGATCACCGGAGGGCTAAAACCAGCAAAATTAGGCACGTTGAATAATTGTTTATGTCCCAACGAAGAAGATGTAGTTTTGTAAATATGATAAAGAATTGTCTCCAGTTTTATAATAGGAGTAAGAATACAATTTGAAGTATGGGCAACTGAAAAGTTTGAGTTATGGCTTAATTTGGTTTCTATGTACATACATTTAGTGTCTTAACTGCTGGCGTCATCAGGCATAATATGCATGCGAGGCACATTATGAAATACAGAAGAAGGTGGAATAGTGTGAAATAAGAAAACTGAAAAAACTGTGTCCTTAAGATCCAGACAGTTTCTCAATTATTGTGTATTGTGTGTAATCAAAGGAAATGCTGACATGTATAAGAAATAAAGGTATATGTAATCTTTTAGATCTGGTCATGTAATGTTGTTGATGAATCTTTTAGATGCTGGGTCACATTTATGAAAACAGTTTTTCTTTTACATTCTGAAAAACTGCATGTGAATTTAATGAATGTTGTTTTGAGTTATGAATTATAATCTGGATTTAAATTACTCTTACAAAAACCTTCTACAAAGAGATTATGTCTGAACCTTTAACCTCAAAATCCATATGTGCAACGTGAAATCAAAAGAAAACTCAAGCCAGACGATGTGGGTTATAGGGCACAAATGGCAGTCTGATTCTCTTGCGGTTCTTACAAGCTTATTTGCATTTTTGTGCGTCATAGCCTAGTGACCTTCACAGCTATTTGCATGTGGCAACAGGTTTGCATTTTTTTCCTTGGTGACTTTAAATGAAATGTGGTCATTTTAAAAACTGAGATAAGTGAAGAAAGAGGAAGTTTATGTAAAGCCTCATTATTCAGCCTATCAAGGACAGCAGCTCACTATGAGATATTTATGTGTCTGTTTGTGAATTAGTGTTCTGAACCACAAAATCATTGACAGTGGATGACCATGTAATCTATGCAGTTTGTGTTTTGTTTTCATTGGAAAGTGGAGGTCAACCCTGACTAAAATAAGGAGCACACGCACAAAACAAAGCATTAAGGTGGAAAGTCATAATAAGACTTCCTTTTCTTGGAAATTCACTCAGAAGATAATTCCCCAAAAGTTATTTATAAGATTTTGTTAGTTTACACATTAACACAGGCAATCAGCACCTCTAATATAGTTCAATCCCAACAACTAACTTGTTCCAAAGATGGTTTAAAGTCATATAATCCTGTTTATCCTGTAAATTAAAGACTCTCAAAGTCATAACTTTTGAAACTTCTGAGAGCATCCTGTTTGTAATATGTGGTTTTACATATTAGTGTCCAGTATTAGCCAGTATTTAGTGTACCACTCAGAGACTTCATTAATAATATACTGACTTTAACATGCTGTGATGCAGAGAAAACACACAACATCTCCACAACATTAAACCAGGGCCTTAAAATTACTCTACAACTGTAGTAACTGTCACCACTGAAAAAAAAACATGATGTAAGTGCCTGTGTAAATGTTCATATTTTGATTGAAACCACTGAGGCAGCCCAAATATTTTCAAATGCATTGAAAACTGTGTTAAGATTTATGACTTTAAATGTTAGCTTCGTTAAAGATGAGACATGGCAGGCTAAAACATAGTGTTTTCAAGCGTTAATAAATATTCCAGATTTTGGGCTATTTTGCTTCCATGTCATGTCTTCTATCAGACTTGTGGAAAGACAACTTCCAAAATCCACATGTAGGTGATTTGCTTTACTTCTTACTGTAGATGGGATGATGTGGGCTAATGACCATATTTATAGTGTCAATATTATGTTAAGAGCATTAAGTCCAAATAGAAGAAAAATTGATTGCATAAGGAGGAAGTATGTGTCACATAGCACCACTGCCTATGAACAAGTGCACAGCTGTTAATTAGACTCTATCTCCACCATGTGGCAAAATGAAGAAAGGATTTATTTTATTTCTCCACACGTGTTGAATCTTGGAATAGCTGTCTCCTGTCCCCGATCTATCTCAGTACCGTCACAGCACAGGCAGTTGCAGTGTATCTCAGAGGACTTGATTTCAAGCATGGTAACGGCCATTTACAGTATTAATAAAGTATAATATACAATTTGCTGGCTCAATGTTGCATTACATATTTGTAGAGCTCTCAACGTGATTCAACAACATGGTTCGTTTTTAATGGCGGCGACTTAAACTTGCTTCAACGTAATTGAATTCAAATTTAATGAAACTATCTCAATTTAATGCATTTTCAGTACTTGTTCTGGAGATTTTGATCTTATCAATTGATTTTCTTTAGTATCTTCTACCTTACAGTGGAAGACTGTGTGATGTGATTGAAAGCTCTAAAAATGCAACTAAATGGACGTTTTGATGAGATGACTTTAACAGCTGCTGTTTCCAGGGTGAACCATGAACTTTGAAGCTCAAACAGGTTAATCGTTCTAAAATATTTTTGTAATTGTATGTCATTGAACATTGAACAATAGAAACTGTTTCATTGGCCAGAAGGGCTGGTTTCATACCAGTTCAACAGCTGGTTAAGATTTTAAACTTCAACCGAGGTAACAATGATATGTCTGATTTTGACTGCAAGCTAAAAAAAAAAAATAAAGCTAAAGGGGGGGCTGGAGGGTTTACTTAAAATTTACTTACAAATGTACTTACAAATTTTAAAATTTAAAAAAAAAAATTAAAAAAAAAAAATTAAACTGTTATTCAAAAGAAAATATAAAGATATTTATCATAATTTTTCTTCTTCTTGGTCACTGTCTTTCATTCTCTACTATTACAAGCACGTCAATAGCACAAACATTTGCCTGTTGATTGTTTTCTGCAATGCAATGCATGGCCACCTGGTGGCAGCCCAGTAACATCAATGAGATGTCACTAACCTGTTGCACAGGAAAAGAGCAAGGGTGCAGAGCTGATTACAGTTTGTCTCAGGTTACATTTCATCAAACGTTCACTGCAGTAATGAATCTTTGTTTTTCGTGGAGTTTCCTGAGGACTAAACTATTTAAACTCTAAGTACTGTTTTGAGACTGCAACTGAAGAAGTGAAGATGGTTAGAAAGTGTCCGTGAAGGTCTTTCGAAGGTTGTTTTTTTTCAAGATTTTTGCTTTTATATCCTCCAGTGAATGCAGAAAGAAAAAGAAACACAAAACATTGCATAAAATATATATCAAGTGACTCATGACTGTGAAAAAAATAATGACAACATCCAACTGAATAGACCTATATACTGTAAGGCCTTTATAATTTCAGCACCACCGGCTGTGCCACGGCAATTGCCAGAAAATTTGGATATATTTATTTTCAAGGGAAAGTAAGCCTCAGGGGATACTGAGAATAATATATTTTTGAATATTTTCTGCATTGATAAATTTATAGCAAAAAAAAATATTTCAAACACATTTAACATTTATTGGAGTGTTTCTGAACAATTCCTGTTAAAAATCAGTGTCTATGTCTCTATGAATGATCTGATATGCAAAGAGTGCAACTGGTTCTAAGTTCTGGTCCCGGGTGAAGTGTACAGTGGCTGCTGAATTTACTGGGCATTCCTTTAGTGGTTCTGTGTGTCTCATCGGTAGTTCTGAATTCAAACTGACAGCCCCTGTGGAGGAGTCGGGAGACTTCCCTAGCCATCTGTCTTGGAGCAGCCCCCCTTCGACACCCCCTTCCCTCCCTCCACACATCCCTCATTCCCACACTGGGTCTTTGTCAGCAGTTCCTGTCCCTGGACTAGGCGTGGCGTGCGCAGAGGCTGGGGCGACCGTGGGTGCTTTCAGAGGCACCTGCAGATGGGACAAAGGGCCAAGGGTGCTGGGGCTGAAGACAGATTGATGCTTTGTGCGCCGGGGCTGGAGAGAGCGAGAGGGAGAGCGAGCAAGGGAGAGAAGGGAGAGAGAGAGGGTGGTGGGGGATAGTTAGCTGAGAAGTTTTCGGGGAGAGGATTTTAGGGGGAGCAGGGGTGGGTTGGGGGTGAAGGGGGAGGTCTGTCACTCCAGTCTGTGTGAGTCCAAGCTTTGGAGGACCCAGAGAGATTGACAGCTTTTGTGGACTGCATCTCTGCACAATGGTGGTGCTTTAATGGGCGGTAAAGCTAGAGTAGAGCTTTGGGGAAGGTTTGGAGGGGAGGTGGTGCTTGGTTGTGGTTGCGATGGTGGCGGTGTGGGGAGGCTAAGAGATGGGGGGCCAAAGGCTTTACTGCTTTGCTTGGTGGGGACCAATTCATGCGTATTCAGTCCAAGGCTCGTTATTCACTGAATGCATCCAGTGGAGGAATGCAGTAGCATCAATTAGAATGTGTTAGCAGATAGCAATGCAGGGAAGAAAAACCTTTCTCTCCCTTTTGCTCACAGGACAACACAGTCCCACTATAGGAGGTGTCAGAGCCACAAAGCCTTTTTTGTGGGTCTCTCTCCATTACATTACCAGTGCAATATGTAAGGTGGGGACTCTTTTGATTTAAATTAAGTGGAAAAAACACTAAATCCTATTTTTATTCAGCAGGGATAATGGTGTTATACTCTATAAAGGTCTTTAACTACTTATCTGTGGCTTAAAATCTTCCCCAGCTCCCTTTTCACTCCACCTCAGTGTCTTACTCTCATTGGGGGCATTATATTTATTCAGTGGTGGAGGGTCAAAGACAGACTGTTAAACAAAGTTGCTTGTAGCCTTAACTGCCGCATCACTTCTAATTGTGTATCAGTGGGTCAGTGGTTTGTTGTGTTGTCCCTCCATAAGAAAGGAAGAGCGGATATGAATTTAAACAGTATCTTGTAAGGCATTGTTTGGAGTGGGCTCAGGCCACCACTTCAGAACCAGAGGGCCTTTTAGAGGGTTTTTTTTTCTATAACTTTCAAGGCAGTGATATAAAAGAAGAGGAAGGAGTGGAAAACAGTTTGATGGTGATCGCATGTCGGGGTTGACACACCATTCTGGTGTTTGAATGTAGAGAGGCCAGCCGTACATGCCATTCAAACTAATTAGACTGCACTTAATTGAATGCTTTTTCAGCTTGCCCACAGCAAACACATTCTGTATTTGAAAACAATGAAAATAGCTTTAATTTCAATCAGCCATGTCCCTCGGTTTTTTTGTTGTTGTTTTTTTTTCTTCACTAAAACATACTTCGTAAATTTTTAATTCATGCTTCTTGTGAGAAATTTAGAAAACAGGCATCACAGGGGGAAAAGGGGGCTATGGCACTGAGTAAGTTGAACAAACTGATTTTTAAGTTTTACATCCATGCACTCAGCATCCATTTTGTCTCCAATTTCCTTGCTTTTTACACAAGATGATACAGATGGCATGTGTGCTGAAATGGAATTGGGAATTTTTGTTCTCCTTAGGTTTAATGAGAACTAACTGGCAGGAACCTCTTGTAGAAAGGTGTGGATTTCAATATGAGCAATTATGCTTCATTTGAAGCCAAATGAGCCAAATTTGCATCCACTGAAAAGAGAACCAGAGTTAAACTGTATGAAAAGTGCAGTAAATTGGGGCAAACATCGCAACGTGCAGAAATGCATCTCCGCTGTAATTGTGTAATTGTAGAAGAGCTCTAAATGCACAGGCCAATTAAACTTGCTTCTTCTGCAAGGCAAAGAATTGGCAGGTTATTATGCAGGAAAGTATCAGCACATTTAAATAGCTGCCTCCTTCATGGGTGGGGATGGAGGCTGAGATCATTTGCAGCAAAATGGAATATCTGATCAAATATGGACAGATGTCTTCATACATGTCGAGCGGCTGTGAATTGGATTGGAAGAGGCAAGATAGATGGATGGCCTCCTCTAAGAGATAGAGCTTCCTGCCCTGAGTGCCGAGGGGGCACAAGAGGAAGAGGGTGAGAGAGGGGGAAGGTTAGGCTCTCAGTGGGGGGAGACATTTCCCTGAAACACCAGTTGATGGGTTTCTCCCACAAAGGGTGGAGTGACGCAGTCTGCACTGCTGCAGAACAGCCTGGTCTCTGTCTGGATTAGGCCCTGCAGCACACAAAGGAGAGCTCAAGTAAACGGTTCATGAATGTTGATTAATTGATGCCATTTTTTGCAGTGTGCCATGGAGATTTAGAGGGTAGGGTGCAGGAGGGAGGACTGTGATCTGAGGCTGGAAATGTGTTTTTGTGAGTGTATTTTTCAGATATGCAAATCTTAAATGGATGCTATAGATCACAAACTGACACAAGTTTGATTCATAACTTCTGCAGAGATTCCTTAATCTTTCTGACTTCAATAAGGACAACAGTTCGCCAGTAAGAAGTTCTAAGAGCTCAGTCAAGCTGGCACGCTGTGACTATCTTTGGTCTCTGTATGCTTTGACTCCCAATGGTGTTGTCAGATGTGCCCAGCTGGCACAGGGAGCAGCTCAGGTGGCAGAGGCAGCGAGGAGGTTCCCACGATGGGCTTTAGGGGTACAGGTGTCCTGGGAGAATGAGGGTGGCCTGGGGCAAGGAGGGGCGAAGCACTGGCCCATAGCCCACCTCAATGGAAGGATCCCAGGGGCCAACTCAATAGCCTGGGTTACACTTGATGGAGAGAGAAAGGAGCGTTTCAGCCGCTGCCCAGCAGGAAAGATCTGGTTGTGGGAGACCTCTTTCAGGACTCACTGTTTGTCTGAAGGCTGTCACAGCAGATGAGTACTCAGCAAACAGCGTGAACAAGGATTTGAACCAGAAAACCAACAGAGCCTTGACAATATTGTGATTGGGCCTTGTCTCTTTAGAGGGGGCTGAAAGCCGAATTGAGAGCAGTAACAAGTGCACATTCAGCGCAGGACGGGGATGCCTTTGGGTTGTGTTTTATGGTTTTGAGGCTTGTATGTGGTGGATAAAGCAAAATCATGTTAATCTCCCTTTTCTCTCATCTAAAAGCAGAATGGCAGTGAACCTGTGGCACTTTAATGGTTGAACTAAAGTCTTACAAAGTCAGTCACATGCAGATGAGACCTCTGTAATCTCTTGACCCAAAACAAAAGCAGCCTCTATAAATGTAAATAGAAGCACAGCAACGTTACATTGAGTTTATTTGAAACTTCTTTCAGATGCAGTGTTTGTTATTAATAGACCCAGTTAAGGAGCTGCTGTAGGCACCCTACTATTTGACAACTTTCAGTGTGTCAGAGCTCCTGCTGCTACTGCAAGAAGCACTTAAACATAGCTGAAGTTACGATGATTCCTATGCATCTGCTTTGCATCTTTTTAACCTACCATGCAATCATACAAATATGCAACAGGTACAGTATCTACATCAGACATACCTATGTTACCTACAGTCAAGCCTGCATGCTCACTCACTCTGTGACTCACAGACACATGTGAACCTTTGCTTTGAAACATCCACTCTGCTCAAAAAGACTTCAGAAGGAAAGCAGCAGATCATTCAAAGGAAGAAATAAAAACACTTGTTAAAAAAATATTTTCAAATTTTGTCTTCATATAGTAGTTCAATAATAGTGATGCTAATAATTCTCCATAGTGTTTAATGTATTATGTGGCTGTAAAAATGTGTAAAAATGCTTTGTTGATGAGAGTATTTTCACACCAACAGGTCTGATAATATCTATCCATCAGACTGACAATAAACAGAATGGAGGATTGGGAATCAGTGAAATCAGATTACACATAAAACAAACCAATTATATGCCTCAGTTTTGTTTCCCTTCTGGCTTTGGATACATTTATCGACCTATATATCCATTTGATGGCAAGTGAGAGGGCCATACAAAGAGCAATGTTGTCTTTTGGAGGAGTTGGGCTAACTTTGAAGGTTTCTGAAGAGAGAGGCTTGTGATGGAATGGGCCGGGAAGGACTGTGACTTCTCCATTGAGAGTGGAGGGGCACGCTGGATTAGCTTGATTTGCCTGTGAATGGGCGCTTTCCATTATTCTTGTTAGGGAGCTGTCACATCGAATTGAGAAAGTGAAAACCTCCTTTTATCAACCTTTTCCAAGTGAAACTGAACAGGCAATCAATAACTGAATTCAGACCCAGGGGAAAGTCAAGCAGAATGATATGGGGCTGTTAGAAAGGGGGTATTTGTCAAATTGCTAATGTGAAAAAGTGGATAACTGATGTAATTTTGTCTCCAGATGCTGTTGGGTATAACAGAAAACTAATGAAAAGAGAGAAATAAAGTCACAGCAGCACAAATAATATTCGGTTTTCCGAAGTGTTTAACAGTAATAAAATAGTCATTATAATTACATTACAACAGCAACCACTACCATTACAACTGACATGACTAATGATGATATGCATTAATAGTTTTCAAACAAAAGTAAAAAAAATTTAACAAAAGATTAAAAAGCTTGAAATAACCCCCCGAGAGACGCAATAAATCACAAAAGCAGTAATTTTCTATATTTAAACTAAGAGTCAACGTTTTTTTTTAAAAGACATAATACCTTCACACCATCAGGCTTAATTACTGGTCAGTCTGTTAATACAAAATGCATGTTTATTTGGCAATATGTTATGGTTATGATAATTTTCCAATTTAACCCAATCACTGTTGCAGGTCTAAACAAAACCCAGAGTGGCTCACATTTTATTATACGAATGACACCATATTGTTTTGGAGTTTCATTATATTGACCTTATTGTGCCATTGTGCTTGTTCTGACACCATGATAATGCCTGAATACGGAGGGAATTATGCCCTGTATAAATAGATCCCATAGTCAAAGATCGCCTCAATTATCCCACTACACATTGACAACAAGAACAGAATAAAAACTAAAGCCTAAGTCCAAGCTGGTCTCAAGGCGCTCTTCAAACATTGTTATGGCCATTGTTAGAGGCAGAGGAACATCATCAGCATCAATAGCAACAGAGAAAAGAAATACATTCATTTGATACATTAACCTCTTTTACGCAATACAAAGCAAAAATTTAGAAAAAAGATAGAGAAAATAAAAATATGTTTATTGCCACTTGTTAACTGCATCTATTTATTTTTTTACATTAAATCTACTAAATACAAGTCTGTTTGTATTGCCTATTTAATTCATAAATCTTATAGATTTTAGTCCTGTCAAGAATATGAGACTCATAATATGAGTCTTTATGAGACTCTAAATAGTGTTTACTGGGATTTTCGATCATCAAATACTATTATGGCGAAGGGCTTTCTGCACATTCGAACCATTAATCAACAAATTGTCTCATTTTGCTGCTCCCGGTTTTTACGCTGGATGAAGAAAATGAATCGGATCATTTGGTCTCATCAATCAAATTGGTAATTGATGTCTTAATCATTACACAGTTAATTGAGCACCTTGATTGTTGCCTGTCATTGTTCAAAGTCCTCAGATACATTGCCCAGCAACTGGCCTGCAGCAGTTTTGGGGGAATTACAAAAGGGATGAATTTTATTGCTGTAAGACAATTTTTTTTTAAAGTGTGATATACATAATATAACGTATAATCCTACACTTTTAAGTATTTAGAAAAAACAAAGCAAATTTTTTTTTTTTTTTTTTTTTTTTACAAATCCTATGAATTGATGCTGTTTTAAGAAAGTGACTCAAAAGCAATGGTATGATGATTTTGTTGAGTGCTCTATTCCTGCCAGTAAGGCTATGTGAGGTTTTCATCAGCATAATTGTCATCCATCCATCTTCTGTGCACAGTGAGTTGATAACAGCCTATGAAAAATGACTCCTGGCTCTAATGAGTGTCTCACCTCTTAGTGGTAAGCAGGTTCACAGCCCTCCATGGAACACCAATTCCCCATTTATTCCACTTCACTGTCTTTACTCCACCTCATATACCATCGTACCTTCAATTTTTCGCATAAGAAAAATCCCTATTTCTTAATGCAATCAGTCTTGGCATTACTCAAACACTGAATGCCCTGGGCCAGGTGACTGAAGATGCAAAGTCCTGCAGCCTGTCATACAGACAGACTCTGATCTGCTTTAGCAGGCGATAGGTGTAGGATAGCAGGTAGGACTCGGGGGGGACTGGGAAGAATCCTTAATTGAGTTACAGAATACTTTAATTACGACTGTTTCCCACATTCCTGCTCTTAACGCTACACACACAATATGAGCCACCAGGGGGGAAAAAAACACCACCCAGCTCCAGCCCCAGAGTGCAGCTGCGAGGCAATTATCATCAAGCACCCCTGCATCTGTGTACAAACAATCTCACAGCTGCTGCCATTGATACTGTACGTGCGGAGAGAGGCAGAGAAAGCCCAGGTTGACCCTGGGGCTCTAGTATCGCCTCCAAGACCATGACCTAATCATTTGGGAGGTATTTGTGACGCATACGAACACTCAACCTGTTTAAAATTTCAAACGAGCTGTCACTGTTCACCACAGTGTGTGCTTTTGTAGAGAACATTGTGCAAATGTTTGCGTCATTATGCAAAATGATAGCAGCAGAAATCATTAGGTGCCGACCGAAGGACAGGTCTAAATTGTAAATTCCTGCCTACCTTAAATAGTCTGTTCACACGTGTGTAATTTGGCACCTCTTAAAGAAATATGCCAACAGAAAAGGACAGTGTAACCTATACATAGCCACAAATGGCTTAAAGTCCTAGTGCTTCTCTCCTTTCAAACTTTCAAGTTTTTATTCCCAATTTTGTATTCTTTAGAAGCTTTAAGGTTAGAAACAAGCTTATTCCACAGCATTTGACATTCACACATATACTGAATCAGCTTTTTACAGCTCTTTAAAGCTACTGTATACAGTAATACATGGAAATATTCAAACACCTTTACATCAAATAGAAATATTCTAGATGCTTTGTGCATCATTGTTTACACACTTCCAAGATATCAAGCACGAAGCGACTTTGAATTTGAATTTAAATTACAAATATTTGAGTCTGAGCAGTGTTTAGCTGCACACAATGGATTTGTAAATAACTGACTAATATATAAAGTATATAGTGCATCCACATGCTTCAAACTGATTTAGTTTTTCACAAGCCCTGCAAACATATTGAAATATATTTAACCATTGGTAGGATTGTTTTTGTTTGCCATCTGTGTGGGCATATGTGTGTCTAAGCTGGAAGAATGTGTGAGACCAAGAATGTGAGTGGGTGAAAGTGACAGTGAGAGTGAGAGTGAGAGTAGCGTGGCTGAGAGGGCCGATGTGGGATGGAGGGGAGACGAAGGATGACTTTATGACACCGAGGGGACAGGATCAGGGGCAGAAACAGAGAGGGGCTGGTGGAGGTGGAGGTGGTATGGGGAGAGGGGCTGCCCAAGCTGTCAGCTCTGAGGGGCTGCTGGAAGGCTCAGCATGAGCCCAGCTTGGCCCCCAGGATGCCTTGTCACCACGGCGAGGCCCTGGAATGCACTAACACACAATGAGCTCCTGGGGCTTAGAGGGCACTCCGATTTGATAACCACATTAAAGTCCTAGCAACATCTGTTGGGGTGCAGGAGAAAGGCCTACTGGCAAGCTTTAACCCCCGAAACTGGGATCATTAACCCTCAGCCCTGTGAGAGAAGGGGGACAACAGCCCTCTATTTGTCAGCCGCCCTGCACTGGGCTGCGGGGGCTAATATTTTACCAAAAACAGCGTGAGAAGAGAAGCTTCCCTGGGCACCATGGAGAGCGCTCCTTCACACTTTACACACATATTAACAGGAGAGTACAGTCTGTTTTGCTTTATGGAACTCACAAAATAACATTTACATAGCCTCCAAAGTTGAGGCATGTTGCCGATTTGCATGATATTGATCGAACACCTGTCTCCCTTACTGTAGACTGTATTAAAAAAATAAACATGAAAATGAATCTGGTCATTCCTTCATTTAAATAATTATAAAACATCGTAGCAATTATCAAATAAAAGGGAATGTTGTCATATGTTTACTTTCAAAAAGATGGGTGGGTATTGTTTTCCTCTCTGATTTGCTAATGTGTGGTTAGAGGAGAGGGGGCGAAGTTGATGGAGGATGGAGAAATAACAGGTGTCCTGTCACAAAGACACGTCTCAGGCTCCAGGATGCTCCGGTGCTTTGTGGGTCAGCTCCAAGCCTCATCCACCTCCACAGGTTTCAAAGCGAAGGCCACCTCTCTGTAATGAATAATTAAGGAAACAAAAGACCCCAAGGGGGTGAGAGGGTAGGGGAGGAGGGGGGAAGCTGTGGAGGGCCTAATGCAACTAGACCAGATGCAACGAGAGGAGCTGAGGTTTTTGGCCCTGCGCTTCATAGAAAACATCATCCTAAATGTATTCCCTGGAGATGAGGGGCTGCAGGAGGTGCCCCCGATGCACAAGGTCCTCAAGTACCTTCACACAAGTAATCCCATTCACTGCAGCTCATTACATGGGCAATTAAGTGCTGGGGTGGAGGAGCGCGATGGGGTGGGGTGAACGCAAAGAAGTGTGTATGTGCGTGTAGTTGTGTGTGTGTGAGTAAGTGTGTGTGAGTGGGGTAACAGGCCCGTCATTGGGTTTTAAGGATCGAAACCCCTACCAATTCAATTCCCCCTCACCCAGCTTTACCCTCATGAGCCACCCCCTCCCGGCTCCTTCACCTGGGCTGAATCTCCGTGGACACCTGCCTTTTCTAATGAAGATCCATGGCTTCATTTCCATTTCTGGAGTCATATCAGAGACTGCCAAGCACAAAACAGGCCTGTTTCCTCAGAGGCCTGGAGAGCCGGATAGAATGACACGGCTAAGTGCTCTGGCAGAGCAGGGCAGCTGCAGAGCCTGAAAATGGGATTTGGTTGGGGGTTCTGAAGTGGGGGGCTCGGATGGAGAGGACCTGATGTTTGGATTGGCCACAATGGCAGCCGTGTGCTACCTCAGCATCTCCTTGGTACTAATGAGGCTTTCTGCAGCGATGGAAGAAGAGAGGAGAGGGCATGAGGAGGTGGAGAAGAGGAGAACAGAGAAGGAGTGCCCCACTACACACCTACCTCACACACCACTCTCACCTCCTCCGCTGATAACAGTTACGCTAACTCTTGAAGACACACACCAAAGATCTTCTATGGCACACAGAGAACATACACACAGGTGTAAAGATTCACAGAGCTACCAAAGCACCTGCTTTGCTTTATGACTGTTTAAGCTCTTGTCAGAGGTAGCTTTAAATGGTTTTACTACATTGTGACAACTACAACATGTTAAAACTCTTGAAGACAGGTGCGTATTTGTTTTCACACACTAAATTCAAACAATGAAAGAATAACTTTTGAAATTTATTTTCAAATCCTGCTGTGAATCAGGAATCATAAAAACTTGATTGTCATGTTCAAATCTCAAAAGGAGGTGCTCAAACTGTGAATAAAATCTTTTTTTTTTTTTTTACAACCAAAGTATGACAGCATACCACCCTTGAGCTTTTCTCATCCCAACCTGTTAACCCTGTGTACAGCGAGCATGTGTGTCTTTCAATACAGTGGTTGAGGCTGTGCTTGTTAACATGTTCTAGCTCACTGACTCCTCTCAGCACCCGGGGGTAGGGACTCAGAGCTGAGCCAGGTGAAGAAGAGGAGGAAAGGAAAATAAACAAGGTGACACCTTAACCATATCACAGCTGGCTGCCTCAGTGACACACTTTAGGGAAGCTCTGTACGGGGTTCTACTATTATTTTCAGGCAAAAAAATATTTTGGAAGACATCAGCAAGGTCACTGATCCGGCTAATTGCAACAGTGGTTTTAATCTAGTCGGTTTAACTATATACCGGATATATATGTCGGATGAGGTAGAGGACACAATCGAAATAATCAGACATAAATGAAGTCATTAGAAGCTATTACACGTTTTTCAATTTCAAATACATTTGGCATGATATCCTAAATGCATGTGTTCAGCATGTGTTCTGTAGAAACCATATCAAAAAAGCAGGTCAGTGCATGAGGCATAAAGCTGACCTGTTCGTGTGTATAGGGGCGGAGCCTGAGGGTGTGTGTGTGTGTGTGTGGGGGGGGGGGGGGTAGCTAGGGAAGGATTGTGTATGGTGTCATTTTGCGGGCCCCTCTGCACTCACCTGGAACAGAGCACTTCCCCTCCCTGAGTCTTATCAGTTCCCAGAGGAAATACCTGCTGCAGGTAAACACGACCCTTCGACCCCTCGGCCATCCACTCTGCCCCACTCTCTGCAGCCGACGTTGCTGTCCTGGAGCCTGTCTCGATCTAAATCCAAGGATTACCTCTACCTCAACCTTCTAACACCCAGCTCAGAGCCTCATCTCTGCATTTCACCTTTAGTCTGTCCTCAGACCAGGCCTCAGACAACCCCCTTGGCCCCTGCCTCAACCACCTTAGATGTTGGTCTTCATGCACCAGTAAGGAAACCTTTATACCCCTCCGCCTCCACCTCCACCCTTCCTCCATGCCCTCATCCCTCTGTCTCAAATTTAATCTTATCTACATATCACCAGGTGTAACCAAATATCCCTCTTACCAACCAAGGTGTCTTCAGCTCTGTTTGGCGTTGTCTGAGGAGTGATTCATTCAGGGGGGGGAACAGAATTAAATAATACATCATACGTCAAAAGAATCGTAGTGTTTGCGATGGAAGTTGGCGTCATTAAAGTATGAGAAATATGATGAAGTTTCAGAGTGATCACATTAAAGAATGATTATAATTAAAATGGAGACGTAGTCTACTTTTAATGACTTGGAGTGTAATTAATTCTTCCACATATCTATAACAGATTTTCTAATAAATGTGTGGGTGGTGATTTATTTTTAATTACTTCCTTAAGAATTTTGAAATAGGAGTTTTTCGATGAAATATGACATGGCCCGTCATTATAGTGGAGCAAATGCCACACCCTGCTCATTTTACAGATGATACATGCTCATAGGCTCTTGCACTCATGTGAATGAACATAAGTAAATACACACACATGCACAGCTGAAGATTGATACAAATGTTTTTTAAAAAGTAGGAAAATATAACTTATGCACACAAAAGAAGAAACGTAGGAAGTAATATGCAGTTGTACTTCTCTCAGTCCTGCCGTTGTATTGCTGGTAATAATCAAATAATAAAAAAACTAAGGAGGCGGGTGGGGGAGGCTATGCTGATACTACCTGTAAAGGTTCTGTCTCCTTGGGGACATTTGGGGCAAAATTCTCCCCAGTCTCCTGTCTGCCTCCAGGACAGAGGGGGCAGGCCAGAGGGCACTGCCAGCCCGGGTCATCACAGCCACCTCTCACTCCAACACAACCCCACCTCCCCACCACGACCACCACAGGGTCAGGGTTACTCTCTCACCCTTGGGCCACCTACATCTCCCTCTCTCCCTGCCCCTCGCCCCTCCTCCACTGTCACCTGAGCCACACAGGTAAATGCTTGACTTTATTTGATGGATGCGGTTTCCCACGGCGACAGTGATGTATGCAGGGCCGGCAGCCCCTCCAACACTCCTCCCCCTGGTGGAGTCTGGAGCTGGAGTGGTGATTTTGTGCTGATAACCTCCTTGGTGCACTCCCCCTTGTCGGCTGGGGCGGAGGAAACTGGAGAGGACAAGACATCCTGTGTGTCGCACCTGAGTGTGCGCCTCATCAGACTGAAACAAAGAAGACTCCACTCTGAAAGCAGCCCATTAAGACATCTGCATATATCAAAATAACAAACTTTCGTGCTTCATGAATGTGATGACTGTGTAATGAAGGGCTATACATTTTGTACATGCAGATATCTGTCTGATCATGTTACCATTACTGGCAAGTTTGTCAGCTTAGTTTACAATATATGGACTTATTCAAAAGATTAAAAGGTAAGTTTATGTTGTCATACAGCTCTAATACACATCATGTTACAGTCCCCAACTCACACCTTAATTTACACAATTATGTTTTTGTTCTTTATCGGTGACAACCCCTCCCGCTATCTCCTCCTCTCTCCTCCTCATTATTAGCAGATAGCGCTACATTGGAGATAAGCAGTGACAATGGCCGGGGTGAAGGCCTGGATCACAGTTGCTTTTTATCTCTCACCTCATCTGCAGCCTGTGGTGTCTCTGTCAGAGGATGTTGTTAAACCAAGTCAAACACTCAAACATCCTGTGGCATCACCCTGCCTACATCCCACAGCCCCACACCCCTGCCACACACACACACACACACACATACACACATACGCCCCTCTTTAATGGCAGTTCACACTTGGCTGGGGCCTGGACCTTGTGGACGGTTCACAGGCCCTGTGAGGCTGCTTCTTGCGGGGATACTGGACTTCTTTAGGGCGATTGAGAGTTTCAAACATTCATACTCATATAAGCCTAAATGATATGTAAAACCCAGAGGATAAGTTTCATGGTGAAATGTAAAAACAGAGCATTTTTGATGATTATCATCAATGCTTTGGAGGAAAAAGTGTTACTTGTATGTGTTGAATAAACTAGCAAAATTTAAATATGACTTTCTTTACTGTATAAAAGTTATCAACTTCAGTCTGAGTAAAATTCTGAGTATGGCTCTTTTTGGCCAACTTTCATCAACACTAGCTCTCAAAGTGCTTACACGGTTGCACTCACACACACACACACACACACACACACACACACACACACACACACACACACACACACACACACACACACACACACACCTGCACACTTACACACACATCTCCTGTGTGAAGGGAGGAAGCCTCGGTGCAGGCAGGTTAATATCAGGAGCACTTGACAACAATAGTGTGTTATGAGGTGCTGCAGCGGTAATAAGGTCTTTGTTGGGACTTTAGAGCACAGCCACATCACATCATTACTCATCCTGGGAGACCAGTTGCCAGTCGGCATGGCAACCGGGACTTGGCTGAAGCCAGAAGCAAGACCAGAATCTCAATGCCCAGAGAGGGAACACACACACAAAGAATGTTCTAGTGGAAGGAAAAAGTTTACAAGTGGCCACAGTGACCCTCAGACCAGGGCCTCGGAGATGGGCTAGACTTGATCTGAAATCCAACAAACTAAATCAAAATTATATTTTGTGCAGAAAAACTCTATCTCAAGGTAAGTTGGTTGCTCACTGTGGTACCAACTGCACGGTTAAATTTTAATCTCATGTTTTCTAATAGTCTATCCTTCAAAGTAAATTTGCAATTAGTTCAGATAAACAAGACCGAATGGATTATCCAATCAAACAGGAAATTGACTCAATTCATGCATGTTGAGTGTGTGAATGGACAGATTAGGAGTGGACAGTGCTGTCAGTGGAGGTATGCAGCGGTGTGAGAGTTTTATCCTGCAGGTTGTTGGGAGTGTTGGGTCAGTGTGGAGCGGTCAGCAGCTGCTGCCTGGCCTAGGTCCCACAGTTCCCAGGCTGGGGGGATTGACAGGCCAGTAATAAAATCAGGCGCCCTGGTTGGGCTGTGTGCGGCCCATTGTTCCCCCAGCAAGGCCCGCGGCTGCTGTTTACTTTCTCCCATATGCATTATTCAACGGCACAGGAGCTCCCGGAGAAAGGGGCCCCATTCAGGGATCCTCTTGCCCTTGTTTTGTTTTGCTAATTTTCAATTAAAATAAACCATCTCTTGCCAGTGCCATGGCTGAGTGGGGAAAGAGAGAGGGACACTGTCCCTGCCATTTGCACTGTCTGAGGAGATTAGACAGAATGTGTAAATGAGAATAAAGTGGGATGTATCATTTATACTGTCAGTGATATGTTTTTCTATAGTAGGATTTAAGTGAAGACAATGAAAGGGGTAGCTGTTTCAAGTGAGACCGTACGCTGGCCTTTTATTTATGTTGCTGTTGTTAAGCATGTCCCTCAGTGTGACCTCATTTTTTTAAAAGAGGATTAGATATGTAAACGAAAATCAAACATCTTCAGATTCATTTTCAGTTAGTCAACAAGAGCACTTTTGTTCTCCTGAAGCACATTACGAATGTTACCCCTGGGGTTGCAACAGGAGGATTCCCAGATGCTCTGGGAAAGTGTGAACTAATCACAAAAACAATGACTTTTTAATAATGACTCCCAGAGGTCATTAAATGAAGGCAGCCAGGGCAACCTGGACTAATCAATAAGTCCAGTGATAGCTCTCTTTTGACACAGGATGGGGCTGAGCCGACTTTAGGAAGAGCAGGGACAGATGCGGAGACAGTAGGGAACTCGCAGAGTTAAAGATTCACCACACATCTGTCACTTGAACCGGGGCGGCAGCTCTTAGTCTGCTCCTGCTGCCTGCGTGCCTTCCTGCCGGCCTGCCTGTCAGCTGGCCTGCCTGCCTGATGCCGTGCCTACCTGTGGCTGCATGGGGTTTGGTCTGTTGCTAAGGTTTACCATATGCCTCCTCTTTGGGGTCTCTGTTTGCATGTCCCTCTGATATCTTACCTTAACTTTCCCCATTCTATTTTGTTATTATGTAAATCCCCACTAAAGCACTACACACACAAACACCTGATATGTCACATCCTCCTCTAAAATTACCTCTTGAAAAAAAAAATCTGGAAAGCAGTCCTAATTGGCCAGCTCCCAAAGCCCTCACTCTCGCTACCTGTCAAATGCTGATAATTACAGAGTTTAGCAGCAACCTGTTCTAGCCTGTTTTGGGTCTTTCAGAAGCCAAAACTCATTGAACAAAATCATTTACCACAGCATATACAGTAGATGTACTGTCGCCATCTACACTATCAACGGACGATTTGCTTCTGCATGTAAAGAGAAGTAATCTCTCTCTGGCGGACCCACGCTAGCCCGGTAGTGCCTTGTGAGTGGGGATGTGAATGTGGAGGGCCTCTTGGCTTGGCTGGACACAGTATGTTCTCCCGCTGGGTGCAGGTGAGCTCTCAATGCAGCCCTCAGCACCTGCCCTCTTTGTTCCCTTGTTGATGGCTTTATGGCGTGAAGGGGATCCGTCTGTCTGGCTCTCGTAAAGCCAGCAACGCGAGGCCTAGTAAAAGCCACACTGCTGCCAGGGCATTGTGTGGGGCCCCCATCGCTCCCAGAGTGACCCCACCAGCCACGGAGAAGAGCTAGTTTTTAGCGGCCACCACAAATGACGCAAATGCTTATGGCGTACTTCAATAACACAAACAAATACATTACACGTGCAAAAATGTGAATGTACATACATTGAAATATACAGTGGGGTCCCCAGACCTTTAAAATGATCTCTCCTCCCAGCATCCCATTTCAAAACAGAAATAGCTGTTTGTTTACTTCTGTGTGTCTGTCATTTTACATTCCTCATCACTATAATGTGAAAAATATTCAAGTATCTAATAGTTGTTACTGAAATACAGAAAATATGCTTTTACACTAAAAGCATAAAAAGCAATGATGATGAATGACGTAGTTGTACACATACATTTTCAAGTAGTGCTACTTTAAACATCTACTACATTACATTTCAGGGGGTGATATTTCACTTTTCACTCCTGATCCTTATCAGCCTTTGGTATTTATACTTTTACAGTTGCACCTAAATAAGCAAATATGAAGAAAGTAAAAGATCTCAGTACATTCTCTGCCACTGAAAGCGTTTCACCTGTTTCACTATCTCCTTTTTTTAATTTTAGTTTTAGTAGTACAACGGTAGAGTTTTGCACTACTTGTCACTGTGAAAAAAATACAAATTAAAAAGATATTCTGCTATTGCAGTCACTGAATAATGTTATCTATAAAAGCAGTAACTTAATGATAAAATGAAAGTATAAAAACAAGGATTACCTTAGCTTGTGTAACAACATACTGTATATCCACTGATATTTAGTGAGTACTTCTCAAGTGTTAGGCTACAGCCTGTGTTGAAGCCCTCACATCAGTTTGACTGACAAACATTGAGTCCCAAGCCCGATAAAGCAGCTCAATGGCTGTTGGAGGTCAGTGATTGCACAGAAATAAGCCCTACATTAATGTTTAATTTATATGATTTTCCTGGATATGAAATCTTACTGATAAGCTCAAGCAAATTAAGTGGCTGAAAGGAGGGTCATAAGCAGCTTGGTATTTGAGATCAGGTCTTTGAGTAGGAGCATCTTAGAAACCAATTACCAGACAAGAAATAGATCATTATTTTTTCTTAGAGGATTGGGGTTGTGGGGATGTGTGCGTGGGAGGGCGGCGGGGGGGGGGGGGGGGGGGGGGGGGGGGGGGGGGGGGGGGGGGGGGGGCAAAGGTGGTTGCTAAAAGGAAGGGAGGGTTTTCTAGATTGAGGAGAGAGGGCACAATAAAGACATAATCATCTACCCTCAACTTTTCCTATCCAACTTTCAGATTTTAATTTGCCGTCTGTGAAGTGGTACCTAATTTACTTTCGCCTCATCCCTTCAATGCACCATTGTTGCCGCTGCTGAGATTCGGAGCTTCCTCTCTTAGCTCACCTCGGCGTGAAATTGGTTTAATGAAGCTGAAAGGTATGGGGCTCTCACAACACTGTGGATTCCAGTGACACTGCTTGATCCACCCACCCCTTCTCTCAGTATCCCCCCTCCCACCCCAACCCAGCTCCCTGCACACTCACATTATGGTACAATTTATAACGCACCCACAAAAGATCCCTATCTCACACATTACATCAGTGCATATTACTGTCTCTTTGAGTGCACCAAACCTCAGGCAAACGCTGCAGGGAAAAAAAAAAAAGAAAAAAAAAAGTAACTGGCCGATCGGTTTGGGTGTATGGCATGCATGAAGCACTTCAAATTATCTCTCAATACAAGTATTAAAATCGATCAGAGTTGTGCCTTGTGAGAGAGATAGTTTTAAAGTGAAAGAATTAAAAGTCTGTAACGTAAATATGAAAAGAAAAAAACAAATAGATATGAAGAGGTGAAACTAATCAGAGAGTAATCTTGCCTGTTTTTCCCACCTCTTCCAATCTGACCCTGTGAAAGGTGTTCTCGTGTTACCTGTCCTCTTGGGTGTGGTTTCTAATGGGAATGGGAAGGAAGTCCTGTGGGATTATTGTGTGTGTGTGTGTTACATTAATATGATCCCCTTAAGTCATATCGCTTACTTCTTCTCGTCCCCCTTTAGGACAATCGAATGGAAATGCATCCGTAACCGAATATTCCAGCCTGTACTACTTGTTTCTGGTTTGAGGCCTAGTTTGGAGCTGGAAGTTTTCAGACGAGAACTGAAGAGAGAGGAAAAGAAAGTAGGCCACATGAGAGGATGAAAACAGCAGGACTGTGCTGGCCGGAGGTGAGGAGGGAGTACGATGAGCAGCTGTATTGTCAGAGGACAGTTTCATAATTTTTCAAGTATGTCTTAATACAACAGTCAGGTGTCTAAATGGACACTGAAATGGTTGTGGTTTCTGTAATCATTCCTGCTGATCATACTGGCAATGAAAAGAAAAAAAAAAAGTCCTAATGGGCTTCTACTGTTATTTAGGACAAAAACTACAGTCTGCATTCCAGACAGACACACATTGAAAAGCTTATCTAAAGCTATTACGAGGCTTTTGCAGTCTAATTTGAAAATATATCTTCCAAAGTTCAAGTCTTTTTACTACAAAATTGACTCTGTGTTACCTTTCCTCCACTGCAAGAAAACAAGGAAAAACAGTCCATGGAGATGCAAAGAAGGAATTTTATTCTAAAAACTTGAGAACATACTCACTTGATTTGAACAAATCAGACTTATGTTAGCTTCATAAACTTACGTTGGACTGGAAATGTTTTGCAGGACTGTGTCCCAAATTTATTCTATCCCTGCATTGAAGGTATATCAGGAGGGGGTTTCTTATTGTCCAACGGGATGGATAATTGAAATCAATTTTTTGCCTGCACATTGTTTTCAGACAGACGTGGAAAAAATGTGATCCAATCATCAAAGAGACAGACAGACAGAAATACAGAAAAAAGGTAGGAAGAGAAGAGAAGAGAAGAGAGAGAGAGAGAGAAGAGAAGAGAAGAGAAGAGAAGAGAAGAGAAGAGAAGAGAAGAGAAGAGAAGAGAAGAGAAGAGAAGAGAAGAGAAGAGAAGAGAAGAGAAGAGAAGAGAAGAGAAGAGGTTGAACAAGTTGAAAAACTTTAAGACAAAGGAAGTAGCCTCAGAAAACCATGAGGGAAAGGGCTGTTACAAAGGTTTCTTTACACTGTAATGACACGGGCATTATGTTGAACTTTGGCTGCCATGAGTCAAAAAGGATGAACACTTTCACTGCTGTGGAGCTCTGGCCGGCACGCACTGCTGTTTGTCTTTCAAATGCCATTGTGGGTGAGGCCACTAGTGTACGCACAAAGTGCCTGTTACAACTTTCCATTCACTGTGGGATTGTGAAACTCACAAAGGAATGTCAAATTATCGTCCTGTGATTTTGTGCAGTTTTTGAATGACCAGCCATCATCTTGTGAGAGTTGGCAAATGATATTTTAAACACTTTCTTGTTTCCTGCGATTTCATAACCACCGAGGCTGGTTTAGTGATAGCAGAAGAGTGGTTCTGCATACACAGTATGTCTCACACACATTTACACAGACAGCAATGCTAAACTGTTGCATTTAGCTTCTTCCCAAGCTAAAACCTGATCTGCAGTGGACACAGATGGGAAGATTACAGCTGAACAGAACCACAGGAGTGCTATCTTTTACAGGTAATTACTCAATTATCAGTAAACACTGTCACAGGAGACACAATGCCGTAGAGGGGATCACACAAACTGCTGAATGATTCACTTCAGCGCCACAACAACATGCATTCACAAAGAGGACAGCCATGTGACGAAAGGAAAAAGTCATTACACCCACTTGTCAGTACATTATTATTTCACGATACAAGATAAGAAGGAGGTAAGCCAACATACAATAGTAAATAAAATAGTCATATTAATTCTTTTGCAGCAATAAAACTACCTCAGATTTCTGTTGATACAAAGTAATTTGCATATATCTACCTCGAATTAATACCAATAAAACAAGACATTTCCCTGTTTTAATAGTAAGTGATTTACAGAGACAAACACAATCTATTCACCCCTCAGGTTACCTTTGACAGTCCGCTTTTTTCACCACTAGTGGGAGCTAGTAAACAGATGACTTGAGGCTCAGAGGATCCCCTGCAGGCTCCAACTCAGAAAAAACTTCTTGTTTGAACGGTGTTGGGAACTAACAGTGATTTTATAGGTTTGTTTAAAGACACAGGTTAAGACACAGACACAGGTAGTTAAATAGATGAGTTTGAAGGGGCTGGGTGTTAGGTTACACTGATGCAGGCTGAAAGGTTGAGAAAACCCAGAGTCCTTTCATTAGTCTGTAAAAATCCAGGCAGAATTAACAGACTGACACTTGTCCTGAAATATGGAGCTTTGACAGAACTGACGGAGAGGAGTCAGATTAGAAGTTTTTACCAGTAGATTTTCTCTCTTTGTATTTTAGATTACAGTTGCAGAAAATGTTAGAGCAACACCTGGAGCACGAAACCACACGCACTCACACACACAACCAAGGATGGAAACCCCATATGGTGTTGCGTGCTTGAGGTCAGTGGTCATACACCTGGCCTAAAGCCGGGGCCCACAGTCCTTCCCTGTGGTCCTACACCACAGGTTAACACACACTCAGTAAAACAGTCTCCTTCACAGAAGCAGACCCGCAGGGCCTTCTAAATTCTCACAACCTGCCGTGAGGTAATGAGGAATTAGAGGGGAGGAAGGAGGTCTCATGAAGATTTACAGGTTTTAACCTCTGTTACTGTCACCCAGGACAGGCTATCAAAACCAACAACAACCTCCTCCTGACCAACACAACAACACTTCACTACTAATGCAAGACTTGTAAAAAGGGGGTTAGTGGGCATGCCACTCATGTAACAAAATCTTAATGTGTAAGTCTGTCATACACAGTGACTTCCCATTGGCCTATTAAAAGCTCATATTTGAGTCTGTGCTATCTTTAGTGTTTACACTCATCCTGTGATCTCTAATATCCAAACAAAAACAACAAAATTATGCCACTCAGAAACTAACCCAAAGATCACTTTGCTGCTTTCTGATTTAGTTGGCAAATCAGCAAACCTTCATGTCTCAAATATGCATTTAAACAACTCATAAAATGTTTCTTAATTCCAATACACTGTTTTTTTTTTTCTTTTTCCTCTTGTAAACTGCATACAATTTATAATTGACTTGCAAGTATGCTTCCCTTTTCATATTTCTTAAAACCTTTATTTGACTGGATATTGTCTCCGCCATACAAAGAGTCCCACAATGAGAAATTTAGTTGTATTAATATATATATATATAATGTTATTATACTCTTTGTTTACTTCAGATAAAAATAGAAGAGGGGTAAACATGAGGACTGTAAATACATTTCTGTGATATTTCTTTAGGCCGATGGAGTCCTGGTATAGAATATAAAAAGACCAAAAATGCAGGGAGAATAGTAAATCCTGAGGCAACAAATAATAATGTGCAACACAAGACATGGTGGAAAAACAAGCTACTTAAATAACCTGTCTTTCTAGCATTGGATTATGCCTTAATATATAAATAGTCTAAATTTGTTCAGTGTTTTCATACTTGTGTGACAAACCTCTGAGGCCCTTTCTCATTTCAGTTTGCTTCTCTGCGGAACAAGTTGGTAAATATTCACAAATTAGACAGCTTAATCTGTCAGTGAGCCTTTATTTAATTCTGCTTTTTTTGTCCATGCTTCCCTAATTTTGGAATAATACTTACAAAAACTATTTTTCCTACACGTCCTCATTAAGATAAAGTCAGTTTACAAGGCTACTTAAATGTTTGTCAGTAAGATTATCATGTTTACATGAAAGTCAAAAAATGTATCCTGCCATACACAAACAACACAATTAGCAACTTTACAAACACATATATGGTAAGAGTGGATGCTTTATAGCAGTTTGATGAAATAGTGTAATGGGACAAAAAGATAAGTGTGTCTCTGATTTAAAGTGAATAGACAGACTGAAACTGAGACTGAGTTGTAAAAGAAACCACCAAAAATAACTACATGAAATATTTATATGTTGTGTTTGCAATGCTTTAGTGGTTATACAACGTATGCGTCACCTTCAGCCAAACACACACGCACAGAGTCTGACTCATTCAGATATCATGAAAACAACCGCAGGATGAAGAACTGTGCACAGATTCACAAGCCAAACGCCTGCTGAAACCCATCATGACTTTACTTTTGAAGGGGTAATTCTCTTGCCATGTGTTGTCTCAACCTTCTGAGAACTGTTTATTTGACATTGAACTTTTTGTGAACACCAGCTGATTGAAGTGTAAGTTAAAACTATTCACAAAGGCATCTTTCTATGAATTTACAACTGTGGGACACACTGTGCATCACAGAGTGGGAATGCACGCTAACAGGACTGATACAGAAAACAGACAGGAGGCTCCCTCTCTCAGTTACAACAATATAGTGAGCCATCTAACAGAGGGGCCCCGTGTTCAGCGAATGGGCTTACACCCTGGACAGGTATGTACCTTGCAATTACCAGACTAGCTCAGAGCATGCAATAATCGGTAGGTGCTGTACCATTAAGTGTGGGGGCGGTGGTGGAAACAACTTTAAAGAGAGACCACTAGTGTCAGGTGTCAAGATTTACTTCACCTGACTAATTTTTCTCCCCTAACAACTGTGTAGGGTGTCCTCCAATGTGAGGAAAGACTCACTGCATGACATGGGCCTGCAGTGGGTGTGCCCAAGCATGGGAGAATGTGTGTAGGTGTGCTCACAGTTTTAAAAATAGGGCATGCCTGAGAGACAACTGACAAATAAAACTCTTGCGTGTGTTTAGGTTTGTGCAGAGCGAGACTGTGTGAACGTATGCTGGATTGTGTCCAGGTCTGACAGGAGGCATAGGAGTGTGCGACAACTCCATCGTCAGAGACGGAGATAAAGACAGGAGAGGGCAAGAATGTGTTTGTTTGTGTACGTCTCGGGCACATATGCAGGGGTGTTGTATGGAAAATATGAGGAAAAAAAGTATGCTTACATGTTTGAAAACACAAACAAGATATACACGTGTTTTTTTTTTTTGCATTGTGCATGTGTGCGTGTTTGTGCGTGTATATGCATGCGTGTGTGTGTTCAGCCATGTCTGCAGGGTGAGGTGGAGACCGATGCTTTGGCAGCAGGTCTGGCACGTCTTTCAGGCCCAAACCTGCAGAGGAGAGAGAGAGAGAGGGAAGAGAGGCAGAAAGTAAATAGGTGTGAGAGTTTGCCTGCCTTCATGTGATATGCTTCACTTATTCCTCACCATCACTAAAAGATCCTAGCACTGTCAAACCAAGTACAGTTTGAGTCAACTTAATACTGTGTGCCGTTTTTAAAGTGAAGTAGAGTCATCAGTGGACTGAAGAGCAAAAAAGTACATTACATCAAGTTGATTTACATTCACACATCCAAAATATGAGCCCCAATGTATCTCTATACACATGTACTTGTTGCTTGCATCTAGCTGGGTAGTTACAGTTTCCACTTGATACAGTTTTTAGATTTTCACCTCTTGATGTTTTGGTTTAGATTCGTATCGACACATTTCTTCTACTAAAGAGCAATCAGCAGGCATGTGGGGCATCCTTGTTTTGCTTCGACGTTTCAGCCAGGCACATCGCTGATGATGAGTACATTGTATTTCAGTAGTCAAGCATTTCAGGAATGTGTTCAAAATCTGTTTGAGGTTCTCTTTTTGGTAGTTGTTCAAAACCGCCTGGCTTTAGTTTTGATTTAAGCTTCCTCAGATTCAGTTTGAGGTTACGATATTAACATATCTCATCCATATCTCCAGCCTGACTCCTCAGTCATCAGGTCGGTTTACTATAGTGTCATCAAGATTACAGGTCACATTTCAAATTAAGCCAAACCTCTACCACGGATATCGTTAGATAAAAGGATTTCCTGAATAATATCCAGATAATACCTACACCTACACAAGAACACATCTGAAGAGAGTACGAGTCCCCTAAGGCAGTAAGTAAATCACTGTACATTGTGACCACGGCACACAAGTGACGTTGAGTGTATCAACTCTTTAACCTCAAAGGAAATCTCTATTCAGTGGTCATAAAAGAGTACCTCAGCCCACTATCGCTGTGGGGCCGGTTACAGAAAGAGAGAATGGATTAGGAGAGAAACAGTGAGGAGAAAAGTGGAGAGTGTACAGGTGAAGGTCCTATGGCTACGGAGGTTTGCTCAGCTGTGCGGTATTCTTTTCTGTGCCCCACCCAGTAACCAAAGGCTGGGATATGTTGTTTCCATTTCCCTCCTCCCCACCCCTCCTCCCCACCCTCCCTCAGCCACTTCTCTCTCGCTCTTTCATATTTGCACAGGTGAGAGGACAGCAGTCCAATAGGTGTGGGTGGGAGACTTGAAAGTCAGGTTTGCCTGGCTGCTGGATGGAGTTCACCTGTGGACGGCGGATTGATGGAGATCTGATGGCGGGGGCCCAGCCTGCCTTTTGTCTGCCGAGACAGACAGCAAACATGGCAACGTAGAAAAATGGAGGAATTCTATCGATTCACCTGCGATTCACTCCGAAGATCATGAGTCATAATGACCTGTAACAGAAAGTTCAGGGTAAGAGACAAAAATATATATGCAACTAAAAAATCAGGTGTTACACTGCCAAGGATACAAACCTGTCAGACACAAACAATTTTCAAGAGATGCACATGATCATGCGAGGAAGAGGGAGGGACCAAACAAAGCGAGGGCAGGGTGCAGGGAGGCAGGTGGAGCAGCACAGGAGTCATAAGGGCGGGGAGGTTTTGCTCCCAAGGCCAAAAGTTCAGAGCGAGGCAAAGCGAGTAGGTATAGGTAACCCTAGCCACCATGTGCCAGAGTCTCACGTGTTCACCTCATTGTCTTAACAGGCTGGAGCTCGGGTTTCTGGAGCATTGCAAGCTTCCTGGGAGAGGAGGTCCAAGCACCATGACTCCCCCTCCCCTCACCTGTCTACTTCTTGGACCCTTTTCCCCACCCTGCGAAGGTAAACACAAACACAATAAGCAAACACATAATACCTCAACATACATGCGAGAATTAGGCAAACACTGGAGTACCCGAGACTCAAGAAAAACCGAGGCACACAAAACTACTTCAACCAAGTGGACAAATGATGTACAGATGGTCCAAATCAATGTGAGGCCTCTGTTATCACTCAAATTATTATGATATACTCAGCCTTTCCTTGAAGAAAAAAAACCCACAGTCCTTGCAATATAATGGCAGCAACCAGAGGAACGAGTTGTAAATCACCATAATTACTAATACGCCCATGTCAAGAGAGTCTCCCTCAGACACATGAGGTGGAATTATCAGACATCAGGATATGTACACCAGAGGCAATTTCCTTACCCCCCCCCTTTTACCCCCCCCCCCCCCCCTCTCTCTCTCTGCTGCTTTGGTAGAATTCCACCAGAGGATATTTGTCTGATTCATAACTTAGTCAGTGATATTAGTCTTCTTTTCAGCACCCTCTGTCATTGTTAAAGTAGGGAAAAACTGCATTCATGCTCCCTTATTGCTACCAATATGCAAGTTAATGCAATTTTACGTTTTATAATGTATGTACCCAACGTGTGTAGTATTTTGCCTCTCAACTCTGGAAACTCCATTAAAACATGATTCAGTGAATATTTTAAGTCTCTGAGTGGATGTGTTTTAGGTTTCGATGTTTTGATAATGTTTTGAGAGCTCACTTAAATAAGTTGGAGATGTTTAAGCATGCTAGTAGCGGCGTAAGTCATGATCCCTATAAGACTAATCCAACGGACTGTGGTGATCCCCTTTCTTTTCCTGTCAAACCATAAGCAGGTTGACATCTTTGGCTTTAAGTAAAATGTTGTGAAAGCTATCAGATTAATTGTCTTCAGGTTTGTGTAGATATTCTTGGTCCCTAGAGGATGACGCCTACTGATTTTGGTAAATCTTAATCTAACACCAAAAATTTGGCAGCATATGTTGCTCCAAAATCTGTATATTTTCTTCAGCAATAATAGTTCCTTCCCAAATATGCATGCTAACCATGCCATGTGCACTCATGCACCCCCATACTGTCGTGGATGCTGGAATTTGAACTGTGCACTGATAACAAGCTGGGTGGTCCGTCTCCTCTTTGGCCTGGCCAATGCTATAATGCTGAAAAAAATTATTTCAAATGTTTTATTTGTCAGACAACAGGACAGATTTCCACTTCGCCTCGGTCCATCTTAAATCATCTCTATACCCAAAGAAGGTGGCGGTAATTCCGGATCATGTTTACATATAGCTTTTGCATTGTAGAGTTTTAACCAGCATTAGTGGATCCAGTGAAGAACTGTGTTTACACAATGGTTTTCAGAAGTGTTTCTGTGCCCATGCATTGATTTCCACAACAGATTTGTGCCTTATTTAAATGCATGTTGCATGAGGGCCCAAAGATCACGGCCATCTGATATTGTTTTTTGGTCTTGTCCCTTGCATCCAGAGATTTCTAGAGATTCTCTGAATCTTTTCATGATTTTATGGACAGTCTTTGTAATTTTACATTGATGAACATTATTCTTAAATTTGCACTGCTAGACTGTTCATCTTGGCAATGTGGATTGAGAGAAAGTAAGCAAGATAAGTTCATGGTGAAGTTTTATTTGTAAAGACTAAGTTGACCATCACAATTCCTCTTACCACTACATTCATAAAATATTATGCATGTAGCCTTCATCAAGGCCCATAAATAAATTTTAAAAAATACCGGTTGTGATCAATGCCAATAAAGTTGAGGTAAGACTAATTTCCTCTCTTCATGTACCTCTCAGGCATATTTAAGGTTGTGCCAGAAACTACTACAGTACTACCGAATATGACACGCACACACACATTTCTAGAATTTAACTTTTTGTGTCTCTCTGACTCAGTTGTTCAGCAGTCCATCTCTATCATTCCACTGCAAGGAGCCAGACTTGAGGCTTGTGATCCCCATGATCACTGAACACACACAGCTTGGAATCACTGTGATGTCATCAGGATTCCATGGGGCCTACACAATGACCGTCGCCACGACAACATAACTCAGTCAGCGATGGGCTAGAATGTGTGTATACTTGTTTTACTCATGTTGTGGGGACATAAATCTGTTTATGCAGTCCAACTGTGGGGACCTGCCTCCATTTTGGAGGATAACATGGAAGGACCTAAAATACAAATCATTAAATATCAGGGTGAGGACTTTGTTTAAGGTTAGGTTATTGGTTGGTGTTTGTGGTATGGATTGTTCCTCAGCAAATTAGTGTAAGTCAAAGTAATGTCTTCTGAAGTGATGGCAACATGACAGAAAGAAAGATATCTTAAAACCCTGAATAAAAAAATACATACACCGCAACAACTCCCATGGGATACTTTACTTTATACCAACATACAATTTATCAAACATATTCCTAATAAATCATAACTGTGACAGCTTCAAACGATTTTACAAACTGCATAAGGTGTCATACGCCAGACCACTATCTTTCCCATAAAGACTGCATAAATACTAAAAGATAAGCAAGTCTTTCTTCACAGGAGCAGCCGGTCTGCCCTTCCCCACCATTGACTACTCCCTGACTGCTGTTGTCAAAGTGTTCAGGCTAATGGTCCCCCACTGGGAGAACAAAAGACCCCATGAGTTAAACACGTAAACTGAAGTAGGTGCGAACAGTTGCCGGTCCATGTAGTTTCACCTAATCAGCTTGTGAATGTACGAGTAGCATGATGACTGAGGAGGAGAAAAATAATCAAAGAGAAAGTAACAATTGAACCATATACAACACATCATGAAAAGGACCCATCAACTGAAATTTTTTAACTTTGATCAAAAACACAAAGGCGGATAAACTCTTCTGCTGATATAGATATTCCAATGAATGTGTCAATTAAATGAATGTTAATTTGTAATCACATTATCACTGTTTATTTTAAACTCAGTGAGAAGCAGGACTGATACTGAGTAAATTATCCTGATGAAATAAAGTAAATTGAGTTAAATTACAATCATGAACAACTGCAGCGACATTCTAAATATCAGTGGAAAATAATGTTGAATAAATTTTAATTTATAAAGAAAGCAGTGTATCAGAGCTGTGAGACATCTTTTAATACATTGATACACCACGCAAATAGATATGGCATTTGTCTATTTGAAAGTAATGTGTGCACAGTATGACAAAATAAGGCAAATACCTTCATGCAAAAGAACATAAAGCCTCATAAATTAACTACCTTTGATACACCATTTAAAAAAAAAAACAGTGCATCAAAGTTCTTGTTATTATGTCCACAAGTGGAATTTCTCCTGCTTTTCTAAAAGTTATCAAATGAGTGAAGTCTGGTTTTCTTTGTGATGCTGTGTGGAGGTGTGAATGCTAACATGGCTCAATCTGTATGCCACAGAGAAAAAACAATCCATGCTAATCTGCCACCACAGACAGGAGTCCAGTTAGGCCAATCAGGAGGGGAATCATCTGGAGTGGAGAGGGCTCAGAGAAGCCTAGATCAGGGCCCTGATTGCAGCAGGGTGATTTACAGCTCGAGAACAATGATGGCTGCCTGGGTCAGCACTGATGGAGAGGCTCTGACTGCACCGGCACAGACAGCTCAAACTCACCTGACATTCATACACTGATGTGCATACATGCATGAGGACACGTACAGGCTCGCTCGCTCGCACACACACACACACACACACACGCACGCACACACACACACACACACACACACACGCACGCACGCACGCACACACACACACACACACACACACACACACACACACACACACACATGCACACACACACAAGTGCAGGCACAAAAACATTCACAGTTTGTGTTAGTCACAAAAGTACAGGGCTCGACTTTGCCAGGTTTACTCTGTGACCTGAACATGCCCCTCAGGCTTGCATTTGACCCTCTGCATTTTGCTAACAACACATAGACCAAAACAACTCAGCAAGCCACTTCCTATGAAGTCAGCACAGATAAAACGGGAAACTACCTTTGCCCTGCAGCAGCGTATGTAAATACGACGGGAAAGACTGAGGTTTGCATGAATGAAAGAAGGAGGGAGTTCAGATGTTAAGTGTGCAAAAGGGGGGTTGAGAGAGGTGGGGTGAGGGGTGAGGGGGGGGTTGGAGTGTCATCATCAAGAGTTTTCTTTAGAGCACCCCCCCCCCCCCCCCCCCCCCCCTTTGATCTGCCTGGTCATCATTTCAAAAAAAGACGAAAGACCAAAAGACGAAAGAGCAAAATGACCCTGTGGCAAAATGACCCTGTGGCAAAATGACCCTGTGGCTTCACGGGCACAGCAGCATCCGCACCTGGGTGTGGCATCAGGTCAATTTGGATTTAATGCTGTCAATGAGTGACTTTGCAGCATCAACGAAGATCATTAAGGAATAGCATGCTTTTGATTTGAATTCCATTTTTACAAAATGCTCTAAATGGACAAAATCAAAGTCACACCGAAACAGGTTAGTAAATTTAACCAAAATCAGTCACTTTATCGTATTTTTATTGACAGGGTACAAGAGACAACATTTAACTCTGTTTATAAATACGTAAAGAAAAGCAATGGAGAAATTGACATATAAAATGAAGGTTTTAAAAATGAATACAATAATATTCTTTCAAATGCTATGAGAGAGGCTTTTAAGATTATAAAAGTTTTATTCGAATTGGAATATATTTTTGCTGGGTGTCTCAGCACCTTTATTACTTAAGATCATGAAGCCAGGGGGATGCTAATGATTCAAATGCAACAATATCCTCTTCAGTGTTTAGTCATTCAAAAATGCTGTTGTTGTCACAGCTCCGGGCATCAAACACATGCCTAGAGTTTTGAATAGAAATGTAAAGGCCCATAAACAGTTTTGACAGTTATGAAGGTCCTGCAGCGGTAGGGTGCCTGTTTAAAATGTATCTGCTCCTACTTGCATCTGGAGAAAATTGCGGTATTAAGGAAGAGTTAATTCAGGGTTTGTCTTGTGTGTTTGAAAGTGGCCGCACTGTTGCCCCAGGTCCTGTGTGGGAGTCGAGAGGTTGGCTTTGACGAGCGATACTACACAGGCGAGATTGCTCTCAGCTTCTAGAATAGGCAGGTGAGTACATGCACATGTGTGCCCCCCACCCCCACCCCCACCAATACACACACCTAGACACAGACAGGTCTCATGGTGAGCAGACTCATTCATACAACTGTGTTAGGGACTGTGCAAGGAGGAAATCAGATATCAGAGGGTAAAAGTTGACTTTATTTCAGATTATGTTGAATATAATTTTTCCATTCTTGTTTATAACTAAGTTTTATTGCTTACCAGTAGCGATGATTTCCCAGCCTGTAACCATCTGATAGTGATACATGGGGCTTATATAAGGACATCCCTGACTAATGACAGAGATTGGAAACCATGACAACAGTTGGCAAATACATCCTGCCTTAGACCTACAGGGCATGACTCATAACACCAAAACCAGCACTTAATAGTTTGAAGGTTTTGTTCTTGTAGGTTCTCTTCTTTCATGCTGCTGGGAACAAATGAGCAACTTCCAGCAGCACTGCGTACTGTATACCCCAGAGCTTGGGGGAAGTGTGTGTGTGTGTGTGTGTGTGTGTGTGTGTGTGTGTGTGTGTGTGTGTGTGTGTGTGTGTGTGTGTGTGTGTGTGTGTGTGGAAGGGGGGGGGGGGGGGCAAAGTGGGAGCCGAGAAAAGATTTTTAGGGTGCCTAGAGTTTTTTGGGGCTGAGTGGGTCTATTTAACCCCCAGTAGATTGCCCCCCTCTCCTTCCCTCCCCTCCTCTTCCTCCACCCCTCCTCCTCCCCCTGGCTTTGTGTGCCCTGAGCCCACTCCTCCCCCTTTTGTCACCCGGGCATTCCGCTTTGGTTAGCACACACAATGGCCGCTCAGTGCTCACCCTCCTGACACTGCATTCTGCCTGTGCACCACGGAGTGGGCACGGGAGGGGGAGGAAAAGGGGGTCCGGGGGGGGGGGGGGGGGGGGGGGGGGGGGGTTAAGGGATGACAGCAACTCACCCCATGTGACCAAAATGCCATCAAGTATCAACTCCTCCCCACCACCACCCCCCACTTTTTTTTTTTTTTTTTTTTTCAAAGAGCATCGTCTAACTTCACCCATCCATACAGATGGGCACTAAAACTACTGCCAGCGGGCCTGGTTGGCACAGTGAAAAACAAAAACCTCGACTTCGCTCGCAAACAAACGAACAGGTGTCTCTCATGGCTGACTGGCGATATGAAGCCCTGCCTTCAGCGGGTTGCCTCTCTGTGTGCCCAGCTACATGTGTGTTCCCTTCGTCTTTATACTGCTGGGCACACATCCTAAACGGAATTTTAAGACCTGGCTTCAGAACATTTTTGTCTGAAAATTAATCCCCTACATCGACAGTGGTAAGTGTAGAATTGGCATGATTACAAGTCCAGGCTTTACTGCTTTGACATGTTTATCAAAGATTTGGAACTCTTCCTGGCCTCCAGCAGTTTGTCCCGCTGATACAATGGCAGAGCCTGACATGTATGTTAGGTAGTAAATAACTTCATACACAAACAAATGATTCCACACATCTGAAAATCCGCATGTAATAAAGGGCCACAAATACAAATATATAAACATACTTTGTAGTGAAACAAAAGCAGTTTCCTTTTTAATCTGTACATATATGACTCTTTTTTTTTTTTTTATTGGAACTCACAACAAACACTACACCACACCATAATCAGGTGTCACCTGAAAGAATCTCAGGTGCAAAAAGTTGAGAGTAAAGTTGCAGGGCATGTAAGTTGAAATGTAATTCCTATTTAAGCAAAGCTACCAGTGGAGTGCAAGAGGATGACTGAGTCTGTATGTGTGTGTGTTGCAGGAGCTCAGGGGCTGGTGGGGGGTTAGTTTGGGTTTCAAAGACCTTGCTTGTTCGCCCATATTTCACACCACGGTGACATCTTAAAGCCGAGACAGGCCTGGTTGCTTCGCCCTCTCTTTCACTTTCTGAGAAAAAAGGGGAATTGGGATGTGAGGGAGGGGACACAGAAATATATGCAAATGGTCCCCCAGAGGGGATACGAATTTTATGGGTTTAGAATTTAGTTCAGCCAACCTGAATAATCAAATGTGGGAACAAAAAAACAAAAAAAACAAAAAAAGCCCCCCACCCCTCCATCCCACCACCACAACTCCATACCTCGAGCTTCAACCCCCACCTCAGGCCTCATCTCTGTTCCCTCCTGCCAGGTCTTCACATAAGAGGAGCTCAGTACGTCCAAACTCTTATTAGGATCTCCTTACGGGGCAGGGGAAGGGAAGAGAAATGAGGGGATGGGGGCGAGTAGGAGCAGGAGGAGGGGTGCGAGGAAACGAGAAAAGGGACTAGTGTACCTGATCAGGCAGAACTGCCGGCTCCTGATTACGACACCATTTTCTCAGCGGGCTTCCCAGCCTCATCCTGCTTCTGTGAATATGGAGCATAGGGCCAGCCAATCCCCACAGCGCTCCCTCTCATCTAATGGCAGAATTAAGACCGTTTAGAGTGATTTCCTCTGCCTTCATGGTTGCTTTCTGAAAGAGCTGAATCTTTTTCCCTTTGCACCGATTTACAATGTGGGGGGTCTGGCATGCAACTGGTGAGAGAAAAGTTCTACATGACTGAACATAACATTACAACAGGTGGGGAATTGAATAGAGCCTCCGCAGAACATGGCTGAGAACAATTTTACCTCCACCTATATGTTCTGATTAAACTGAAATACTATTTCGGTTTGGTTGGAAATTTTTACTTTTGACAGACACTTAATTTAATGTGGGTTTGTGATTATAAAACCAGCCTCCCTGCAGATCTATAGTCATAACTAAAATCGGTATATCTGCACAATAATGTATCATAAAAAAGGCGTTACAGATACCAGAAACATGTTTTATTTGATTTCACCCTTTTTCTTTTGGCCATGTGCATCAGAAATAACTCAAATGAATTTGGAATTTACAGAGAATAAAACATTTTCAAGTATTTTACGACTGCACTATCACTAACTCCTCAGTGAAACCGTGAAAATACTGTAATTGAAAAGTTTATTCAACAAATAATTAAATTTATCAGTGGTAATAACTTAAAATTATTTAAAGTTTTAATGAAAAGTTGATACAGGAAAGACGTCAAGTTTACAGTTGGCATTCAGTGTAAAATTCAACTTTTGCTGTTATGATGTCAGAGAGGGTCAGATTCAAGAAAAAAAAAAGACTCTAAAATTTCCTGAAGAGACTATAGACAAAGATTTTTTTTTACAAAATCAGACCGAAAACATGTTAAAGATTTTTTTTTTATAATTAGAAACATTCGTGACCAGATCATTTCACATTTTGTTGCCATTTATCACTATCCTGCTGATTTAGAATTTCTATATAAACCAAAGAATTGTGTTCCTTTATAAGTTCAGAAGCTCCTTCTACTTCTTAAGATAAAAAAAATACCATTTAAAAAAACCTGTAAAATTCACTGTCACAAAGCTGAGCTCATGAAAAGTTGACATGTTGGATCTATCTTCATAAAGCAGCAGAGATTTGTTCATTCTACACGAGGCCCCTAAATGGAAGTGCGCAGGGTTGAAAGCTGATCATGACTCATTACGATCAAACTGATTCATAATGACACTAACCCAAACAGGGTGTAAATCTGGACTCAAATCTGCTTAAACTCGCTCTTTCCGTGTCAAACTGCATTACATCAAGCCCATCATTCCGGAATATGGCATAGCACCATATCAAACAGCCACAGTTTGAACCTGTTGCTTTTGTATTTCCCATGCTGTCTAATGATCCCCCCACTTTTCCTCCAACCTCCAGTAGACAAATCCTTCAGCTTTATTGCCCAGACTCAAGGGCTGCAGGTGCACAGGCCACAAAAGGGAGGATGGGGAGTGCGAGGGTGGAGGAGGGGATCGGATGGGAAAGAGAATGGTCAGTCGGGAGATAAGAGGGGAAGGAACAGAGCCCCCCTACCCTAGTTTAACCTCTACACCCAGCCATCCTTCCCCTTACCCCCGCCTCCACCCCTGCCCCATCTATTACCCTGCAATACCTCTCTGTTTTGCTCTGCTGCCTTGCCACACGTGAGAGGAGTGCAAACTGCGAGTGGTGCCGCCTGGCGCTACCAGCCCTTCCTGGGTGTGTGTGGCAGGGGACAGGGGGCAGGCGTGGCAGACTGGCCATGTGGCGGGAGCTGCCCTTTTCTTCTGAACCAGTAGAGGAGCAATAATGACTATGAGCTACAGCTGTGCCTACTGAGGCTTGCCCTACCTTGCCCTGCAGTGGCCCCTCAACCTCATCCAAACATGATGCCTTCTGCTCCTGGCCTCTGCTGCTGTTTGTGGAAGCCACATACATTATGTCAGTTTTTTCACTGATGTATCCATGAGACAAAACTTGTTCTGGTGAAAGAGGAGATGATGATGTTACAATTAAGGATAAAAAAAAAAAACATAGGAAATATTTAGTCTAAACCAATGCTTTGTACATCCCACCTTCTGAAACAGTATTATAGTCAAAAGAAAAAAATGTGTGCACTGCACATTGATTGATCGATCGATCGATCGATTGATTGATTGGTTGATTGATTGATTGATTGATTGATAGTTCTGGGTTTTGTACCCTCATGGTTGAAATGCACTTTTTGTAAGTCGCTTTGGATAAAAGCGTCAGCTAAATGAAATGTAATGTAATGTAATGATTGCTTGATTGATTACAGCTACAGTCCTATTTGAATAAGTGGAAGCGATTTTGGTGAGTTAAGTAAATCAAAAAGTTGTGGAAGTTAGTTAAATACAACCTCATTTCCAAAAAAAGTGGGACTTTGTATAAAATGTAAATAAAAACCATTATGCAATGATTGGCAAATCATGTAAACTCATGTTTAATTGAAAATAGACAAAGATAACAGATAACATGTTGAAACTGAGAAATCTTACAGTTTTATGAAAAAATATGCTCCTTTTGAATTTAATGGCAGCAACATTTAAAAAAAAATTAGGACAGGGTCATGTTTTTGCTCCACCTCTTCCCACTACACTCAAGGGCCCAAAGATCGCAGCCATCCAATAATGGTTTTTGGCCTTGTTCTTTGCATAGAGAGATTTTTCCAGATTCTCTTCATCTTTTTATGTAAAACACTTGTTGCAATTTTACATTGAGGAACATTTTTCTTCATTGTTTTCCCACACTATGTTTCACAGAGTGGTGAACCTGTCCTCATTATTGCTGAGAGACTTTGCCTCTCTGAAATGTTCTTTTTATACCCAATAATGTTACAGACCTGTTGCCACTTTACCTAATTTAGTTGCGAGTGTTCACCCGTGTTTCTTCTTTCTTCCACAACTTTTGAAGTCTTTTGCTGACCCAGTCACAACTCTTTTTACACATGTTGCTGGCATCAAATTCAAAATGAGTATATATTTTTCTGTTTTTTTCAGTTTCAACATTTGATGTTGTTTTTGAACTATTTTCAATTGAATATGGATTAATTTGTAAATGATCAAATACTTTTTTTTATTTTCATTTTACAAACCTTCAGAACTTTTTGGGAATCGGGGTTGTACTAATATTTCAGGTTGTTGCCCCTTTTCTTTTCTTTTCTTTTCTTTTCTTTTCTTTTCTTTTCTTTTCTTTTCTTTTCTTTTCTTTTCTTTTCTTCTTTCTCATGTTTTGTTTCTGTCAGCTGCAATATTTCAGATAAATAATGCAACAAACTTCATTATTATTCATTATTGTTTAACTGTTACCTGTATGGTTTTTTAGGGTTTTTTTTTATTGTGTAATCATTGTAGAGTGCGTCATCCATTTGACAAGGCACGACAACAGGTTTCACTATTTCTTCACTTACTCTTCTGGATGCTCACTTTGGGTAAAGAAATCAAACCAGCTTCATTGTCAAACAGGCTTTGAGTTTTTTTTTTTTTTTTCAAATGAGTCAGATCAATGGAAGGTCTGAAGGACACACCATGTGAGTAATAGGTAGAGAAGATTGTGTTGTGGTGCCAATGAGGAAACCAGAAGTGACATTGAAAATAATTTTAAACTTAGCATGACAGGTCAGAATGTTGTCTGTGCCTCCAGCTTAGCTCCACCTGTACACAAGAAGCCACGAGTTACTCTCTTTCCTCACATAATAAGCCTGCTCACATCCACCCCAGCTTGATCTCACATACATACATAAACACTCAGAACTGCCTATGTTACTAGAGCTGCTATGCTTGGAACACACCCTCCGGACAGGAATAACAGGCCACTCCAGAGCAGGAGGACATCTGAGACACAGTGGCACCATACAAGTGTGAAGTCTCCTTATCTCCATCCCTAAGCCACAGCCGCTTCACCATCAGCTACTGTTTACACCAACCACAAGTCAAGAGTAAAAGTAGAAAATGGACTTTCTTAATTTTAAATGACTAAAGTCCACTAGAAAGCCTATGAGTAAGGTCTCTAGTGCAGAGGGAGCCTCATATTGAATAAGGATTGAAATTTACATGACAACTTAGGAAAAATGCTTTTTTATTACTCATTCATCCCCTAAATCACTTTGCTCCCCCACTCTTTTCCTTTGCCTGAGCTATTAAATCACCATCTTGACCCTGCGACCCGGGGCCGCAACCATAAAGAGCCCCCTGTGGGTCAGAGGCCTGATTGTAACATTTGAATATGAAATGGACTTGGTCGGGCCTGGAAACAGCCCCATGCGCTGAGACACAGGCTGACCCCCAGGAGAGAGGCCTGCCTCGGCAGACCCGGGCCCAGAGGTTCCCTCTTCTCTCAGCAAGGATTTACTTGGACTTGAGAAGGAGGGTGAGACAGAGAGAGGGCTGAAGTCGGGGGTGGAGGGGAAGAGGGATGAGGATGGGGGGGCAAAGCAGGGTAGGGGTTGAGAGAGAGTGAGGGAGAGGAGAAAGAGAGAGGGCAGACATTTGAATAAGACAAGAAGGGAGTGGTGTTTGCATGACAAAGGAGCCCGCCATCTCCCCTGATTGGTGTCACAGTGCTGCACTAAAGCCATGCAGGCCCCCCGGGGTGGGGTGATGTGTGGAGCACAGGCATGTTTATGCATCCAAGGTGTGATATTAGGCAGGGATAGTCGGGCCCGTCGTCAAGTTTCGGGTTAGGAAATTTGTGCGCATATTTTCAAAAAGAGAAGCTTGCATTTTTCTGACCACAAATTTACAATTTTAAGTAAAAACCAACTGCAAACAAATATGTTTTTCTCCTCATAAAAACTGTCCCTGAGACTTTAAGAAAATGTACAGCCACTGATGGTTTATTAAGAAAAAAAAGGGTAAATCTACTTTAGTTCTTGTTTTCACAGTTTGAGACTAACTTTTATATCATTTAAAATGAGACTGTATGGAAATCAGGTAAAATTGCATTTTGAAACAAAGTCCAACAGAGCAAGTCCAGCCAAGTTTTAAATAAACCAACATTTTAGCCAGATTATTGAAACATCTTACTATTTATAGATAAAACCAAAAGTGACTTTACCCGAAATTCCAATAATAATCTCTCACTGTACAAATCTACTGGATGCACATGTGCATGCAGTATATATTGTATATCAAAACTGAACCAGGAATTGAAGATGTTTCAAAAGAACAGGAAGCTTTTACCATTTGCATTTAATGCTGTAAAGTTCTGTAGTAAGGACTTTAACATGTTAAGTGCCATGAAATAACTTGTGTTGTGATTTAGTGCCATATAAATTAAATTTAATTGAAATTGAATTAACTTTGTCTTTCCTTTCTGAATAAGTGTGGGCATGAATGAACTTGAATGATTGCCTCACATGCTTTCATATTTCCTGATCTGAGTAATTAACTCGTAAAGTGCAATTTTAGATTCACCAATAGAAACAAATGGACAAAAACTGTGAAACCATGTTGCCAGACAATTATGTTATCCTTTTATAATGGATGATCCTGATAAAAATCAGCCTGAGAGGAAGAGCTGATCCAGAAAAAGGTGTGCAAGAATTGAATTATATTTCTTCCCCTTCGTCTCTCATCCTTCACCTTGTTTCTACCGCCGTGTTGCCCTGTTCTCTAAAAATGTCCCCTTGGGGATTAATAAAGTAACTACCTACCTACCTACCGAATACTCTAATTATTCTAGATACAGTAGGTGTGAGGTCCAGCACCATCTCTGTCCCCGGCTGGAATGTCACTGGAGTCGTCAGCTACTGCGGGTGGAGCTCTGGCTCCACCATGTCCTGACCATCCATCTCCCTGCTTCACACCCCCCGCCCCCGTCTCTCTCTTTACACGTTGATTGGAACAATGACAATACAAAAACCGAGATGAGAGAGGATCATATGAGTAGGCAAATCCAGGGGCTATGAAGGGGATTTCACAGCTCAATAAGTTTGGACAATTTGTTTACAATCCCCATTATTGCAGGCCTCTTGGGAGTAGGTGTATGCATAAAAATGTACGCATTTTCTCAGAGATATTGCAAAGGAGCTGGGAGTCGCTCCACTTAGGAGAGCGATGCAAACTGAGACTAAAAGTACCGCAGGGGGTCAAAAAGAGGAGGGACGAAGATGAAGGAAGCAAGAGTGAGAGTTAGCGAGGTCACACGTACACACACACACACACACACACACACACGGTGTACTCAAGATATACACATACACATACACACACACACACACACTAAACCCCCCTATGGACAAAGCCTCCACAGGCTCATCTGGGCAGTGCTGCTGGCCCTCAGGGACACACCTCCAAGAGAGATGGTCTGACTAACTCTCCATGGCAACTAATCAATAAGTGACAGAGTCAGTCAGGACTGACCCGTAGCTGAGCATGGTCCACCTCCCCCCATGTTCCCAGGGTTACACTCCCATAAACCTCACACACACTCATATATAAACTGGGCTACACTAAACGACAAAGTGTCCCCAAGCTGGCCACGACCCCTGGGATGATAAATATTTTCTCTCATTTTTTTTTTTTTCAACATGCAGGGGTGTGTTTGTTTTAGTTTTTTGCATGTGCAGTGTAAGTGTGTGTATATGATGGTTGTTGTTGTTTTGGGGTTTTTTTGTGGGGGGAGGGAGGGGGCATACAGAGGTACAGGTTGCTGAATGAACACAGCTCCTGACAATAGTGATATGATCAGCAGGCCTCTGATGGAGCGGAGTCACAACACCACCATCGTGCATCTGTCAATCTGTGTTCCCGCTCACTGTACTTGACAAACACTAATCAATATCGGTGGCCTAGATGAGAGGCCTAATCTTCCCCCTCGTCACCCCCTGAAGTCCTTATCCCCCCCGACTCTGCATTGTGTTGCAGCAGTCCCATACACACTTCGCTGTCCCAAGGCATAGTATATACATTAGCAGCCATACACTTAGCCCCATTTTTTCCAGGCTTCCAAGACAGTGCAGAAGTGGGGTCACAACTCCAGTTTGGCAAATTAAAAGCAACACTACATGCTCCAGTGTTCATAGACAAAGTGATGCATGCATGCTACAGAAAGAGACCATCTGCGACAGATACCCCTTTGCACTAGACTGACTTGCTTGGTGTGTCTGAGCTTTCATGATCACACATTGGAACCAGCCGTTTGTATGTAATTGCCACTACAGGTTATTCAGGAAGAAGCCTCTTAATCCAGTTTCATTCTTGGTTTTGTGTGTGTGCGTGTGTGTGTGTGGGGGGGGGGGGGGTTACTCATCTTCCTCCGACCGCAGTTACAAGCGAAAACAAGTTCAAGTAAAAAGCTCAGGAGCACTTTGTTGAACAAAATGTCAAAGGATACATGCTAGAACTCTCCAAACATATAGCCGGGATAGTAACAAAAACAAAAAAAAGAAAAGAAGAAAACAGATTCTTCCCATTTCAGCTGTTCATGTGATTTGTATTTGTTTTGTTTGGGACAAAAGAGGCAGTAATCCTGTCTTGTATTTGACAACTCTCATATTCACACACACCTGCTGGGACAAAGTAAACACACCTTCAGAGTCAAACACCTTAATGGATGACCCTCTCATTAAAACCTAAGTCGGGATAAAGCCCTAAAGCAGGCATGTTGACATGATACGGTATGGAGACGTGCCCATTCTGGATGTGACTGATGTAACCACATCACAGGAAACTTGTGTACAGTTCTCAGTCTGTACATAGGTTGGAAAACATCATGGCCACAGTGTTTGGCAATATCTCTTCTCCCTAACTGCAATTATTTGTCGATTAATACCCTTAAATTACTGAAAAATAATGATTTAAGAAATCAGACTTGTAATCATCCCTAATTATTTTTAACACAAGCGTCAGGTGTTTCTAACTTATCCTTCCAGAGATCTATCTGATCACCTAAATCTAATTTTAGATTTTTGTACACACCATGCATTTTTGGCAACTGGCAGTCAATAAAGCCTTAATTCAGCTGATTTCCTTTGCTCTGGCATAAACACAAATAACTCGCTGCTGGGCGGAAGCAGTTTCTTGAGCAGCGGCGTGCTTATCTTTGAAGCATTTCCCACTCTACATTCCTTGTGGTTGTGTAAGGCATAGTGATCCAACCACAGCTATCATTAATGGGACATTTGCGTCACGCAACAAGTCTGCCAGTGTTCTCGTACGGCTCGGGCAAAGACCTAAACATTTGGGATGTACTTAAGAGAGGAGAGGTATGAAAACGGTCAAATGTGATTTTCTAGTGTCTCTGGCGAGTGCTGTCAGTGAATGAGTGAGTGAATGGAGAGGGATTCAGAGGACGGTGTGGTGGAGAGGGATGGCTCTCAGTGGGTCAGCCCAAAAGCCCTGACCCCAGGAGGATTTGATGCCATTTTCCCACGCAGGGAGTCGACCTGAGTGGAGCTCGTTAACAACATCTGCCCCAGTTCAGGGAGATTAACCCCCATCCCCAACCCCCGCACCTCTCTCCACACACACACACACACACACACACACACACACACACACACACACACACACGGGGCACTCTGCTGTCAATCTCAGTACCTCACACAGGTCCCACCACACTGGACAGGCCTGCCCAAGCTGGACAGGCCACCCCAGGCCCTTCTGGGCTCAGATCAAAGGGCCTCCTGGAGATCTCAGCCACAGCAAATCAATACAGTCGTAGGTGCAATCCCTAACAGCGCTAAATCGTTCATTCGTTACACTCAAACTGCATTGTTGGGTAATGTATGATCAGTGCATCAGAGGATGTTCCAGATTTGAGACTGAGATTATATCAGGAGCTGAGAGCGCTCTCAGAAGGTGTGTTCCCGCTTCAAGTTGCCCAGCAAGTCGAGCAGGAGAGTTAGTGATGTCACAAACATCAGTCCGTCAGACAGATTTGTGTAATGAGTTTTCCACTCATCACACTGACGTAAAAAGAGACACACTCCTAGTGCTCTTACCACCTTGTTCATTTACTCCCACAAGATGTAGAAGTGGCAGGGCATGTTCTGACATAAAATGAGGAGAGACAAGTGAAAAACAGGACTGACTGACTGAAACATAGCCTATGGCACTTCTGCCGTTAAGCCAGAGCCTTGCATGCGCTGCACACGCAGAAAGGTGCGCGTAGACACACAGTGGCAGAATCCACTGGGAATCCGCTGAATCCATGTTCTACAGGGCTATAATTAGGTTAGTTTTTGGAGAGGGGGTTAAACAAACAGGGGCTGTGAGGTCATAGGCAGATGGAAGTGGGATATGCCTGCACTTGCTGAGTGGGCACAGAGCTCCACATGACAGGAGAGACAGAGAGAGAGAGAGAGAGAGAGAGAGAGAGGCCCTCCGGGCACTCGGCAGTGGGAGAGCGAGGGGAAGGGGGGGGGGGGGGTGTTCAACTCAGATGGCCTAACTGCCAGAACATTCAACCACGATCAATAGATATGCACCGGGGGAGCCACACACCTTTCCCCAAACAGATTTTCAGTGTTACATTTCTGTGCCAGTCCCAGCGATCACAGTGAGAGCGAAGCTTTACTAAACAGAAGTTGTTAGAAAACATTTCACTGCACTGACATGTTTAAACTTTTGCATCAGTTGCTGAGCAGAAACCTCATCACTTTTGCTTAAAGTTAACCCTCAACTTGTTTTATTTATCAAGAAACTTATGCAGGTGAAAACCATCCTGTAAATACATTATTTTCTTAAGTTTGATAAATGGCTACAAACCGTCGATCTGTTCGGACCGCAGCAAACACTTCTGACACTGAGAACCAGGAAGAGAAAAGCTGCTTAATTACAAAAAAATTAGTTGGAGAGTGTGATTAGGTGACGGGTGGCTGCTGGCACGCTAGAGTGACTTAAACCCTGTCAGTGAATGCAGGGAGGTCTGGATAATCTTTCCCTCCACAAAGGTGCGTGGGGCTAATCCAGGCCGCTGTGCTGAGCTGTGGATCAAGTCCTACAGGGAGTGTGGGAAGGCCAGCAGGACCTGCTCTGCTTCGGCCCTCTTGGTGGCCGCAGCTTATTTATCCTAAGGTACACTGCAGCAGCAGGCCAGTCCATTCTTCCAAACACCTTGTATTACCAGAGAGTCAGCCACAGTGAGTGTTATGGGAGGTTAAGTTTATGAATGCAGTGCAGTTTCAGTGCAATTTGTTGAAAAACAAAACTTAATCGTATTTAGTTTCTTGATTCATCACAACATTTTAACAGAACCAGCTCAGCGATGGACTGCCAACAGTGTCCATCCATTTCAAAATGTTTTGAAAGGACATGAACCGAAGTTTGTCTGTGCAAATCAGAAATGATAGGGAAGATTAAATGGGAAAATTCATTTTACATAACATTTAATATTAAAACACCTATTTTGACTTTGAAGTATTTTAGAAGTTGCTATTGAACAGAATAACATTATTTTTATCTGGTGTATCAACGCAGACATAAATTGATGAAACTTTCCGGAAAAAAGTTTTATTTCTTGTGTTTAAAGTTTCTAAAAAAAACATTTTCTGAGAAAAATGCTGAATTTGATCTAATTTATTTATCTTTATTATATATTTAAGATGCTTACAGTTATTTTGAAAAGGAAGATTTTCTCAGTGAATTCCTGTGATAAAACAAACTGAGACAAAGTGATGGCAGCCGGAATAAGGTACTGATGGTCTGATTTCTCCTCTTTCAAGTGCTGGGTGAATCTAAGAAAGCAAAAGCAGTTCTTGATAAGGCAATGCAAAGTAATTTTTTCAGCAAATGTTTAAATGGACAATTTTAGAAGACAAACGAAGACGTGAAGCCATTTATCTGAAATTGTGTCCAAAAGGAATGCATTGTAAAAATATAGCCTACATAAAATATAAAAGAAATTAGATAATATGGATCTAAGAATTATGTAAAATTATATTCATTTTAAGTGGATGTTGAAAGTGATAAATATTTTACCAGGGTAAAAAAAAAAAATGTCACCGTTTCTTTAAGGTTTGTAGTTGGAAAGCCACATTTTTCACCATGTAGGTAAAACTGATGTGGTATCAAAGTAAAGATCACTGGACCTGATTTGATTTATTATATTACTGTGAGCTTTCATCATGAAAATGTAAATTCAAATTATTTGATCTTTCAATATTATCATTTTGAAAATGACACAAAAATTGTCATTCAGTGTCAGTTAATTTTTTTGCTCCCTTTAAAACAACTTGTACTCAAAGAAGTTTTGAGCAACCAACATCATATTTCAAAACCTCAGATTACACACAAAAGACGAAGAGTCACAAATCACGTTTCGTAGAAATTTATTCAGCATTTAAGAATAGAGGATGGTCTTAAAATATGTAGAAACGTCAGTTTAAATAAACCTTTTCGTTCAGGATAATGAGTAAACATGACACTGTCAAAACCATCACAGAACAGAACATTTTACAAAAACTAAATTGGAACATTTTCACGTGACAAAAACATCGGGTTCACAAGCTAAAAATGAAGAAAGAAAAAAATACTATAAATAAAACTTGCGTTTGCGACCCGCACAGTCTTAACATTTCATTTAACCTAGCTCATGGGGAGGAAAAAAAAAAAAAAAAAAAAAAAAAAAAACCTACAAAATTTGGACAGTCGAGACAACTGACATTCTACAAATTAAGTGTAAACATTTATCAACCAACTTTCCATCCAGCTTTTCTGAAATACACCAGCCCCTTCATGAGGCCACATGCCTTTTCATAGAGAGAAAATATGGCATTTAAAATATAGAAGTCCAATTCTTCTACATAAGTTGATTGCTTATACTTGTGATAAAAAGCCTCTTTGCAATGCAATTTACTCTGGTGGACTCAACGTTCATTTTCGATCCATTTAAAATGCATTTAAAAATGGACAACTCAAAAGATATCGAGATAAAATTGTTTTGAACAAAACTGTTGAACGCTGTTTTCTTTAGCAACCAAAAAGTTCAAGTATCCGAAGAACTGTACTTTTTTTTTTTTTTTTTTTTTTTTTTTTAAAGTTTGAAGTCTTTTTCTTCTTCTTCTGGGGCTCTCAGATGTGGGTGAGAGGTAGCGTCCCATTGACACCGGTCCCTGCGGTCTGATAGTGCGGATGGACACTGTGTAACCGGCTTCCTTGCAGGGAGGAATGCTCTGCGCTGTCCCCGCCGGGAGGCAGGTACATGCTTATCATATCCCTCAGGTCCCCCAAACACGCCCTTTGAGAGTGGGACGTGATGGCCGGCGGCGGTGAGCTCGGCTCGGTCTTGCACACTGACGCCATGGAGCTCAGTCCCATAGCGTTGGTGGTCTGCTGCGTGTACGCCGGAGACATGCTGTATGTGGAAGCCGCGTTCATGTAGGTCTGCGCCGAGGACATCATCGGGTACTGGAGGCCTGCCATCTCGTATCGGTGCATCTGCTGAATTTGCGGGCTGTTCATGCTGTGATGCTGAGGGTAGGCCAACTGGTCCTGCATGAGGGAGTACGCGCTGTTTGTCCACCCATTCATGTGCGCATAACCATCCATCCGCTGGCCCACAGACACCGAGTTGTTCACGGCATTGGCTCCTGGCGCCAACAGTCCCCCGGGCAAAGAATACTTGTCTTTCTTGAGCAAGGTCTTGGTCTTCCTGCGGGGACGGTATTTATAATCCGGATGCTCCTTCATGTGCATAGCCCGTAGACGCTTGGCCTCGTCAATGAATGGCCTCTTTTCAGCGTCGGTCAGAAGTTTCCAGTCAGCACCAAGGCGCTTGCTGATTTCAGAGTTGTGCATTTTGGGATTTTCTTGTGCCATCTTCCTCCGCTGCCCCCGGGACCAGACCATGAACGCGTTCATCGGCCGCTTTACCCGCTCCTGGTCGCTGGCACTGTTGTTCTTTGCGCCCGGCGCTGAGCCCGAGTTGGACTGCGGGAGCGGGGTCTTGATCTCGGTTTCCATCATGTTATACATTCAGGCGACTTTAGTGTTCACTCACAGGCACATAAAAAGTTGACAAAACACCGCCACGAGTGAAAGAGGTAGAGTTACTGACCAGTCTCATAAGCAGATGGCAAAAAAAAAAAAGTTCTGCCTAAAGAGGCAAACGCGTCTGCAGGTGCTTCTGATTTCTCTCCGCTCAAAGCTGCTCCGTCCCTCACGGCACCGAAACAGAAGTCTGTAAACTTGTTCGCCAAGCTCATCTGTTAATAGGCCTAGAGGCCGGACCATGTGATGTGGATTGACAGCGTGACAATGAGGAGCAGGCGACCAATCAGGGCGGAGCTCCCATGTCCACCGCGTAACCAACCGGAGCACACACCGCTGTGTTTTGGTTAGAGGAGGAGGGAGAGGTAAAGTTTTAAAACAGCAGCTCAACAACATGAGGGGAAAATATTAGAAATTTACAACATTTATAATCTGGGAATAATGAGGAGGAAAATTAGGCAGAATCATTCCCGTTATTGAAAGGTTGTTGTGTGAACGCTTCAAATCAGTTTTGTGATAAATTAAATCCAAAATTGGTGATTTTGCCAACTTTTCCGACGTTTAGGATTCAGTTGAATAAAACTACTGAAGTTTTAAAGGCTGCGTAGAATTATACTTCATATAAAACTCAGAGCATGGACAAGCTACTGCCGGGAAACAAAGGTGTTGGTATCAGTCAGTAAATTGAAACCCAACAAAGTCAAAACCGACAGAATAAAAGTGCAAATACTTTCACGTAAGAAGTGGAATACTGGAATAAAACGTGACCTTGGGAAATAAATTTCCTCTCACATTCATTCTTCTACCTGCTGTCAAACCATCAACCTCGCCTTTGTTGGTTTCATAATTTCATGAACCTCATATTTTGGGGGTTTCTTCGATGCTGTCAAAACTCCTCAGACTGATAAGCCTTTTTTTAAGATGAAAGTTTTTTGCTTTTTTTTTTTTTTTTTTTAAAAGAACCTTTTTGGATGACCTGCTCGAAGGTTTTTCTCAAGGATTGTGCCTCTTGAGACTCAGTAAAGAAAACACATGAATTTCCAATTAAAAAAAAAAAAAAAAAAAAGTTTCTGCGCAGACGAAATAATTCAATTCGTCGTGTGGTGGTCATGTTGAATAAAAGTATAAGAGTGTATAATAAGAATAAGAGTGATGCCTACAATATATTGGGATTTCTTTCAAAGGAAATAAATGTCAGAAAATGCATGTTAAAATGACCTTATCCTGCCTTTTTTGGGGGGAGGGGGGGTACAAAAAAAAAAAGTGTTTTAATTCTACATTGAATGAATGGCACCTTAAACTGGACGTGTCTGCAGCGTTTAAGTGCCCACAATGCAAAAAAAAAAACTTTAATACATCAACGACCTCTTGTGGAGGAGACAGGCTCTTTCTCTTTGAGGAAAAAGTTTGGTTTTGAGTCTCTGCTCGCTCGCTCGCTCGCACCGGTGAGTGACTGCGTCTCACAAGCGTCGTCGGCTTCTGTTTGCTGACTTGTTTTCTCTCTGCGGTGTTAATGGTTATTAAAAATGATTAGCATGGGAGTGGCCTTGATTTGCATGCGTGGTCTGACAAACTACTCAGGCCATTGAAACCATTTTTGCTCAACAGGGTAAAACCTCACACCTGCTAATGATTACGAGCGAATCGCCCATCAAAAGCGACCATTAACACCTCGCTATCTGCTTCAATCTTGAATGTGCATTTTAGAGCGTCTCGCATCCCGCAGCGTTCAAACTTAAAATGCAGCTATTCTTGGCCCGCTGCATTTATGCAGACGTTAGATGCAGGCTCTGACGTCCGTTCAGCAGAGGCGCCGGGACTATGTCGATTCACTTTGATTTTTTTTTTTTTTTTTTTTAATTAGGAGAGCATAGATTTAAACGCCAAAATGCGATGAGTTGCTTCTATTAAATTATCAATGTCATTTTCCGTCTTCTTTCTTTTAGAAAAAAAAAAAAAAGACTGAAAGTCTCAGTTTTGACAGTTAAACTAAAAAAAAAAAAAGGCAACATAGTAATCCAAGCCTATTTTTTTTTTCCAAAATAAAAACGTTTTGTATCAATAATATAAAATGTATTTTGCAGCCATTACAGACAATATTTTAATAGTCTACAAATTACACCAAGAAGTATGACCCGAAATCATGGTATAGCCTAAACAAAAGCTGGTAATGCTCCGGGACTTTTCAAAAAGAGTTATGGTATAGTTTGAAGGGGGGGGAAAAAAAAAAAAAAAAAAGAAGATCTGTTATTTTAAAGGGAGGAAACGCATATAGTCCCACAGCCATATAGTTGAAGTAAATCAGCTGAAAAGAGACATCACTTCATGAATTAAATTTTCATGTTCAATGGGGCGTGACAAACAGAGCAGGAGCAATAAAACTAACGTCCAATTAGTAGCCATCTAATTCTCAGGGACCAGTTATTTGTTTATCTGGGCAAATCTCAATACTGATCCGCTTGTAATCTTCTTATGGAAATTGACCGGTAGCAGAGAGAGAGAGAGAGAGAGAGAGAGAGAGAGAGAGAGAGAGAGAGAGAGAGAAAGAAAGAAAGAAAAAAAAAAAACCAGGAGTAACCCGGAGTTTGATAATGAGGGCCTCTGTGCAGCTAATTTCCTAATTAAGGAACGGAGGACCACCAGCACAGTCGGCCCTGATTCAGACTCAACAAGCCTGACAGCCCTAAGGGGCTCTCAGGGCGCGCGGCTACACGATCCCACTGTTGAATGTTGGGACATATGTGCATGTCCTGATGGGAGGATGCAGCGTGCATGCAATCACCTCGGTCGTGGATAATTTAATGTTTAAAAAAAAAAAAAAAAATGAACGAATTGCGCATGTGCGTGCAGCGTGAAAACCACATTTTCTCTCAAACCATCGAATTCTGCAAAGAAAAAGATGTTTCATTTCTATTTTTTTCCGTGACAACAGGTGTAAACTCTCGAATTATTCAAATCTAAATGTTTAATTCAACATATTTGTTGACACGGCACATATCAGACAAATAACGGTTTTTGGATGACGAATAGGTTTGACCTTTGGGCCTATAATAAAACAAACAAACAACAAAAATGTTGGTTATATTTGCCCAGAGATTTAGAGGAATTAAATTCCATTCAGGTCAACGAAGTGACAGGGGACGACATTAATCTCACTCTTGGAAAGAAGTCTTCCACATGCCTGCAGCCTTTCCTCGGCTGTCAATGGATCTTTATATTTAAACAATTTAAATTCATGCGCTCAACTTTAATATTATACGACCAGACACAGGCGCTGCATGTCTGCCATTCAGCTCCCAACAACTACTGAAAATAGCACGTAATTTATTGCTCTTTTTATTGCCCACTTATCTTTAAAACCCGCATTTACACGTTCAATTTTTCATCTTATTTTTGGACAATTCCCAAAATGAGCAGATATATATTTTTTTATGATCGACAGTCGCATCTCAAATCCACAATAAACAGCATTATTTTTACGTGTCCATTTTAAATCTCACGACCTCCAGAATCAATAACTTTTTTTGTTTCAGCTCAGTGACTGCGGACAAGGCCTTTGAGAAACAGTAATTAACAAAGAATGGGTTTTCAATTACAGCCACAATGGAGACTGTCTCATTAAGATTTGCATGATTTTTGGACCAGGAATGCAAATGAAGATGCAATTTACACACGGTCTGCTGTTCCTATTGTATGTAGTGAATGGTTGCGTCCTCCCGGTTCAACACAGGTAAAATAATATTCACGGGTCATTGAAAGGAATAAAAGTGTCGCTATTATCACCTCTTTATTACACAAAGCTGGATTCGTATTTCTAATGGTAATTTGACTTATGTGACCCGGGAGAGCAGTCGGTGGCTAAAAAAAAAAACTTGAAAACTGCATGAAATGTTTCTCGTCTGTGTCTAATGCAGTCATGGCTCAAGACGTATTTCTATGTGAACTGACATGTTTAATGTCACCTCTTTGACACACATTTTGTATTAAATAGATATATTAATATTAATTGTACTATATTAACGAAATCTTTAAAAGTTCTTTGCAAAAAAAAAAAGAAGTTTATTCCTGTATGGTGCTTTGGAAAATTCAGACAACAACTTTATGATCTAATCTATCAACAGGTATTTATAATTTATATTGTCAGATGTTAGAGGCACTGACGGGTATAAATGTTCGGGAACAGGAGCTTCACCTGTGATGTGAGTCTTTATGAGAGACTTAGTTTTTCACACAACATAAATAGTAATTTGAGAATATTTATTGCGCCCCGATGTTTGATCGAAAACGTCTCATCAGGAACAAGAAACAGGCTTTGAGTGACCAACAACAAATGAAAATAACTGAGAAAGACGTGAAGATTTTTTTTTTTTTTATCTAATGAAGTTTCTCTGTGACATGTATGTATGCGTTTTACCATTAAAACGTGCACTACTTTGGCTTTCAAAAAAGTTGTCCATAAGCCTTGAAAGAAAAAAGCAGATTTGTTGAAGATGGGTTTAAGTGTGTGTTCACTGCCTCCTGACAGGAAGTTTGTGCATCAGAGCAGAGAATAAATTGAGGCCAGGTACTGGTTTTCTAAATCAATGTGATTTTTTTTTTGGTACTGATACTGATACTTCTCTGCGTCATCACTTTTCCTCGATTGTTCCATCACTGAACTGCTGCATATCAAGTTTAAGTCACCACAGGAGAGAACGGGAAAACATGGCAGATCAGTAAACTTACCAACGTGTTCGGATGCAAACCCCGGTGACCATCTCTGACGGTGGGCCCGTCTGAGGCAGTGAAAGTGTCGAAGTTGAGTCATTAAGAAAGGCGACTGTCACTCAAACCTTCAAAAGAAGCAGAGCACACACTCAGAGGACTCGGATGCATCGATTTTTAGGAGAGCTTTAGTGGAGTGTTGCAAGTCTGTCTGGAGGACTCTGGGCTAATGGAAAACACTGCATTCTTCCCTCAGACTAATTTGTGTTGTCATTGTTTGTGGTGGGGCAGTGAAGCCCAGAAGTGTTATGCCTGCACTCAACAGTCACCTTGTTCAACTCTGCGGAATGCGACCGTCTTACTTATTGACCTCTGCTTGTAAAACAACATGCAAAAAGCTGTTTTCCTCCTGTAGCTGCCTGTGAAGACTGCTTCAAACTTGAGCCCCTTTTTCTCCCCGGCAGGCCAAGCATGTCCTTCCTCATTATGTTCTTGTGTGAGCAAGGCCAAGGCTGCTGACACAGACCTAGTGTAATCTCTTTAACCCGCCACTGTCATGAGCAGACAAGGCGTGACCACCCAACACTCTGCTCCGTCTCACTTAGCCAAGGGAATAGTTTTTCACCTCATCACCTCACCCTCTTTGGCTTGTAGCAGCTTATCATTTAGGGATGCACATTTCAAACACATTTGATCACACACACACACGTGCACACACCCGGGGTTAATCACCGTTACAAGACCACTCAGTATAATCATGTGCAGCAGTGTAGTTAAAAATTCATATACTCACTGACCCTTGGGGTTCCCATAATTGACACAAGCATTTTTTGCTGTGGTTATTGACTAATGAAGCTAAAAGCAAATGAAATTATATTACAGGGGAGGACATCGGTGGAAGCATTTTGAAATGAATATACAATGATTACTAGCTCCTTGATGTCATTTCTGAGACAAAGACTCTTTACGTTTACTTAGCAGATTAGGAGAAACATTCGTATTAAAGCATTTGCTATATGATGCGTTAAATGAAAAATAAAATACTAAATTACTGTGAATTATAAGATGCTATCCATTCAAAGCTAATTTCAATTCAGTTTAAATTAAGCAGAAAATTTCGATAAATATGGTTTTGCTTCTGAGCCACTGGCTCCGGCTGTGTTAAGCCGTATAGTGCACAACACGACTGCTGTGTTTGCTCAGGAACAAAGTCTGTAGTGTGAATTTCTTCAGCTGAAGCTGCAGCTCACACTTGAACCGCTAATCTGTTTTTTCATAAATCCGAAAATAGACAGGTTTTTAGAATTAAGAGATGTGCTCTGAATAAAACCAAATTCTGTGTACATGCAACAAAAGAGTTTAAACTGAGTCTCCACATGTTTTTTTTTTTTAATTTTTTTTTTTTTTTTTTTTTGCTTCAGCATTAAAGTTGTGATAGTCTGTCAGCAAGATGCCTGCCGCTTAAAACTGCCACATGTGAATGGCTTTATCAAGCACCCCTATATGATGATCATTTTAAGTACTGTTATTGCCTGACTAGCTAATTACAGCACTCATTATTTTCCATGTATCTGTTGAATCATTGCCATGTTCAGTTTTTCCAAAAACAATGGAAACTTTCTCCGTTTTTTGTTTGGAAGAAAGTGCTGAATCGTCACTTTTTGCTTTGCGCCATGCCCAAGCAAGCAGCCCTCTTTTGTTTTAGACATAATTGAGATCCCACTAATCTAGCCTCTTTTAAAAAATGAAACAGTCTCTTTGTCAAGCCTTCATTAGTTTAAGATAATATTGTGAGAATGCACAATTAATTTGCAGTGTAACTTTAATTAATTAAATACACCCAGTTTTGTAACATGATTAATGCCACCAAGTTGTTATCTGTATTCTCCCCCAAAATGAATATGTAACAGCGATACAGCGCTGAGCATTAATTGCAGAAATTCAGTCTTTTAAGAACCCCAAAACCAGGCTAAGTAATTATAAGAGGTAATTTATTAAATCTTAAATAAAGAAACAAACAAGCATAAATTGATATATAAATCATGAGTACCATAATATGTAATCTGACTGTGATTTGGGAGAAAATGACAAATCTTTGTTGCATGCCAAGCACTTGATAAAGCAGATAGTGGTCATAAATTTAGTCCCAGTCAAGGTCTCATTAAAAGAGGCATAATTTAATTAAGAGTTAGCCATCGCCCTCCAAATATATTAATTACCTTGAGCATGACGAGATAAGCACAGTGATTGTTGCGTATTTCATTAGAGTACGTCTTCCGGGAGAAGAGCAAACTAAGGTGGGAAGCTGGCTGTGTTGACAAGATAATAGATGGGCCGGCCTGAGATGAATTTGGTCACCTTGCCTTGGGTTGAGCTCCGAGAGGTGAGACAGAGGACAACACAGTTCCTCAAAAAGCTGGGATGTCTCAGCTTTGTTTAGGACATGTCTAACATGTAGAGTCTTCAGGTGAATGAAAAAAAAAAAAAAAAAAAATGTTTTTTTTTTTTTTAATCTTTGATAATCATTAGCATGACTAAATGATACCTGGTTTATAAGAAAATTGTGTGTGACATTTTTCATGTGAAAAAACTAAATTTGTGAACTATGTTGGAGCTGATGATGCAAAATGGGAAGTACATTTTATATTTTCAAATTAATTTGGCCCTTGCTTGCACCAGAAAATGTGCATGGATATTTTAATTTGTGGTTTGTGATGTGTTGTTTACCCTTAGAGTAAAAAAAAAAGTCAAAATACATCAATAAATAAAAATATAAAAGCATAAAAATAAGACTAATTGACATAATCGTACTTAAGTCAATATAAATGCTGAACTAAATTCCTGACTCCATCCTGCACAGCTCAGTCTTTGGCGGTGCACTAATAATGCTTCACATTTCGCAATATATGGACTTTTGCTTGTCACTAACACAGTTGAGATCTACCTTGTTGTTGCCACCTATTTGTACAAACACACACCCACAAACGCACATACAGACCAGAAGTGTGCAGAGGGGTGCAGAGGCGACGGCTCATTGCCCCATAGACTGATATGTCAATGAAACATACAAGACGTTGCCGCTGCTTTGGAGAGATTTCCAGCCTCGCTCCCCTCCTGGCTGACAGCATGACAAAGAGCCTAAGCCACTATTATCTGGAAGCAAGCTCTCATTCTTGCTTTCATCCTTCCCTTCACTTACACAAACATAGATGTACACAGAGCTCTGCATAAAGTCACTGGTGCATCCAGTGTGCATATCAGACAGGACATATCTCCAGAACTGGAGGGAGTTTGAACATTGTTAAAATGTCAAAGTGGTCGAAGAGTGTACGTTGGTTGTACATAAAAGAAATTTAGCTTACAATTTAACAGTGATTTTTTTATTCTGTATTTTTACAACACGTCGGCAGAACTTTTAGATTTTTCATTTTGAGTTACTATTGGGTCAGTACTGCCAAAGTTGACAACTCTGCTCTGCCTTGATATTTGTTTTTTTTGTTCTGATCGAAATGACACCAAGACCCACAGGTGACATGATGCGTCTTTAAAAAGAAGTCATTTCCACAGGTTAGATCAGAGAATGTCTCCACAAATATCAGAACAGACCACAACTCGCAGAACACAAAGCTCCCTCCACCATCTTCCTGAACGCCCCCTCCCTCTTCTCTCCTCTCTTTGCTGCTAACCTCCTCCCACTCTGGCCAGAAAATTGAGGACACTCACCAAGCTCTCACTGGTCGCAAGGTTGCTGCTGCTGCTGCTTCCCAATCCCTCTGTTAGACACACCTTCAACAGCTGACTGTCAGCAGGCCCAGGAGCACGACTATGGACCGTGAGATGGCAGGGACATCCACAGCCCGCAGCCTCAGCCCAGACTCCAACCACAGCCATTCAAACAGGAGTACCTCCACCAAGGCGGCTCCCTGTGCAATAGAGAAATATAAAGCGTGAGAGAGCTGGGCAGTCACTGGTATGGTCGTGCACACTGCAGCTGAGCTCTCCCTGCTCTGGGACCCATCTCATTCAGCCAAGATTGCTTCATACAAAAGTTGACAATGCACCAGTGAAAGCCATTGTTGATATTCAACATTTTTTAAATAGCTGAGCAGAATAGACAACATGGCAGGCTGCAAAACTTGGCAAGGGAAACTGACCTGGAGCTTCCCGTTTGAAAGGGTTGCCATGCTGGGTGAGAGGAGAGACAGCTATTGTGTTAAAAAAAAAAAAAAAAAAAAAAGAGGGAGAGCTGGTGTGAAAGAGCTCAAAAAACAAAACATCTCCCATCCCAGGAGAGCCAAGTACAATGCTTTCTGTGCAGCAGGAAGAGGACAATCACCTCGCACAGTCACAAGCATATACGCGTTACCAAGAAAGAGCAGAACAATGAAATCAATGCAATCAGATCCATTTTAAAACAGGATATTATATTTCTGACTTTTACAACAAAGAGGCAAGCCACACTCGGACAGAGTTATTACAAAATAAATGTGAGGATGCACCTAACATGTTCAATATTTTCTACAACCAATCCAAAAATGAAAACTATAATGTACCCATGGTGCACTGGCTTGGCGAACATCCAGAGGAATGTCTTGCAGGAAGCCATCTATTTCTCTAATGTTGCACAGATGAGGATGATTCTGCCCGACGCTGCTAATGGTGATCTGTTTCCGTCATTGTCAAGCTGACAAGCTCGCAGATTGATATGGATATTTAAGAAGCCTTTAACCTTCCATATGTCAGCGCATCACAGTGCTGCTCGTGCCTCAGAAGATATCAATACATCTCATGTGGATGTGTATGTGTAGGTGTGTGTGTGTGTGTGAGAGAGAGAATACACATTGCCTAGTAGCCCCAAGGCCAGTCCCAGTGTTGTGTTTCTTGCATGCTTGTGTGTTGTGGTGGGAGCAGGATGGGAGCGGTGGCTCAGGACCTGAGTGATTAATGTGGATTTTAAAACGCCCCGAAGGAAACAGCTGCGATACCTGGGACTCTTCCCATCCACTCCAAATCCATCCACTCACTGTATCATCGCAGTACTGTAAACTCAACTTAAAAGTGCACCTCATTTTCTGAGTCTAAACATAGAAAGAAGTATTCATTGAGTTGCTATGGCTGTTGGAGTAAAGCTACCAGCCCTGCCATCTATGCAAAGGTTGCAGAGGCAACAAATGGCCAAAGCACATTCCAAGACTCTTCAGTGTTGTCTTCCACTTATAGCTCTAATCAACAGTTAAAAACCCTTAAGGGTTTAGTTTATAATGACTTTTGATTTTTTTTTTTAAAGCTGCAATTCCTCACAAATTAAAAAAAACAGCACCATTTTATTCAGTAAATCAATCAAAATAATTATTTCTCTGTCATCTGAGCCCTAATGTTTGTCCCACAAAATAATTATAATAAAAAAACAAACCAGTTATTTTCCTCAGTTTTACCTGTATAGCGCTGTCAATGTGAATGAAAGACATTATAGATAAAACAGAATCAATAGCCAAACAGTTGTGACATTAGCACACGTCTGAAACATGTCATCAGTTTGAATTCAACAATACAGTTTATATGTCTCCTGGGCTGTCTAACAGAGCTCACGGAAAATGAAACCGAAAATGAGGGTGACTTGAATAAATCATTCCATGTTGTCGTGTCATACGAAGTGCAGTGCAGGATATCTGAAACAAAATCTGTGCTTGCTCGAATCTCACCTGGCCTTGCAGTCAGAGCGAGAAAGCTCTGAGTTTTGTTCTGAATCTGCAGTATCTTCTGAGGCGGATGTGTGTTTTTGTATGTATGTGTTTAAGTGTGTGTGTGTGTGTGTGTGTGTGTGTGTGTGTGTGTGTGTGTGTGTGTGTGTGTGTGTGTGAACCGAGAAACAGGACCTGTCTGGCCCTTTGACATAGGCAGGCTCGGGGCTGGAGATGTATAATTACATTGATCACGGAGAAATCCCAGCTCTGAGAAAGAAGGCAGGGCGCACGTAATCTGAGGTGTGTCAGACAGAGAGAGGCAGAGATCCATGCAGAGAAAGAGAGAAGGGGAACCTGTGGCGTCTTTACTAGAAATCCACGTTAGCGCCACCCATCACACACTATTAGCTGCCATCAAAGCTCTAATTTTACTCTAGCATTACACCCCGCTGCCTGTATCCCCCTCCCTCCCCTGCTGGTCTGGATGGCGCAGCCTGGTGGGAAAACGACATTCAATCCCCTGTCTGCCTCATTCAGGCCAAATTGGCAAATAACAGCTCTCCGCCTCTCAGATTGCGGGAAGTGAAAGGTACCACTGCCGCCATCCGCCCGAGCTTCCAAAAGCTGTTGCCTTGGGGAAGGAGGAAGAGTGAGCCTAAGGGTGGAGGACGAGCGAGGCCGAGGAGTGGACTGAGGTGGGTTAACAGCCTCCCTTGTCCTCCTTCGGTGGTGACGGTGCTGGACAGAGAACACAGAGAAAGGAGGAAAGAATGCCTACTCAGCAGATCAAAGGAACTTCCTTTAGACCAATGGGAAAAGTTAATCACCCACTTTACCACCACGGACCGAACCGTGCGGGCAGATGTGAAAACAGCGTTTGCCCTCGCAGAGGTCAACAGCAGCGGGAGAGGGCAGCACAGAGTTAAATCTTATGAAGGTGAGGACAGAGACATGCTCACAGGCCTTCGGTGTGTCAAGATAAGTTCTCCAAGCTCTCTTCCAGATGTGTCAAACAAAAAATTGGACAGAAATAAACCATAAAGTTGTGGCATCTTTAGCCTGATGAGCTGCCTAAGAAGAAAACACAACTAAATCTCACATTTGAAAGCAGAACTCCTGCACAGGCAAACAACGCGGCCTTTCACCAGTATTTTACCATGACACACAGGGAAAAGACACAGAACATATTATGTTAGACACTAACTGGCTGCCTGACTGAATGGTACTCTTACCGCTAATTAAGTGCTAATGGCAGTTTCCCCTGCGGAGAATACTAATTAATGCTCCATTCTCCTGCGGGCTGAGCGCGTACTCCACCACGGCCTAATGAGGGGAGGTAGGTACGTCTTCTCCCAGGCTGAGTTAATAAGCACAACACAGTGGGGTCTGGGTAGAGAGGGCCATACCAGGGGGCCGCTTCCTGTTCCCTAATCTTAACAGAGCCCCCCTCAGAACCCTCACAATGAGCCGCGGAGGTAATGAAAGGATTGGTCCCATAAACCATAAACTCAGAAAATAGGCCAGCTTATGTGTCTGTGCAGACACCACCTCAAAAGTTTTGGTGTCTGTGCTTGTGTAAATACATTAACAGGGAGCGCAGTCTAGGTTTAAGAAATATATGACACCAAAATAAATCTGCAAAGTAAAAAAATAATTATAAATAATTGTTATTTAAGCAGGAATCTGGTAGATTTGTGTGCCCTTCACACTGAAGTCTATTTTCTTGTATAACTACTCAATGGTTGTAAAGCAAAAACTACTTTTTTTTTTTTTTTTTAACATAATTGTCACTGAGCAGCATTTTAATATTGAGTATGTTTTTCCTGTGTGTCCTCCCACAGAATTACGACCTCAAAACTGCTGATGTCTCTTAGAAAACAACTTCTATTTTATATAGTTTCCAGCTCCCTGAGAATATGCAATGCTGAGAAATAAATAAATACATTACCTGTTTGGATGCAGAAAGCCTGGGAATCAGATTCAAAGTGCTGAAGAATGAATGGGTGTGCGAGTATGTGGGCGTGTGCATGAGCGTAAACATAGATTGAGGATGGTATTGGAATTACCTGAGTGAGATAATGGTGGTGCATTAGATTAACTTTCAGTCCTTAAATGCAACACATTTAGGCAATCTTGTCCCCCAAAAACATGTCAGTGTCTGAAAGGCCTCCCTCTCGCTATCAGGAGCCTCTGGTCCCCCACACTGATGCAGCTGGCAAGGCGCTACCGTCGACTGTCAAAACGCAGCGCCAGATCTAGTTATAAAATAATTGAATTTTCATATCAGAGGGGACCAGAGTCCCAGCAGACAATAGGACTGCTGAGTCCTCTCTGATATTGGCTCAGGCCCTTTGCCATGCGCATGAAATCAGTATGTTAATGTTCCGGGGTTTTCTTTTTTTAAGGGCACTTGTGCTCTCGCAATGTACTACCGATGCGGTTTCAAAAAATTGCAACTATTGATAAGTAGGCAGCCAGCTACCCCCTCGACCCCTCCTCCCACCCATGATGCCCACCCCCGCCTCCCCCCAACCCACCGAGGCTCTAGACGTTCTCGCACCCCCATCCTCCCCCATTATTAAAATTGTAATTTATTTTTCTAAATCAGAATGACAGCTTGCTTTCTTTTCTCTGCAGCAGGCAGTGAATCACCAAGCTTTAATTACTTTCGTAACTTCGCTGACCCTGTGAGCGTGCTGCTCTGCCAGAGAAAATGGGACCTCCAACAAAGGCCCTCCACAGCCTCAACCGCCTTCGGTTCATTCAAAACGCGAAAATTTATCAAACTACGGATTTTATAAGATTTTGTTAACATTTTGTTAACATTTCACCTCCTATCTTTTTCACACTCCCTCAAAACACCTCCGCTTGGAAGAGTTCTGCACTTCCAATCTCATGGCCCACCTCCTGAAGAAACTCGGTGCACTCAATAACTAAACAATCTAATTCCAACTCTCCCTCTTCACTTCTCTCTCTCTCTCTCTCTCTTCTGTGTGTGTGTGTGTGTGTGTGTGTGTGTGTGTGTGTGTGTGCCTGTGTTGACTCAACAAGGTCTCTCCAGGTCAAAAAAAGCCAGAGGTCACACTGTTATCAGTAACCCCCCTCATATCCTTGCCGTGGCCTCGGCAGCACACAGACAGAAAGCTCAAGGTCCCGAGGCCACAAAGCACAGATCAACAGGGATGAACACTAATTTTGATCACTTCACAGATCTTTGGCCTGCAGACTTCAGGGTCAAGCTTTATTTGGCAGAGCTGTCAGAGTCTATCAAACAGCTATTAAAGGCGTTTTGCATCGACGGGTCATTGCCACGAAAGAGTAGCTTCTGTGTTTAAAAGCACGAAACGCTCTCTGAAACCATCATGATCGTGGCCATGACACTGATGATTGAGTGTGACTTTTAAGTTGAGCAGGAAGAAGGTTTAAGATACGGCCCTCATCTGCTTTGCTGCCACAAAGTTCAGGCATGTTTCTTGTTCGCCAGCAAGATCCCCATTCGCTTCACATTCTTCCTGCTGACTGACTTCTTAAAGTAGCTAATACGTTGTAATCCCTGCTATCGCTCTCACCTTCTCTCTAGCACACCTCTGTTTTGGGCTGTGCCACTGTGTGAACCAGGGGTGTACAGGCACGGTTGGTCTTTTGCTGACTGCCTGATAATTGAATGAGCGATTATCCCTCCCATTAATAGACAATGATACAGAAAGCACTGCCATATGTACAGAATATTAATGAGTGGCTGCAGCGGCCTAGATAAGAGAAGCGCCGTGCAGTTGCCGTAATAGGGGTTAAAACAATTTGCCCCCCACCACCCTATCCCTCCTCGCACACGAGCTCCCATGCTATCCACTATGCTAATCCTCCATCCTCTCACCAACTAAGCAGGCAGCCACCGACAAACCACCCCCGTGGCCTGGTCTTATGCTTGGTGCTGACCTCACTGCTGCAAAGGCCAACCCGTCATTGTGTTAGAAAGCGAGCAGGGTCACTTGACAACAGAATGACATGCTAATGATGCGAAGCAGCGGGTGTTTAGTATTTATGTTATGAGACATTTTGCAGTACGAGAGCTGGAAAAAAAAAAAACATGCAGGCTTTCAGAGTTTTTCCTGACCAAAAAAAATAATAATCTGAATTGCCTTTTTTCTCTCAATTTTCTCGCTTTATCTCACTGTTTTAAAGTTAATCTGTCTTCATCCTCTGGCTGCCATGAGTAAAGTGTTTTTTTCTCATGTTCTCTTCAAGTAAAGATGCAGGAGCAGCTGAAGCCCACCGAGCCACAAAGGCCTGCAGCCTCAGCTCCATCAAATTTCATCAAAGGTTGCAGAGAGTCAGGCAGGTGAAACAGTTGGGGCACACTTCTATATGAATCGCCACGCCAATCAATATCTAACATCTATTAGCATTGGAAAGCAATATTTCCCCTTTTACCTTGCAATAATTGTGCTTAATGCTGTGAAGTACCTTATCATAGGTCTGGCGGCAAAAGAAAGGCCAGTTACCATGGCGACTATGAAAGCCATTGGTTTCCTTTTCATCGGAATAATGAACTTCTCTCCTCTGTGTGTCACTCTTCCACTCCACTCGCAGCCTCTTCGCTTAAATTGAAGTCCACGCGTCCTTGAAATCCCTCGTCTCTGCCTTATAATTTGACAAACAAGAGGAAATACACACAAAAAAAAATGTTCAAGGCTCAACAAATGCATCACTTTAGGCCGAGGCGTAGGTGTAGGCTATCTCACAATCAATACACAATGCATTTAAAAAAAAAAATTTACTAACAGGACCAAATCCTCTTAATTAAAAGATGTTCTATACTTACTGCTTTATTGTATTTTTTTTTAATGTAGGAATGGTCTAAGAATTTTCCTTGACTTCGCTTCAGCAGAAATATACAGTATCAAATGATTGAGATGCCAATCATTAAATCTGTCTTCGAAAACTTGTATTCATGCTCTCAGATTATGAAATGGAGGTTATCAACAGGCCAAAATGGGTGTCAAGTCCATTATAACTACATTATGGTTATTTTTGGCATTTTTGGTGGCATTTTAAATTTAAAAATATCTCAGCTCTGCACTCCTAAATCACAAATATCAACAGCCCTTTGCGCTTATCAGCTTGAAATCATTTTTGCTGCAGGAAGGGGAATTTTTAAGATAATTGAAAGCTTGTAAAAAGTATTTAAAGCCAAAGGGAAAACTTGGACTCAAAGCAGTCGTGAAGGTGATCAACTTTCAGCTTATTTTTCTTATACACTTTAAAAAAAAAAAAAAAAAAATTGAATAAAAAAAAAAAAAAAAATAGTTACTCTTTTCTAAATGTCTTGAATCCAATCATTGATTGCACTCAGTGTCCTTGAGCACAGACATCCTCACTGCCTATAGTGTTTTATTCAGTGGTGTTGTCTGCATGATGGTCGATTAAAGGAAAAAAGACCTGAAACCAATTCAAACAAACCTTGAGAATCGAGACACACACAGATCCAAACAAACCCACCGAACAATGAGGTCAATTAAACAGCACAGGAGGCCAATTAAATTTTCCTGGGTCATTCAGTTGAAGTTAAATTCAAGAATTTTTGTCTGTAAAGTCTTCAAATGTTTTAGTTTTTTTACTTGGCATAAACATTTGTTATTCTTAGGCTTATTTGTGAATAATGACGCCACGAGTCAAAAAAAAAAAGGCTTCTTAAAATTGTTTTTTTTTTCCTTTTTCTTTTACAACACAAGATCTAACATGTGATGTACATGTTGGTTTACATTTTTGTCGTTTTTGATCGACTTTTTGTAACTCTTTGTTACAATGGAAGTGACAATCACAAAAGATCTAATATAACGTGGTATAATTGGTCACTTCTGCTTTTTTCATAAAGGCTCAGTCTCCATGCAAATGGCAGACTTGGTCACTGCTTCATATGCGTTTTTCGTACATCAAAATAATTTCTATTGGGGTTTGAAAGTACCCGCGTTTGTGTCTTGCAGGCGTGGGGTGGCGCCCTGTAAACATTAAACCAAAAGAAAAAAAACCATCAGGCAGCTAATTATCCATTTATCTTTAAATTTCTAGAGGACAACCCCAAATCATAGCCAATAAGTTATTTACTTTGAATTGCATCGCTACTCAAATAAACAAAATGTACTTTAGTTTCCTGAAATTTTTTTAAATCATTGTGTGCTATAATAATTCCAAGGCAACAACGTCTTCAGATCCAAAAAGGAGTATCTAAACAGACCATATCTTGCATTACTCCGCGCACAAATGTGCCTGCACACATAGAGGTTGAAAGTCACCAACAGCCTTTCAACATGACGGCAGAACTGAAATTATTAAGATAAATATCTGGGTTGACTTTATTTCAATGTGTGAGCCTGTAGCATGGGATGGAGGTGCCAAACAATGCTGGTATGGCTGCCGGGGGCAACTGTCAAATACAGTCATTAAAGGCTATAATAAGCTACACATCAGTCAGGCGAAAAAAATAACTCCGAAATATCGGATCAACTTAATGCAAATTAATTAAATTTGCATTTTGTGCTCGATGGTCAATATCGTCAGCAGTTCGGCACTCAGAAAGTGGATCGTTATTCAGTGAGACAAAACATGAAAATCATAAATAGACGTAGTTAAACTGCTGCTATTTTTAATCCATATATCAAGATAAAAAAAAAGGGAGAATTGAGGAAAGAAATCTTGCAAAGTTTTCAAAGTTTAAAAGCATATTATATGGGGTATGAGGTGGGTGGGCAATGTATCAATGCATGCGGGGGGGGGAATTCATTCAGTGACAGTCATCTACTGTGCAAATGGCGCTGGGAAGATCACAGGACCTGTACTGTAATCAATTTAAAATTGACTCGGTTACTGTGGCATTGAAATTTCATCTAGCCTACTTTTATAGAGTCTTTGTTCGGTTTTTCTTACTCCACAGTGTGACACCTGTTCTACAAGTGGCATCCTGTGGAAACGCAGCCGTGAAGACTCAGAACCGCCTTCAAATATGATCAATACTCACTTGACTAACTAAAACACATTTCCTGAATAACACCGAGGTGAAATACACGTCTTTAGTTTGAAGGTTTGCTTCTGCTGGAGAGGGTCCTAATCCAATTCAGGTTCTGCAACGCTGTCTTTTAGGTTCAAGGTTCACGTGTGAAATACTTTATACCATCTTACCGTGTTTCTGGGGCTGCCTTCCTCTCATCTCGTCCTTTGTCTTTCAGACAGCGCCAAGGGACAACTTGGGCAGAGAGTATGCTGCAGTGAGACAATTTCACAACAAGAAAAAAACTAAATGTAGATTACCATTTTTTTGTGCATTAAGCTATCAGGGTTATCTATTGAAAACACACAACTTAGTAGATCAGCCCTCCTGACCTGCGCCTGAGCACAGCTTGGTAGACGAATTTATACCACGGGGAGGCGCTAGTAAGCTGACATGACAGGAGTTATCAAGATTCAAGGGGTTCATCAATGTGCATTCCTCCTTAGCTTAATCACATAAAACTGTTCAATCATGTATAAAATGCTTATTTATTCAGGGTCTTTCTTCAAACAAGAGATGAATAAGTTTCTTTTAAATAAATGCGATACAGAGATGAAAACATGAAAGATCCGAACTTCTATTTCTCTTTAATTCTACATGGTTGGTGGTAGATTTCCAACGAAAACAATTTTGTCATTGTTTTGAGTAACATTTTGTGCTTTCACTTCCCCAAACATCGCATCTGTTGTATTCAGGTAATTAAGAGGGTTAGTTTCAGTTTGGCTAAACAAAAGTATCGTGTAGGTTTAATTTTGTAGGTCCTTCAACATTACTCTGCTGACCCGACAAAGACGTGAGACCTCAATTTTCCACTGAACAGACAGGAATGATTCACTGCATAATCATGATGCGTGGCATACAGTTTATGACACCATTGCGGTAACTCATGCAGTTATGACACATGTCAAACTGTTATTACAAAAACATCTTCAAAGGCAGTGACAATACTTCAGATCACGAGAGCACCATGTGACACAGTGGCGTGTGAATACATCTGCTCCAGCATACATTCAGGAGGTCTGGAGCCTTTTTGTGTGGAGTTTGCATGTTCTCCCTGTGTGGCTTCTTCCCACCATCCAAAGACACGTGTGTGTCAGGTTAATTGGTGATTCTGGACAAAATTGCCCTTAGGTGTGAATGAAGAGCGTGAATGGTCTTTGTTTCTGTCCGTCTATAAGTGTCGGCCCTGTGATGGACTGGCGATCTGTCCAGGGTGTACCCTGCCTTCACCCAAAGTGAGCTGGAATAGGCCCCTCCGTGACCCTGTTCAAGATAAGCGGGTATATAATGGCTGGATGGAAATCTATCAAGGAGTTAAATCTAGATTACTGAAAGAAAAAGACCTTTAAATTCCATGTATCAATCACCAAGGTAAGAAAGAAAATCCCTTCTCCCTCTACGGAGGTGTGGGTGTTTTAAAGCAGAGAGACTATCCGGAGCCGTCTCTGTTTTTCACCAGAAGTTGAGAAAAAGACATCTGTGAAAGCTGAAGGACAAAAACAGCTGGTATCCGGAGCTGCACTGGGCCCAGCTGCAGTTCCTGGGTAACACAAACACTGGTGACAAAACAGAAAGGATTGTCTCACAACTCCCTCATTTCTAAGATAACATCCAGGCTATCCGCCACATTTCAGTCAGATATAAAAAGTGTGTTCAATTAAACTTAGTTTTCTATACCCACGGTGATAAGAACTCACAGACTGAATCCTCTATCTGTTTACTTTAAGACATCGACGACCACTTGTGGCAGACGTTCTCACCCAAGTGCTTCCGTTTCCTATAAAACCACCGTTTTCTTCAAAAGAAGAACTAGTATGTGCAACAGCTTGTTCACATGTTAAGTTTTGCATAATAATCGCTTTGTAATGGTACATTGTACACAAAGAAAAAAGAACAGACTCTTTCATAAAAAACATTAACTTGTAAAATCTCACAAAAACAGTGATCACATGTTTAAATACTTTGTTCTTCCCACTATCTCTCAAACTCTGTGCTGGCTTTAAGAGCTGAGTTCTTGTAAACAAGAGCCAGACCGCAGTTGTTGTTTGGCTGCGTTTGTAGCTGTTCAGGTGTTTGGCTGCTTGTCATCTGTCTTTTTCCTGTCAGAACAGACATCATTTTGGAACGGTAGTGGTCTCCTGCCAGGAAATACAGAATGGGATCAATGCAGCTGTTGATGCTCGCCAGCGGCCGGGTGATCTTGTAAGTGAAGTTTACAATGTTGAGGAATTCACAGTTGAGATCCAGCACCCGGGAGGTGTAGTAGAGTGTCCGTGTGATGTGAAATGGGACGAAGCTCACCGCAAACACCACCAGCACCACGATGATGAGCTTGATGGACTTCTGACGTGCCGCAGCACCCTGTCGGTTGGCAGGTAATCCCTGTCTGGGCCGGCACAGTGCCCGCGCCATCAGGCAGTAACACACCACAATGACCATGAACGGGATGACAAAGAGCAGCACCATGACAACAGAGCTGTAGTCCACATACTCATGGAAGGCCTCCTGGCTGGTTGTGTCGTGGCACAGGGTGTCGTTGTCCCTCCTGGAGGTGGTGACAAATATGAGGTTGGGCACCAGGCACACGGTCACCACACCCCACACCATGCCACACACAAAGTGGGCATGCCGAGACTTCACCAGGGTCAGCGCCTTGATGGGGTGGCAGATGCCGAGATAACGGTGCACGCTGATGCAGGTGAGGAACAGGATGCTGCAGTAGAGGTTGGCATAGAAGAGGAAGCGCACGATTTTGCACATAGCCACACCAAAGGGCCAGTGACTGCGGTTGGCATAGTAGTAGATGAGGGTGGGCAGGGAGAGTACGTACAGGAAGTCAGAGAGGCCGAGGTGGAACATGTACACTGTACTGGGTTTCCACGGACGCATCTTGAGGAACAACCATAAAGCTGTAGCATTGAGCACAAAGCCAAAAACAAACACCAGACTGTAAGACACCGGCAACAGGATGTATTTGAACTCCTCGTTAAAGCGACAGCTGGAGTTGAAGATCGAGGTGAACACTGTTGACTGGTTGTGTGTGTCTGGGTTACTGATGACCGTTTCCATAACGATGGGATTTCTGAGTGTAGCTTCAGAGCCAGCAGATGCCAAAACCTGCAAAGGAATATAAGGAATTTTATATTGTGCAAAAAAAAAAAAAAAAAAAAAAAGCACAGGCATATATGATGATTTTCAACTAGAAAGGTTAATTAATTGATTAGTTGATTGACAGCAAAAACAACCTTCCCAGTTGTTAAAATTTGCTGCTTTTCTCAGTTTGTACGCTGAATCTTAAGTGTTGGTTGGATATTTAAATAAAATGAAAAGAAAATATTTGTTTGTTTCATTAGTAATGACAATTAACAGTTAGTTGCACACAGTTAGTTGTTTTAATCTCACTCGGGGATGGTACAAGCTCTCATATCCTTCATTTAATAAAACATGTAAAATAGTCAAATAGTCCAAAAATACTATTAACATTTTTACTTAAGCAAAGTATTATCACTTAGTAGCAGAAAGTCTCTTTTCAAAGTGATATATATATACTATATTATATTGTACATTACACTACTGAATTCCTATTATAGGTGCATGCAAGAAGCAATTAAAGTTGACAGTGATCGCAGCGCTGCTACCTTAACTGTTTAAGGTAAAAAACAAAACTCCTAACTATAGCAAATAGCGGAGAAAATAGTTGAGTACATTGTTAAATATGAAATGTCGTGAAAAAGAAGTGTAAAAATGGCACTAGCAGAGACCAAAAATTGAGTGATCGGTGTGAACCTGAACTTTCGATCTCAGCAGGTTAATAGTTTAAATGTTATTTAATGAAAACGAACGAGCAATGTATTAAGATCCATTTGGTTCACCAAAGTTCTCAACTTGAAGTTCTGCACACGCAGAACAGCATCGGCTCTTATCGTTGGTCGATATTTCTCTGCAACACAAATACTTAAAACTACCGAGTTATGGCAGCTCTCCTGTACTCACCCCAGCAGGACACTGGAAGGGTCGGTGTCGGGCTGGTCGGGATCCCGGTCGTCAGGTTTCAATTTTCAGCTGAGATCCAGTAGCTGCTCCTTCTCACTCCTTTCGTCTAGTTTGCTGCCTTTGTTGTCCAGCCGGCGCACATCAGACACGCACCTCAAGTTTTTTTTTTCCCGTTGAAAGTCATGTTGGGGATCCCTGGCAGTCAACACGGAGTTGGAGGATGCATGAGCGAGTGGTCCTACACGCTGTACGGCTGAAATGGGAAGTCACGCTGCTGAGTCGATAAAACTGCCGCCCATGAAAGTATTCAGACCAAGACACTTTCTGTTTAGTGAACCACATGAAACCAGAACGTATTTACATAAGAATAATAATGTATACTTCAGATTCATGTTTTTAATTTTGTTTTTACAGCAGCAGACTGTTTGACTGGCTGGAAATACAACCCTATAAAAAAAAATATATATATATAGATGGAGAGGTGAACAGTAACTATATTTACTCTGATGCACTTATTTTAGTGGGCTATTTTCAACGTGTGCTACTATTTCTATGGAAAATCCGAGTAGGAAACATTACATCTATTCCTATTACTTATGGTCTAGTAAGTGAGAAGCTCATTCCATTGATTTTAAATTACATTAATGAACAGCACATCCTGTAAAGTAGTTGTCACTTATGGAGCCACAACAATAAAGTAACCTACAGCTAATTTAAAAATGGCATGACAATGATCAAGCACTTTAAACACTGATTACTTTTATACCGTATTTGATAGTTGTGTTTGCCATTGATTTTCGAGACTGCATCTTGCAGAACTTTTATCTGTACTGATGTCTTCCGCTGTGATGCCACCACTTTTACTTACTTACGTAAAAGAGTTTAATAATTCCTCCACCATTGGTATTATTTGTCTTTGTGATGAAAATCATTCCCATGACAACACTTAATAGTGCTGAAATGTTCTAGAAGTTCATATTTGCACAGCTGTACAGTGGCCTGTATAGCAGTTATATAAAGGCAACATTTGTTCTGAGGAGTTATGAGGGATTAACTGGTTCATCTCCTCAGTGATCTTCGTCATCTGGGGCTCTTCCAAAGATTCACATGACAAGGTGTGGAATTATAAAGTCTGATCGTAAAGAAATAAAAACAAGTAGGATGTGCAGCGCTGTTGTTGGAGACAGACAATAAACCCGAGATGAGGCTTTACTTAATAAGTTACTAAAAAAATAAGTTTGAGTGACTCACATTCGCAAACATCATCATAACCAGTCCAATAAACTAAAGTCAATGAGCACCTTTGGTTTGAATCACCCCTCTGTGATCTACGATGAGATGAACAAAATATGACTCTGTCGGTATGCAAAGAGTACATGTCCTTGTGAAGCTCAGTGTGAAACTGCTGTCAACTGTCCTGCTTTGGTAAAAGACAACCAAGCAGAGCCAAGAAGGCTTCACTGCAGATAAATCTTTGTTGTCAAGTTAATTGGAGATATATTTTTTAGAACCCATAACATAAAATGGTCCTGAAACAGTTAATACAAGTCCCTTACATATAAAACTGACCCCTTCACCTCATTTAAAGATGCAGTCATGATTTTTTTGTGCTGTGCTTGTGGTAATGTGTGTTTCTGTGTGAATGGGCCAGGTTGTTGTTAGCAGTGTGAGGTTTTGTGTTTGTGTACTGTTTGGGTTTCTGTCGGTTAGATGTCTGGAATGTGAGTGGGACACTGACAAAGCATGTTCTTCTTCCTCTCTCAATGTGGAGGGTGGAGGGATTTACAGTAACACTGACGGACTGCATGTTCACATACACACGAACCTTTATCAGATTATTAACAAATTTGTGGATTTTTAAAAGCACATTCTGACATTTTAAGAAGTACACGTAGTCACTTTCTAAAATTGATGCATTTCCCTAGTCCTTTGATATATTTTTGTTCCTGAAACATGCTGCTGCATGAGGGACCGTCTATTATGTCCAAATATACACCTGTTCAATGAAACATGTCGCTTTTAAAATAAAACTCAATACTTTCCTTCAATTTGTATGTAGCTGAAACTTCCCAGCACCCCGACAGCTGATGACATCACTACAGTCAGTAAGGCCTTGACTCAGCGGTCAGTGACACATACCTGCTCTCAATCGACGTGTTTGGCCGTGTCCTAAAAGTAACTACCTCAACTGAATGCTATAAGCAGAAAAACAGACAGACACTCACACAGGAGTTGTTTAGGATCAGACTCACAGTTGTTTCATCTCTTTCTTCTGCATTCTATTATTATAATATATAGGTGAGCTGACACATACAACTCACAGGATTTAGACCCGACGATCTATTTCAGGTGTCCTGTATGGACAAAAGTAACTGATGCAGTTATATGTATTTTGTAGGGCATCTAGACTAAATAAATATTTTTCTTGAAAGTTTTTAAGAATGACTTCAGTATTCTACAGTAGCTTCACCAAAAATGTAAAATACAAACAGTTTAAAAAAAAAAAAAAACTAGTGCAAAAATAGAAAAGAGACATCAACTTTCTGTAACTTGTTAGAAATGAAGACCACAATGCTTGGCTTATCCTACCCGGTAATTCTCAGTATGTGCTTCCACATATAGAGAAGCATCATCTATCCAGCATGGATTGCTTTAAAGTTCTGTATTAAGACAATACATGTAAAGACAAAGTGGAAGATCCGACAACCGATTAAAAAAAAGAATTGTCTCAAAATGTAATATTTTCCTCTGATAAAGATAAAAATTCTGTACTCATAGTAGAGACTTGCATTGCCTCTCACAACAAATCCCCCTTGTACGTACAGGACCGTATGAATATGTGAACTATGCTCCAAAATGGAAGCAAGAGACGAGACTTCTCTTTTTTGCCATAGTTTGACAGCATGAAACGACACTTGCGATTGCTCGGTGACAGTCAAGAGTTGCTTTATGCACTTTATAAACGTTGCATAAAACATGCACAGTGGACACAGGTGCTGATTAAGTGACATGATATTAACCGTTATGAGAAAGTAAACAAGATGACATATGGCGGGTATTTGTATACCAGCTTTGCAGACAATCTTCCAGTAGATATGGATGGATTTATGCTCTGTGGGTTTAATAGAGGGCTTTTAGGTCCAGGTTCAACAATAGCCGTGTAATGGAGGCACACAGTAGAAAGGATGAAGGTGGATGGTAAATAGTAGCCTGGAGTGAACACTTGAAATTGAAGGACTATATTTTTATAGTTATTTAAAAATCACTGAAAACAATAGCAATAAGAGCTCAAAATCATTAACAGTATTTGTGTGTGTCATTAACTGGAGATGCACATCAAGGCTTTTCATTCATGTCACCTTTTGATTATCTATCAAGATATATAGATGAATAAGGCAGACTACTGTGCAATGTGTACTTCCTGCATTATGTTCTCTGTGCTGTGGTTGACACAGACAAACCTATTGTGACAGTACTGATCATATAAAAGTCCAAGTGATGTGACTGAAAATCCAATCAGCCTCTCCTTCATACAGTTCTAATAGTTCTTCCAGTTCTAATTGAGAAGATGACAAGGATTTGTACCATCAATGTTTCTCATCTCTCCATGTCAGTTCCAATTCCTGGGCAGGTTCTCGAGGATCCTGCGTCGGTGTGAAGGGTTTGTTATTCCCGCAGCACATAGATCCTCCTCAGTGATGCCACTGTGGAGGACAAATAGTGTTGAATCTCACGTGATTGGAAATCCACAGTTATGAGTCAGTTTGATTTACTGTAACTGTGCATTCTATAATCTGGTACGTTTTTGTAAATGCATGTGGAGTCAGCATCCCTATACACATACCAGAAGTTACATATATCAGGGAGAAACATAGTATTTTTCATTTATACTTTGACTTTAAAAAAATGTGAAATATTTTTTTTAAGGTAGCCATAAAACAATATTCACATACCCATATGTACATTGACGTAGTTTTTTCCTTGCTGGAAACATTCTTTCTTTTCAAGTGGCCATGAAAAGATTTGTTTCTAAATGTGCCTCCACGGGAAGATTACATTCCATCAATTCTGAAACTTTATTCCAAAGTTCATATCAAACTGTTGAGTCAGGGTTATCAAAAGTATCTCTCTTTTTGTGATGTTATCCTTCCATTGCAGCTCAAAAAGGAAGGAAACATTCTGGGGTAACACTGTGAGTGGATTTATTTTAGCCCTTTTGTAGGAGGTTCGAGCTGCTAACCTGACAGCAATGCTCATCTCACACTGATGACTATCGCATGCACGGTTGTAATTTGATTTGACCCTCAGCTGGTTACTGCAACTGTCTTGTGAACACCAAGTTTATCTCTACCAGCAACTATACACTAAGAATCATATGAGACTGTGAGGTGGGGTTATTCATCCATATTTCTAAGGAACCTGTATCATGTTTTCATATTTTTAACTCAGAAAGCAAGTTGTGTTTTGAAAAAACAAACAAAACAAAAACAAGTAGGGAAGTCAGTGATGGACAAATAACACTTTTGGTGATAACATCTTTCATGTTACATTTATCACTGCAAATTATAGTGTTTGCATTAAGTGGGTAAATCATGTCTTTTCAGCAGCCTCAATGTCACAATGATTACATTTCTGCATACTGTAAATGCTCCAAGTTCCTCTTACTGATTGCTTCTTGTTGGCTCTCAGAAAATTCAAAATGTATTGAAATTTTCTTTTCACTTGTATTAGCTTTTTCCCACTTCATCTAATTTCTATTTTGGTTTAGATTTTGTTTTATATATATATTTAAATGCTGGAAGAGCAGCATGTTTGGGGGCATTTTGAGAGACTGGTGTTTGCATTAGCACTGCAAAAGCTGTCACACTCAGCTGTGGGATGTTTAAAACCAGGTCCACACCAGCTCCTTTTCCTTTGTTCAAATTTGGATACTGGGTGTTTTTGGCCGTTAGTATAGCCAGAAAATCTGTGTCGTAACTGTAATCACATTATTTCTGTGTCTATGAAATGACAGGCACTATAATAATGAGCCTATGTATGTCTCAATTCATTCTACCTGAAATAATCCAGATCATCCCAGCCATTGAGGCTGAGTCCCAGGGTGTATTTTTGGAGACCAAGGGTGCTGAGAAGCTCCCGCACCGTCTCTGGTGCACCTTGGAGGACAGACACCTGGATCGAGAGAAGTAGACATAATATTTACAAAGAACCTGGAGTAACAAGCTTTAACATGTGTTGCTGAGAGCAAGGTCATACCTCTTTCTCCCAGCAGTAGCCCCTCTCTCCATGCACGGAGGGGCCATTTCTAAAATGTGGCCTCTTGTTGGGTTGGAATGGGCCTCTCTGATCTGAGGGGAAGAAGTCAACTTCGCTGAGGGACTTGGCGATTTGCAATGCAGTGAGTGAGTTGTCTCCTGTCGGCCCAGGTGGCTGCTGATCCACCATCCAAGAAGCGGTGGCCTTACAGCGAGCAATGTGAGTGGTGGTGTAAGGGAAAGCTGACGGTGCTTTGGCTGCTTGGATAGGATTGGTCCTTTCTGGAAGAAGCTGGTGTTTATTCCCTCTGCCTTTTTCCCTGATGATTGCCGAGTGATTCATATACAAGTTCCTTACGTTGCTTTCGGGCTGGATGGAGTCCTGAACAATGTTTTTACCTCGGTATTTCTCTCTGGGTTGTGCAGTCTGTGAGATGGCAGTACTTGAGGGTGGAGGGATGGGAGAGGGGTTTTGGGCTGGGAAAAGCTGATAAGACGAGTTGGTTTGGGACGTCTGCAGGTCACTGCCTGGAATGTATTGGGGGAGGATGGCTGGAATTTCAATCTCTGTAAAATCTGATCTGCGACAGGGTCTCCTGTCAAAACCCTGACGCCCTGAGACTTTTGGGAGCTGCAAGGCCTCATTACCAGACCAGATCACCTGAGGGTCCCTTCGCTGGGGGAGAGCCTCCTCCACCCGGCGTGCCACTGACACACCCTCAAAGATGAAGTAGGCAGGGTTGGTGTAGCTGCTCGGAGTCAGTTTGAGAGGGACCGCAGAGGACCTGCAATAAATAAAAAAATCTTGAATTTTGCCAACTAAAAACATGCAAATTTTAATACATCCTGAAATCTCACTCACTTTCTTCACAAGACTCTGAAATGTGTTCCCTTGCACTAGCTGATAACTATACAAGCATTCAGACCAACGTGGCCTTGAGCTAAAGTACATGTCTGCACTGATTCGGGCATGCGGCTACAAGTGCTAATGATAAAATAAAATGTAATCTAACAGACTAGTTTGACTAATACATCCAGTTTGACGCCTTATAAGACACCAAAACACGGCGTAGCACTTTGTTATAGTTTGACACAGAACTTTAAAGGTTCAGTGGGCAAGATTGAGGAGAGTCTATTAGCAGAAATTTAATATATTATTCCTAATTATGTCTTCATTAGTGTATAATCACCTTTCAGTAAGAATCATTGTGTTGTAATTATCTTAAAATGAGCCCTTAATATCAACATATGGAGCGGGTCATCTTCCACAGAGGGTGCAATGTTTCTACAGTAGTCCAGAAGGGACCAAACCAAACGCAGACTTTACAGAGGGCCTTTCACGCCAGTTTCACGACCACCATAGATTGTCTGACACGCTTGAAAGAGGAAGGTGAGGGCTAGTCAGTTGCAATCTGGAACCTCACCACTAGATGCCACTAAATCCTACTAATTTCTCCTTCAAAGCTCTTAAATTATCTTGGTGGCAAAGCATTTAATATCTGTTTCAATCCCACTCAACAATCCCAAGGAAAACTGCAGATATATCACATTCATTTCACATTGCATTCCACGAGGAAAGCGTACCTGCACATATTAGATTGACCAGTGTAGTTGCCTAATGATGTAGCATTGCAGTGTCCCAACATTTTTGCCAGACTGAGGAAATTTGAGCCATGTTTGTTGCCTACTGGCCAAAAAATATCAGTGATTGTGAAAAATTCTATTTATAAAATATTTACTTCACATTCTCAGTGGTTTAACCTTAAAAATAAAAAACAAATTGCATAAAAAGGTATTTTTTCAAAAATAATTTAGATCTCGATATTTCCCCTGCTATTGAGCGAAACAATTGAGAACAAATTTCTGAAGAAAGTGTAATTTCTTGCAAAATAATCGTACGCAGTGGTACATGAATCTATGAATCTAATGATATGCTTGATAAAATGGAGAAACATATATATATATATATATGTTTCTCCATTTATATATAGGAAAAAAATATAGGAAAAATGTGCTCACAACCACAAAACAATTCATGAACCTCAAAAACAAAATGTTGCTCTTGGAAAAGAGGGTATGTGACACTGCTGAGAACTGGAAGAATTTTTCATTGAACCCCAACCTTTCCTTTCTGCTGCTTTACACTGACGCTCTCAAACATGAAGAGGTCCTCACCTGGTTATTGGGGTCTGTGTCAATGCAAGAGACATGTTTCCCCTCCCAGGACCTTTATCATCTTTCTCAAAACAGAACCACTCTGAAAAAGTCAAATCACAGGAAAGAAACAACTCATTTTGTGATACTTCTTCAAAGTGTGTGTGGTGCATGTAAGCCAAAGGCTAGTGCCAGTTTGCAACCACACAGCATAGAGCTGATTGTGTGTGTCGTGCCTGACCTGGTGGCATAATACCCATCTGTCCTGTTTCAGGAAGCATCTGGTCAGGGTCAGGGTCAGGAGCCAAAAGAGGAAGCGGTCGGTAGATACCAGCAAGTGTAAAGCCAAGCCAGGGATCATTGAGGAACCAAATAGAGGAAGCAATGTAAGACTCACAGGAGAGTCAAAGAACACAAGTGACAGTGGAGATGAAAGTTTAGTAGGAAGTGATAGTGCAAAGCAAAGCAGAGATTTGGAAAAGACTATTTGTTGCTGACCCACCATAGATCTTTTCACGCGTCTCTCGCCTATCTTTGGGCACATGGACTCGGACCCGTCCTCGTATGGAGCCCATCTCCTCACCTCGGTGACTCAAGAATGTCTCAAACTGCTCTGATGCACCAGTAAGTGAGCGTAGAGCCACACAGCATTCACCTAAAACAAATTGTTTTAAATTATTGATTACTTGAATGGGACAGGTACAGCTGATGTAGGCAACTTACAATTACATTTACCACAATTGATCAAAATACAGTGATCTTTGCTTATTTTCTTTAATATGTTGTTCTTTCTGTAAAAAGAGTTGAAAAGTTGAAAAAACTTTCTCAATAACTTTCTCATTAAACTTTCTCAATAAAACTATTCAAAAGCACATAATACCCTAAATTAGTTTTTCAAATTTAAAATTTCAGCATTATGAGCTCCATAAATTGAATACTGTTTTGTACATTGCTCTATGCTGCAGAAAAGTAAAACTGAAATCTGCCAATCTTACAAAAGAAACATAATGGAGTTATCTGTACTGACAGATATTAATCGGGAAAATTCAATAAACAACTACATTGCATTTTCTTTAAGGGCACTCATAAGCAGCATTATCAAAATGGAGGGAAATTCTAAATGTCATATTTAATTAGAGAAAATACATTTTCCCTGAGACCAACCGTATGACTCAAACCCATCACATGACTTCACAGACAACAGCAGGTGTTGTTCCCGAAGATACTCCATGTCAGACATAATTGGAAGTAGCTACGACAAATATAAAGAAACCGCAAGTTAACAAAAAGACTTCAATAACAAACAGTATGTTCAGTCATTTCCAAATGGGCTTGAGCCTCTGACCTTTGGCAGTTGTTTGAAGGACCAGGCCAGTTTGAGGAACCTGGGAACATCACAGCTCTGTGAGTCATTCTCACTGGAGCGTCGTGTGTCTGCCAAGAAACACATGAATTAATTTCCACTTCTGTGGTGCAGAATACTTTCTAAAAATGTCTTTATGACATGTCACATACCTTCGAGGCACGAGGAGTGAAATTCAATAAAGAACTTTGCTTTGCTCGCTGTTTTCACGATGGCCTCGATGCCTTCCAGCTCAATCCAGGCCCTCTCCACGCTGGAATTTGAATCTGTTTTAAATTGAAGGGACAATAATGCTCACTTAATGATAGGATCCAATCATATTCCATCTGTTTGTGTCCAAAGTGCCACAACAATGACAGCACCTGTTTTGGAGCTGGACTGTGATGTCACTCCCACTTGGAAGGTGGCAAAAACAGGTGAGTGATCACTTGTGAAGATGTCATCTGTACATCCTGGTGAGAGACCAACAATTATATTACTTCATTATTATAATTGCAAAAACAACACTGTAGCTAAAATTATGCAACAACAGGGACAAGAGCTGTCAGCAAAAGGTCATTTACAAAACATAAAAATGGTTCCGCTACAACACAGTGATTGCTATGTTTTGCTGGGGTTAGATAGAAACAGCATTTCAGGCTGACATAGGAAATGACTCCGTTTCTTTGAGGACCACAGAACAGGATGCATGGTTTGATAGTTATTTGCTCTCAGAGTTGCTCTCGTTTTACAGTGCTATGCATTCGACCGAAATCCTTTATCTTTGTCAAGCCCTAACCACTGCTCAGTCTTCACTTTTACACATTATGCGTATGCTTTATTGAATAATTTCCTTTTCCGGTTAAAGCTTTATGAAATTTTATTTTCTAGTCTCCATATCTTACCATATGCAGTGCAGATGATGTGCATCTCTGGGTAGGACTTCCACAGAATCCTATCACACCATGATGGAACGTTGACTCGCACCTACAGAGACAAAATTAGCTAAAATATAATCTGCAATAAATTGCATGTTTGTCAGGTCTACAAGTGAAATGACCACATATATAAACAGTGCGTGCAGTGGAGGGTGCCTTCATTCCTGTTATGCCAGACATTCTTGTTTTAGACAGGAGGTTAATTCTTCACCTACTATTTTTAGTGGTCAGAGCAGGTGCTGTCACAGTCACCTATCCCAACAGACCCCTTAAATAGGATTAAGTTACAAATAAATCTTAAGTTGTGTATAATTAGAATGCTTCTAAGGTCATTTCTTTGTAGGTGTACTCAGTTGAACTGCATGTATTATAGTGAACAGTCACAAAGACAATAAACCTACAGGCTTAAAGTATGACAGCTACAGACCAGAAAATGTTACTTAGAAAATAAACAAACAAAAATGTATGTAAAGGATATTAGATTTCAGAGTCACCCTGTTAAACCTTGACATCCGTAGAGCCATGTAACTAGTGTGGATAAAAACCTCAATGTAGGTAAAGTTATTCTACAAGCCACTTGAATGTAGATATTGTTTTTATTGTAGGTATACAATGTCTGTCTTTTGCCTGACAGATTTTGTTTTTTTTTTATATATTATTCTGTTTTTCTGACGTGCTTTTGCATTACAAGAAATGTCTCACCCCTGAGGTCTTGTACTTTTGCCATAGGTAGCAGTCTCTAGAGCCCCGTTCATACCGATAGGTGGGTGGAAATGCAATCTTGTCTTCCTCTTGACCACGATGAACAGAGGAAAAAAGCAGAGTAAGACACGCAAATGTAGAGCCCAGTCAAAAGAAAAAAGTACTGTTGGTATTTAGCATTTCATTCATGATTAGAAAATAGTATTTTAGTGCTTATATAATAACTGTCACATGTAGTATCTAGAGCCTCCAATACAGAACAACTGAAACCCACTGAAATTGAGAAAGGCCTTCCTCTTGTGTCTCTCTCGGGTCAGCTGGTCTGCACACATCAGCTCTTCAAACTCCCTCTTAGAGACATGTTTCAGGATGTCCTGGAGTTAGTGAGGTCCAGAAAGAAGCAGTGACATCAATGTCTGGGATTTCCCAATTAACTCTCCACACATACTATTAAGTCAAAAAGAGAAAAATGCATCACACAGAAATGAAAAGAGTCAGTCTGACCTGCACATCCAGGTCAAGCCTGTAGTTGAGGTCTCCACACCAGAAGAGATGGGTGAAGCGCAGGCTGATGTCAAAGGCACCGAGCTGTTTGTCACCCAGAGAAAGCAGCCTGAGGATGTCCACAAAGTTCTGGTTCCTCCTGGACATTTGATACGTTGCAAGACAGAAATAACTTTTCATATACAACATAGAAATGACACAGGAGCACTCATATATTTCTTGTACTTAAACACAAAATGTACCTCAGGACTTTCTCACTTCCAGAGGTCAGGTGGCAGTTAACAAACCCAAATGATGTTCCATTGAAGAGGAAGGAGATCCCGACAGCTCCCTTGTTTCCTGAAACAACAGAAATAGTCAACCTTAAACCTCCAGGTTGAAAAAAACATACTTTGTTCTTGCTAATCAAACATGATTAATTTTACTGTCTTCCGTGATATTGTACATTTTCAATATTTGCTCCATGTATATTTGGGATGGTGTAATCAGGCAGGGCAGCCTACCCAGTGTGTTCCCCAAGCCAGTCTTCACACTGGCTGTGCTCACATGGCTGATGCGACTCTCATGTTCCGACTTTACAAACACAGCCAGCCTCATATTCCAGAGGGACTGCACTGCCACCTACAGGACATTGTTCCACATTACAATTAATTACAACAGCTTCCAACAAGTCAACACACAATTACAGTTTTCTCAGCAGATTTTGAATGGTTCTTAAAGTCAGACTAAAACGCATCCAGATCACATCTTTGTAAAAACATGATCCTGCTGGAAATTTTTCCAACCAACTGAAAAATATGAGTTTCCTCATACTTGACATACGGCCATTTGTAGGACAGCTTTACATAAATGTGGGTGTATACCACGAATGCAAATGCTGACCGCAGTGAGTCCCTGATTGATTCTCAGCCGAACAAACTTTACTGCATATCATTCTCCTCTTTATTTTCCCTGAGCCAAAACATATTCAGTAGATATTCACCTAACTCGTCTAAAAAAAAAATTACACATATATTATAAATTGTTCCAAAATATAAGCCTAATGTTTTGTTTTCTGTCAGACCAGAGGCATTACTGTAGAAGTTTTGTATTTTATGTTACAATAAAGAACAGTCACATTAGATTACATAATATTAGACCATGAAAAGGTAATCTTTGTATTGTAGAGGTGCAACTCTGTTTCGAGAACTAAGTTACATTTCAGTGAGGCGCATTTGGGAGGTGAGATTTGTTTTGAAAACTCATATTTTTAAAAATCATAAGAGTTGATGGTTACAGGAATTCTTATGACAACATCCATGTTGGTTAACATACATGTTATGTATGTTAATAGTTTTTGCAAGTTTTTAGTTTGTATATTTATGGTGTATAAAACAAAAAGTAATACATCAATAAGAACAATAAAAATGTTCGTAAAACAGTTATTTAGTAATCAGTGTGCAAAACAAGTGATGTTTGATACAAATGCAAAATTACTGATTTTGAAATACATTTCCTCAGACAGTACAATTTATCCTATCAGCAAACCTTTAATTATTCTAATAATTGATTGTTGCAGCTGCTTTAGCAGAGAAGCCCTTTATCTATTCTTGGCATGTAAATGAGGGAATCTTCTTTTCTATTGAAAATGTTAGATTAATGGATAATACTCCACATTTAGGCATGAGGATCACTAAATTAAGTTGAAAAAAAGTTGGTAAAATGAGAATTACCTGTTTGAAGTCAATATGAGTGTAGCTGCGAAGTGTTGCTTTGATGTGCTCGGTCCACTCTCTTTCCCCCTGAGGGTTTTCCTGAGTCCCCAAAGCGTAGATATCATGTGGGAGAAAGGCGGTTGAATCATCAGGTGTGTGTCCCAAACCACAGCAGGTCACCCACGACTGCAGGCTTCGAGGAGGAGGGGAGCCACCTGCAGACACAAAACAACACAGTATATTAGTAAAATCAAAATACTCCCCCCTACTCTAACTCTGAGCATCAATGTGTTTTCTGTTGCCTGACAGTGAAAAATACTGTCATCACATTAATGGTTACCCATATTCCAGGTGCCAACAAACACAGAGAGCACGTCAGGTTCACTCCGCTGAGAGTGCCTGGATTTCATCAGCTGGAGCAGTTGGCAGAAGGAGTCACATTTCTGAAAGACATGACAGTGAATTACGTTAAGGGAAACCGTGGATTACAGGAAATAATGAAGCCTCATCATCTTGCCTTACCCGTGCACTCTCAAACGTCATCTCCCGCGGTGTGTTATGGTGACTGTCAACCACCATTCGTACCTTGGCTGGACTGCTCTGAAACTTGACAATCTGTAGGACTGAGAGACAGGGACCATGCCAAAAGGCAATTATAGATATTAAATACAGTATATAATTATAAAATATGTTTTCAAGTAAGACAATGTAAATATGTTCTTACTTCTGTCAAGCGAGACCCTCTCTATACCAAATGAACCAGCCTTCCTGTCAAAAAGCAGCACTCCTGTGTCCACATCCACAGACACAGTTTGTCTGCCATACCTCACCATCTTCACCTGCACAAACATTTACAGAGTCAGAGATCACATGATTTTTCTCGCTTTGTGTTTTCAAATGTAACTCAATAATGGACAATTTGACAATATTTTGGGTTGTATGATAAAGTGCCTTTTCACACTGATTTACCTGGAAAGAGTGGACTGGCAGCTGTCTGACATTGTTCTTCACAGGTGTTACACTGGTTGGTGTCGGTTCAGGATGGGGCGGGCTAGGTTGCACTGCCAGGTTGTGATTGGTCACTGCATCTTGTAACGCTTTTAATACCTTTATGGCAGAGAATAATGCAGCGTTACACTCCAACTAGTATTCTCTATCACAAACAAGATTTGCGTTTTTCATTTGTAATTATGAAAACCTCATCAGCACTCAATAACTAACTACTGTTTACCTTTGGTGATACAGGTAAAGATATGTAATAATAGAAATGTAGAAGCAGTGCTGTTGTAGATATGAAAACATGTTTCTGGCTAATAGAGTGAGTGCTGCCAAGTAGTTGTTCATAAACTTTCTTTCTGGAGTTCAGTTATTGGCTTAAATCTTGACAACAGCAGTTGTTTCTTTATGGCCCATGTACTGACCATACAAGCATTACCAAGAGAAGCCATCATTATATATCTTGTGTAATTTTTCTAGTGTTTGAGTTTCTCAGCTGCTCAGCAGCAGTTTTACTTAACATAAACAAACCTTTTTCTCCAACGAAGAAAGTAGGCTGACCAGAGCTGAAATCTTACACAACAGGCTGTCTATCTCCATCTCTGGACCCTTGTTCCCAAAACAGAAGACAGAATGCACAATGAGTTTCTGTAAATGAGTTTATACAAAAGTTTTATTCCACAAAGTTCTGGGTAACCATTTTAGAAATACTACAGCTCATTGTTGTTCAAGTAAAAGTATACGTCACAGTTTGTATATAGTACCTGTGCCTTGGTGGGTGTTAAAGAACAGCTTGGATGGTCGAAGACCTTGGCCAGGGTTTCCAGACTTGAGAGAGTCAGATCAATCTCACTGCAGAACCGATCCATGGACAATTTTTGTTTAATCATCATAAATCAATAGACAAATTAAAACCATAGCCCAAATCACCTAACATATGCTATATACTGCAGGTAGTGAACAATGAAGATGTTCAGCAGTAGTTCATAACATTTACAGTCCATACTTTAGAAACTGCAACTACTGGTCACTTGAAGTTCATCATTAAAATAAAGTGCAGAATGCTGCTAACCTGTTCAGGCCTTGGCAGGCAGCACTCAGAGTCCGCTTGAGGTGACATAGTGTTGTTGCTCCTTTATGCACATTCTCAATGTCGAGAGGCAGCTCACTGAAGAGGTAGTCATTGAGCAGGCCAATCACCTCACCTGCAGTACTGTTAACGAACAAAACAGGCAGAATTCATACCATAATATGGGATATGAATAAAAGCTATTTCTGTTGTGAGTTTAAATTTGATTCGCAAGCAAAAAAAACTCTTTAGAACTTGTGAGAAACAGAGCAGATGAAGAGCAGTAGTTCAGCACACTGCAGATATGACTGAAAATCAGTGTTGTTTATTAACAGGACAAAAAAGTCAAAAGTGGGAACAGTGCTTCAGAAGCAGTTGCTGTGCTTGATTGTAGTTGCATGTCAGTAAAAAATAATTTGCAGTGAATATTAATGTGACACTATAAATCAATTCACAATTCAGTTCAATAAAAAGTCCCAAGCTGACCAGCAATCACACGTATGAGTTTATCCATTACTATCATACAAAAATGCAGACCTCAATTGCTGATTGCATGCTGATAGGAACTATGGAGAGAACAACTGATTACTTAAAAAAAAATTGCTGAACAATAATACCTGGATGTGTTCAGCTCTTGCAGTTTATCCAGGAATGGGGTATGAGGAGCTGGTTTTGCTGGGGGTCCTGTAAGAGGGGCTGTGTTGACAGAGGCTGGAACAGGAGGTGGCTTCTCATCATCTGTGCGAACACCAAAAATAAGGAATGAATATTGCAGCTCTAAGACAAAGATCTTAGAGCATTCATTAAATTTAAAATTCATTGTATATTCTTTTTTTCCACTTTTTATTTGTATTGTTTTCTTTATGAGAAAAAAAAAAGAATAAGCCATGCAACTAAAAGAAAACCACATCAAAACAACAGTGCGGCACATCAACAGGGTTGCCAGACACTTATGTCAACCATAATTTTAGTCCAACAAACAGATATTAAGGAATATATACAAAGCGGTCTGTACACAGCATTATTTAAACTTGAATCTAAATATACACAAATGGTATAGCATCCTGCATGAGGAGAGTAATTGACATTTTAAGAGACACGAAAAAACAAAACAACATCAAAAAAGAAAAAACATGCATGAGGTTAGGGAGGTCAAGTCACCAGTCGATTTCCTTATTTTGATAAATATTTGATCCATTTTGTCCATCTTGCTAAGTATGTGTCTTTTCTTAATCTCAGAGGAAGAGTCAGCCTTTCCATATCATGAATTTCTTTGATGATTTCAGCCCAGTTTTCTACTGAAGGTGGGTCGGTTTGTAACCATTTACAAGTAATTGCTTTTTTTTTTGCTGCAACAGTTAATATTTTCAGGAGGTATCTGTCATTTCCTGTTATTCCTTCTGGTAGATTGCCCAAATAAAGTGACTTACATGTTAACAAGATCTGCTGCCCAAGAATATGCTGCATAATTCTCCAAATGTTTTCCCAAAATATTTGTATCTTGGGGCAGGTGCAAAAAATGCGGTAGTGGTTTGCACTTCCATCCCCACAATTTCTCCAGCATGTATGGTTTGTTGTAGTTAAATATGTTTTCATTTTAGGAGTAACAAAGAAACAAACAAGATTCTTCCAACCAAATTCACACCAATACATTGTGATGTCACAGCATCAAGATATAGAAAAAACGGTTTCACACATGTTCTCCCATTGCTGACTGGGTATTTTATCTTCTAATTTTTTCTCCCATCTCTCCTTAATATAGGTTGTGGTAGTTCCCCTGTCCTTTGTAATTCCCTGGTAAAGTTTTGAGATTACTGATTTGGAGCAACCAGTGTATGCCCGTACTATTAATTGTATTATATAATTAGGTTCTTAATTAGAAAGCAGTAATAACTTGGTTTTTCCAATTCCTGAATCTATACAATTTGTAGCTGAATGGAAATATTTTAGTTTTTTGCATATTTTGTTTGTATCCTGAATATGTACCGAATATGTTAAGGAGATCTAAAAGGTTAGGAAGGCAGGCATCTGGGTCACGAATGTATAGTAATACATCATCGTCATTGTATATTTAATTGTAGGAACAAAACCTATTTAACATTTTGGTGGTAACAGCTGTTGGCCCACCTGAGCTCTCATCTCCTGTGTCTGTATCACGGGGAACAGCGTAGAGCAGAGGAGTGACCAGGCCTTTGTGGGGATGCTGGTACCCCAACACCAAGTCCTCCAGCGTCCGGAAACAATTCACCTGCACCCCCTGTGTTGTCTGTGAAACACGCATGCACGACAGCAGCACATTCATTGTATGACCTCTACATATGAATGTTTATGCATGTTCATAATAAACGGGTAAGGCCACAGAAACAGTTAATAAATGCAATGTAGATCGTAAGAGACAAACACTGCAAAAAGCGGTGTAAAAAATATTTCACTTTTGAAAGAGGGTGCTTCAAGTACAGGCAGCAGTAATAACAAATACATAGCTAAAAGGTTATGTGTGTATTCACACACGATATAGAGGTCTATAGTACTAACAACTTATTCAACTCTACAAAGACTGAAATAAAAACTACTGCTACTTCCTTATATTATCCTTATAATCTTCTTCCATCTTAAACCTTTTATGAAACAAAGGTGATAATAACTATAAAACATTAGACCTTTTAATTAATGCCTATAAATTGTCCTATATCGGACTTCAAATAATATAACTGACCAGTTTTAACTTGTATACTTTATCTGCTTGTTAGTGGATGTTTCACACAGGACCCCCGCCCCTCTGAAATCTTGCTTGGTAGAACAAAGCAGAAGTATATGTATTTGCATGACAGAAAAAGTCACATAGGGCGTCCCAGAGGGATTCAGAAAGCTGTGCTCTGTGGCCCAAAGGAGAGGTGACAGCACTGACAGCTACTTCCTAGGTCTAGGAGCTCTTTTCTGTTATGTTTCACTGCACCCTAACATTCCCAGTTCATCTAAAAAGGCCCCACAAAAACAAATGTCTTTTGGCAAGGAAGTTTTATACATGCATATGTTCACACATTTAAGTAGAAGACAAGCTTCCTCTCAAACTTTCCACAAAACCATGCACGGCTACACTTCAGTGGAACTAAAAGCAGTACAGGCAAAACTGAAGATGAAATGAAGGTGCTGGTATACGCACTCACAGTGCTACCATTCACAAAACCAACATGGTGCACATTAGACCACAATACTGAGCGAGCTCTTTTCCTGTGCCCTCTTTTTAGAAGATTTTTGTTTTCATTTCGCGGTGAAAGAAACCGATTTTTGGCTTGAGCTACCTGGTCTGCTCTGCCAGGAACTCTTCAAATAGTATTTTTTTCTACCACAAGGATCTCTTGAAAAGCAATTAAAAAGAAATGAAAAGGAATAAGAGACAGTGAAAGACAAAATTGGCCCCAAAATATCTCCATGGCCCTCTTGGAAAAACAAAAAGGCAAGCATGCAACTACTGAGTAAGTGGAGCAGATCCAGAAAGGGAAAATACGTACTGGAGGTTTATACCGATGGCAGTGGAAAAACAACTGAAATAGCAACAGAGTTTAAGGTCTTCATTGGACAGCAGAGGATTTTTCCAAGTCAAAGGCTTAAAAACGACTGCCAGACAATCGTTATTAAACGAGTTATTGGACTTTAGTATGCAGACACAGTTAAAAAAAAAGTCCGAGATGATTTGTGGTTTAGGCACCAAAAACGTTTATTTCTCTCACTTTTTTCACCTACTGAATGTGTACATGTGTACTTTTGTGGTTGCAATCTTTTCTGTTGTGTGTTTTTATGGTATAGTAACTAGGTCATCTGCTGACTACATGGTCCAGGTGCTCAAAGTATCAAAAACAGACGTATACCATCTCCGGCTCAGACTCTGCCACATCCAACACACTCATGATGTTTAATACAAACAGCCCCATATATACACATAACAAAATAAGCACACCCATTGGTCAATGACCCAGTGTGTGGGTTGAGTAAGAATCTCTGGGACATAAAAACAATTTTTCCTCTGTGCTGCTGAGCTCATGCAGCAAGCATGCAGCCACATGGCAGAGATGCCATTCAAACAACAAAGTCACTGCAGTTGTAATATACTCTGTGCAGAGAGAAAACACAAACATGTTCCTGTTTTCCTTACAGAAAGCAGTAACAAAACATTCTTTCATACTTCTGACTCCCTCTGACTGTCCGTTTTCTCCTTGTGTGTACAGCTTGTGCCAAAGTTTCATGCATCTATTGTGTTGTTCTTTACACTGGTTTTCCTTTTCCAGGCAGAGCATTCAGTGACGAAGGCTCACCTGAACTGCTAGAAGACCATCTGCATCAGGAAGAATACGATAGGTGTGGACATGACGTTGAAACCTTTAGAAAACAAAAATAAGAGCCTTTATTGGCATTGGACATTTTTACAATGCAAACAATCAGAGGGAAAAATATATTTGAATTTATTGTTTAAATAGGGGCCATAAAGTTTCATGGTCCTTTAGCTGGAGTTCCAGCCGTTGTAACTTTCTTCACAAGGCACCAGTTGTTTTACAGATCATTAATGGTGCGTCTTGTTTTAGTTATACATGCGTAAACGACACTTAGATCATCATCTACATCAGTCACCTCAGAGGAATTTGTTTCAGGCAGCACATAAAGATGAATGATCCTTTTAATCGATCAGCATGAACAAAGTGGATCCATGATAGAAGGATGACTAAATACAAATCAAAGCTGTAGAGAAAGTTAATGAAATAAGGAATGAGATACTGTAAAAAGAATGAAGAGAAAGAAGGAGCACTTGGAGGGGCCAGGCTCAGCTTTCAGGAATGTTTCTGGCTTGGGCTGATGAGCAGTCAGCGTAGTGCGGTTGCTGGAGCTCCCGCCCACTTTCAGAGGCCCCAGGGAAGAAAGAGGGGTAAGTGGGGAAACAGGGAGTCATAAGTTAAGGTCTGATAGGCTGAGATGGACTTTATTTGGACAGAACACTGACTAATCTGGAGAGAATGGATATGTGAAGTGGGGCCATGCTGTGTGCACCACTTTCAGCTATAGTAGCACCTTTGCTGCCTGCTGGCAGATGATTGTGAAAGTGATGGATAAGACAGGGTGAGAGAAGCTGCTGAGTCAATTATCAAATGGGGACATTCTGTTGAAATTAATTTATGAACAGTCAACCAAATGTCAAAATCTAAATGTTTCACAAAAGTAGGTAGTTAGGTAGGCTGTACATACAAAGGGGTTTATGTTTCTTCTCAGAAAGCGCAGTATTTACTACTTCAATGAATGACTGAAAAATTCACTTGATATTTTCAAAGGAGTGAAACACTAATAATTAGACATATCGAGTAATATTCAACAACTTCGCAAAAGTGACTTAATGTGAGGGCAGAGGGTCACATTTTCTAAACTTTTTCTTTGCTACCAAAGATTTACAATTATTGCAAACAAGAGATGTACATTTACAAATCCCCATAAGTACTCATGCAGAATATACTGTCTACAATATCATAATAGCTCGACAAAAAAAAAAATTACATTTCATAGGCAAATGTGGTTGATTGTGAAAGCTGAGACAGCTGCCCATCCTCTAAGTAGGTGAATGTGTGTGCGTGTGTACTCACAGCAGGCACAGTGCATAGGCTCCTGGCACAGATTCACTGTCTCTCACTAGGTAGCTGCCATCCCTCCCTGCCCGTGCCAACAAGTCCTCCGCGTGCACACGGCTGATGTCACGATGATACCATGCTGCCGTAGCCATGGCAATCAATACTGAGCGATATGTTCACAAAAATAATCCACATGAGGTGATGAACGTGAACTAACACAAGTTTTAATGAAAGTTTACTTAGATTTGCTAAATTGGCATCCCGCCGGAGGTCTGTCAATCAAGTCATCAGCAACAGAGAGTGTTGGTGTTTAAAACTTCTCCATGATCCTTTTCTTCATTAGCCAAGTGTCAAACAGGCAGCCCTATCAGCTAGCACTTCCTGGATCCCTGTGAGTTCCTTCTGGGTCACACATCCTGTTGCACTGAAGGAAGAAAGAAGAAACATCCAGCTGATTGTGAGGTTAGTCCACTCCAATAACGACCTGCTCTTCAGCAGAAGTTGCAGTCCACTTTTGTGGTAATATCCTTGTGTAGAGAGACTCGGTTTCAGTTTTTGGTTGCAAGCTGTTGCATCCAGGTGGGTGTGTTGCTCCAACAAACACAGACCCTCACAGCAGTGCGAGGGAGGGAGGGCGGAGGTGGTAGAGGAAAAATAGTGAGCGAGAGGTGCAGAGTCTGAATGAAGCAGCCACCCCTGAGGCAATGAGGCAATGATGGTGCCTCTAGCTTAACCACAAACACAAGTCCTCCTCTGGTCCCAAAACAAAAGCCCCACATGCAAACAACAGGGAAAGAAGAACCAAGAAAGGCAAAACAAACAACTGGAGCTGCACACACGGCGCCCACACACTCATGCACGCACACAGCAGAGACAGAAACACACCAGATGGAACTCAGTCAGCACTAAAACCAGACAGGCATGCAACAGAAACCAGACTAATTCAAATGATTTCCCAGCTCTGTTGCCATATAAGGGAAAAGCAACACCCTCCAAAAAGTTCAGCTGATGACTAGAGTTGTCTTTGCTTCTTCCGAGCCCAGATTCCATTTAGAGTATGTCTGGTTGGATGTAGGCTACTCCGGGGGGGGGGGGGTCTTACTTTCATGCTGGATGTTTGTGTGCTGGTGTGCGTGTCTTGTCAGAAGCGTCCCATCAGCCCTGGCGTGGTCTCCAGCGGTTCTTCAGAATGCTGTCAGAGCAGAGGGAGGGAGCGGAGAGGCAGAGGACAACCCCGTTAGAGAGCAGGGCAGACAGAGGAAGTGACTCGACATTCCAGATGGCGGACATAGCCAGGAGAATTCTTGTGAGGGGCTCAACTTCACCACCCGTGTGTGAAACAGCAGACTACTTCCTTTTTTCTCTCTCTCTCTCTCTCTCTCTCTCTCCCTCCTCCTGTCTATTTTCTTCTTCCTCGCTCTGCCCCTGCACAGTGTCTTTCCTTAAATTCCAAACAGAAAACAGAGTTTTCCACTCACAGGTGACCTGTTTGGTTAATCCTTTCTTACTTATTTTTTTACACATCCTAAGACATTTCCTCCGCTGGCTTTTACTTTCACCCTTTCTTTCTCCCGTCCCAACCTTTTTCTCTCTGTCACCCTCCCTTTACTGTTCTTACTCTTATGCTCACTCCTTCCCTCTCAGCAAAACACAGTCTCCATATGGTTATGATCATTCCTAAATTTCTTATTTTGCCCTCCTAGAACATCATCCATTAGTCAGCCCTCCTACATCCCTCCCACTCCATTAGCTGGAACTCTGTGGGAAGCTGTTTGGTCCCACATTTACTGTTCTGCCTCTCACTACTCAGCAGAAATGTGCCGACCACCAACCGCAGACCCCATAAAACAAATTGACGCAACTCCATCCCAATCTGATGATGCATCTCCTTAACCCTCAATCTGTAATCAATTCTTCTTAGTATTGCTACAGCACATAATTGAAAGACATTTAAATCATGCCACTGAAGCTGTCCGGCAGTACTTTGAGCTTAATGCCAACATTGACATACTAACATGCCCACAATGACACTGAAAACATGCTGAATTATTAGTTAATGCTTTTACATGTAAATGAGTTTACACAATCCAAAAAAACATGCACCTCAGGTCAGGTTACCTGGCGCCGGCTAGTGGCAGCCTGTTGCAGCAGCTCCCCCCTGAGAGCCTGCTGTAGTGAAGAAATTTCCCCTCGGGGATTAATAAAGTGAAATAAAAAAACAATTCAAAAAAAATAAATCCTGATTAAACCCATTAGCCAGATAAATCTCTCTGTCTGCTGAATGCAAAGAGGTCATATTATATGGGCGCAGCATGTGCATCAGTAATTTCAGCCAGCTGAGGCGGCTAACTTTCCCTTTGGCTCTATGCTTACTTGAATGGGGATTTTTTTTTTTAAATATATATATCTATATATATATATATAGATATATATATATATATATATCTATATATATATATATAGATATATATATATAGATAATAAATGCCATCATGAGGCCCTTCTAGACTATCCAAGTGTTGTCATACCGATTTGATCACATTCCTAAAGTAAAACATTTCATATACAGTTTATTCACCGTTTTAAAGCCACAACAGTGGGAGCGGGCTGGCTATGGTAGAGCCTTTTACGTAAGCATATATCGGCAGTGTTTTTGTAATTACACTCACTGGCAGGAGGGGGTGACAAAAGTTACAAATGACCAAAATGTCAACCTCATGGTGATGCCAGAGAAAAACTGTGAGATCACCAATTTCAGAGGGATTCAGTGTCTTGGGACCATGAACATCTGTATAAAAATTTAAAAGGCAAGCAATCCAGCTACTGCTGAGATTTTAGTCTGAACTAAAATGGTATACCAACCAGCCATCAGAGCCACGACACTAGTGTAGCAGAAGACTTGGAAGATAATTTAATACCGGCAACATGAGGATTTATGAACCCTGAAGAACACACAAACATAAAATGTCCTGCGTTTTTAACTATAGGTTTTGAAAAAGCGACTGGAGATGGATTCACTGACATCTCGTGAGAGAAGCTGAAAATTATATTTGACAAGCTCTTCATCAGAATATAAACTGTGATGAAGACACATCTCTGATGATAGCCGGATATACTTATAAAAATCACAGAATTTCACCGTCATTATGAGAATAATCCCCTGGTTCCCAGATAGCTGTCCATTTATCACAGTCATCGTTCTCAGAAACAAAAGTTGTGTGATGTTGATTTGGTTCCTGTAGTGTCTGTTACTCAATCCAGCTCTATCAAAGGCTGTGCTTATGCAAGCAATAGCTTGGACAAGGTGTACTCCAAGAATCGCCCGCTCGCTTTTATTTTCCACACTGAAGGTGAGATCAGCTTTTGAATTTAATTAACATCATTTCATTTAACTTGAGTCAAAGTCCCTTATCTGGATGCCAGGGATGCTTTAAGAGCTGTGGCTCTGCTAATCATGGAAATCCAGTACTCTATTATAAAATCAAGGCCAGGCAGTAAGGCAGGTCTCGACTTTATATAAGAGACAAAATCCAGAATATCCTAAAGAGAAATACAAATCTATTTCGTAAAGAATTTAACAAATTCAGTGTTACCAAAAGCAGCTCGATTGGAGGATAAACTGGCTTTACAAAAAATATATTTACTATAAAACATCAAGAACAGTTAATTAAAGTTGTCAGATTGTGTTTTTTAAAATAACAATACACTCTTCAAAGTAAACCTGAATTAGAAATCATTGGTAAGTAAGGGCTCAGGTTGTGGATGACCTGTCTTAATAACAGCTACCTTTCCCACTGATGGAAGTAACAACCATTTAAAATTTCAGCATGAGTTCAGTTGAGTTAGTGAGTAGCAGCTACTAAAAATACATCTGGTTTAAGGTAACATGGGAGCTGCAGAACATAAGCGAGAGACGGCTAGTGTCTGTACCTGCTTGACATTAAGGCTGAGGTCATAGTGCATGTTTCAAGTGCATGAATATCTTAAAGCAGTAATGTTGTCTAAACTACTGTACACCTACAAATCTTTTTTTAAGGTTTCGCTGACAGCCCTCGGCACTGCTCACCATTAGTTAGAGGTTGTACTAATTGCCTCTGCATCTGCAGTAATGGTGTCCCAAATTCACAACACACTGAAGACCATGGCGTTAAGAAGTGGTAATACCACTGTGGAGTAATGCACTGGGACAAGTCAGTAGTCTATTCGAGGGACAATGTTGACTGTCTTTATAAACTCTTTGCCGAAAATGGCACCAGCTTAACTGTAAGGGGCTTATGTGACAGTATGTAGCCTCGCAAAGCCAAAACTGGAAGAAGAAAACTTAAGAGAGACAGTTCATCATGAAAAGGTCAGATCATAAGATTAATCAAGGTTTTTTTTTTAAAGTGAATTTATCCCAGACAGTATTAAATGGGATACAAAAATACAGGAAAAGTCACCAATTATTAGATAATGTATCTCTATTTCTAAGCCTTTAACATTACCTATTTAAGACAAGATACGACTAAAATCTCAGAAACATTACAAACCAGTACACAAACAACATTTACACATTTGCCATACAGATATTTCTAGTTATACCAGCAATGCGGGATTGTTGTTTATCCGTCTGCTAGTTAGAGTAATTAAAACCCTGTGAACAAGTGCGTACATCATGGGTTCCACGATAGCCTCCTCTGTCGCTGTTGTTGTGGTTGTAAAATTGTGGATAAATTGTTTTGAACATTATCACCTCCACGAAATGATTCACAATCAGAATTTGATCAATTCAGCCCGAAAACATTTGAAAAGTCTAAAGCTGCATGCTTGAATTATTTCATCCACATTAGACTTCGCATAGGGCTAAACCTGAAGTGTCTCATGCACATGCTTTGCCCACAGAGCATGCCCAATATGCATTTCTCTGACCAGTGCGGGAAAGTGAAACCGGATACCAGATTCTGTAAAACACAAAATTTACCAGGCATTGATAGGCTTAACCAGCAGTCTGGGATCTGGTTTGGGAAGTGTTGTTGAATGTAACAGATGTTCATGTTTGTAAAAGTTCTGCACTGCAGGTTTTAAAGGGCTTTTAAGACAGCTTTGTTTCTTTTAAAATTTCTTGTGAAAAGTGTGGTAAGAGGAGTGGAGAGATCTATTGGCATCGACAATTATCACGTGTTACATAAAATCCCCATGTTCCACATAAAGACGTCACTGTTCCCACACACCTCCATTCTTCCAGAAGTAATTGTTTGCTTCAACTTCTTACAATGACTTATTGTATAATGGAGCAGTCTCTGGCCTGTTTTACACAGCTCCTTAGCTGTTCAGGATTTTGTTGCACTGACATTAACAATAGAGACATGCACTTAACAGTGAAGCTAGATGTTTGATGTAGAACACTAATGGGGAATGATTGGGAGAGCTTTAACCTATTAAAGAGTTTTAACTCCTAACTGATGATCCAGCAGTGTGATTCACAGCAGTGCTGTCCAATGTAGGCAGCTTTAAAGAGATCTCAAACATCGTCCCCAAATGATAGGTGAAGGGAGGCCAACACAGACATCTACAAATCTCATTTGTTATCCATGACTGCCAGGGTGTGACAATCCAGCCATAAAACCAATCATCCAGCTACCTCGCTGATCACTCAATTACTCGTGGTAAAGGAAGTGTGAAGATCCAATGCAAACCCCAGTGCACGCCAATTCACAAGATGGATCCTTCAGAGGTCACTGCCAATAAATGTGGTGCTCAGACAGACGTGAAAGCCAAGTCGAACCTGCGGCTCCCTCCCTAATGAAGGAGTTCAGCTTCAGAGACACACATTGAGGTCTATGTGTCTGATATAGTTGAATCTATACCAACTCATCAAATCAAATATACCACACTTTATATAGCCAATTAATCTGGAATGGGTGGAAATTAAGTTATATATTTCTCTCAAATACACAATAAATGACCACTAATTCACTTCCGCTTTTATATCCTCAATAGGACGATAAAATACATACTCTGATTAAATTACTAAACCAACCTTGTTCAAGACCATTAACAGTGGAACCAACTGCAGAATGATTTTCGAATCAGATTGATGCTTATTGTAAAGCCTTGTTGCTCGCACAGCAGCAGCAGGCCACTTAGCTTTCTGTAAAACCTTCCATGAGAACAGATTGTAGAAGGCTTGATAGAGGAGCCATCTGCTGTCCTGGCTACCAAAACAACTACAATCCAACTAATACCTCTCTAGTCCAGTCTAAGCTATAAGAAAGGAAGTCCTTGAACATTCACACAGTCCATTCAAGACGATCCTAACTGTAACTTTAGCAAGGTTGTAATTTTAAAACTCGGAAGCAGGATGTCATACAAATACTTTACAAAAGAATAGTTGAACCACTAAAATCAGTATTTTAAGCAGGTTATTACAGTCTAAGACTTATAAAAATCTAATATCAGTGGACAGGTTGCAATTTTTCTTGATGCTATATTTAAATTAGGCATTTGGGGGACATTTTTAACATTACTATTGATATTGATAATAATTTGTAGTGGTAGTATTTTTAGTAATATAGAAAACTATACCCAGTGTTTTGATCAGTCAGGATATTCAGTCTAAATAGGTGAAATTACACATGCATTTATTGACTGCTGCTATTCATGATTATATTTGTGTTCCTGTACTATAAAAAAAAAATAAGGAGGCATGTATGTGAAAAGTGCACAATGTTATTTATGTACACATTAACTGTCATTTTTTGATCAAAGTCAGATATTGTACAAAGTGGCCAACATAGTTTGACAACAAAGTCACGTATGTAACATTATTTTTACCCGTGCTGTGGAACAAAAAAGTAGTGATATAATGAATTAATCAGATTTTCTCTGAAATAGGCCCTCCTTTGGGCTGGGTAAGCTGAAGGGAGGGCTCAAAGGTTGGGAGGTCAAGGTATAAAAGCAAACGGGAAACGGTGATTGGCACACGCACACCATCAACAGTGACAGATTAGAGAGGACAGCGGAGAAGGACTCATTGACAGAACTGAGAGCACAGTAAGTAAGCTGCTTCTCTTATTGACCCACAGCATTGGAAACAAATTAAGATGTGTCCCGGTTTTTACTTTATAGGAATATAAAACACTTTTGTTATCATTTATCATTACTAACAAGAAGGACAAATTTAAGATTATGCCAAATTTGAGGAGTATTTTCATGATTATTTTCCTTAAATTGTAAAATCAGAAAGATACTCTTAATACCAGGATGTTATTCAGTCATGAGTCACTGACTATAAATCTTTTGGATTGGACTGCCACAATTTTTTTTATTTCCAACTAACCAGTGCACCTAATAGTCATTGATTTTGTTAGTCACCTTTTGCATGTTTTGATAACGCAGTCATTTAATCTTTTTTCATTTGCAGACTGGATCTATAACTTTTCCATCAACATGTCAAAGTGAGTATTTTAGCTTTTCCACAAACTTCAGCAACAATGCTGACATAGTAGCTGGTTTAGATCAGAGATGTTAAAATCAATTGTTCTTGCTAGGTGAGGCGATATAATACCACAAAAGAAAAATTAAACACACCTACTTAAAACACTGTGTAACAGTAACAGTTTCTGCTGTCCCAAAATAAAAAAAGTTCCCTTATTTGTAAAAATACCGAATGCTAATGATATGGGATGATATGATCTTGCAACAGTACATTTAAAAATACTACTCTGACGTCGTCTTTCAATAAATTGTTGTTTCTTTGTTCATTTGATGGAAACAAGAGTAGCTCGTTCAGGGATAAAAGTGATAATTAACAAAAGTAAACGTAGCAATCTGACACCTTGGCAGAAGAACGTAGTGTCTATGTCAGGGATGTCAAACTCATTTTAGTTAAGGGGCCACATACTGCCCACTTTGATCTCAAGTGGGCCAGACCAGTAAAATCATAGCATAATAACACATACATAACGACAATATTTCTCTTTGTTTAAATCATTGGTGAAGGTTTTTGGATGATAAACCCTGTTTTAAGGTCTTTCTACAATAAACTAGAAACATAAAGACCAAAAACTCAGACATCAGCCCACTGTTATCTGCCCCGGCTCTCCTCTGCAGATTCCCTCGCTTTGTGACGCGTTTGACGTCAAACGCGTCACAAAGCGAGCAGCGAGCGCGGCTGCCTGTGGCACCGAGCGCTTCTTTCTCCGGAGCAGACGTCGCATTTACGCTGTTTTTGAAGCAATTACTGGATCGATTAAAACAAAAATAACAAAACGTTTGTACTCATAAACCTCCATATTCTCATAGAAATGCAATTTATGTCTTTCTGTAATTTTCACACTTAGCAAAGTCATCCGGCGGGCTGAGCTGGACCCCCGCGGGCCGTATGTTTGACACCCCTGGTCTATGTTCCCCCAAAACCTGTAATTATTTTATACATATGTATATAATTTATCCAGGAAATGGATAAAATCTTATTAAGATGGATTGTGTGGCTCTTGGAGGAAAGATTTACAAGACAAAAAGAAAAGCTTTAACAAGATTATTTGGCAAACACCCAAAAGAGGCAAAAACCAGCCAGAATTACTTGTTTGTGTTTGGTATATGTACAGAGCAAAGGGATTGCACTCACAGGGGAGCCATCTCTGGGATGTTTTTCTATACTGATACAAAATTCATGCAAGAATACATATTTAACATGCAATGAATCTACTCGCTTCTGAGTTTTGCAAGAATAGATCATTGCTGTTTGTCTTGTTGTCAGATAAGATCAGTTATTAATGACTAATACTGGACATGAAATAGCTTGGCTGAGCCAATATTGAGCAAAACAGGATATTTTAAAATATTATACAGTGTTGCTGATTAACATATATGGATTTACCAGATCCCACTAATGTCCAGATTAGACACTTGTACCCGCAGGTTCTTTTCCATTTTCAGCACTAATCCAGCCTCACAGTAGAGGGGCGAGGTGGTGGGAGGAGAGTAGAGGAGGGGGAGATCCTGTAATTAGAAATGACAATCATGGTTGATTGTAGATGTACAAAAATAATGACATAGGACAACTTTGGAAATAGATAAAAAAAATAAATGCTTGCTATGAAATTAAGGAGAAACAATGACATTACGGGGAAAGGCACATTTGGACGCATTCAAAAATGTTTAGTAAGTTTAAAATATGAAATCGTACTCTGATTTCTTTTTTCTCCTTTCTCAGGGTATTTAAGAAGACCAGCGGGAATGGAAATGTAAGTGGCCTCTACAATATAGTCATTACAGGGCAACCCTCGGGCAAAGGGAGGAGTGCAATTTGTATGTTGCTCTTCCAGCTCCCAGAAATAGCTTCCAAACTCTTGTAAACTCGGTGGAGGACTAATTGTTTTCCTCTTTGCTGTCCTCTGTGTTTCTCAGATTTCCCTGTACTTGGGAAAGAGAGACTTCGTGGACAATGTGGATTCAGTGGAAATAGTTGGTGCGTGACACAACTGCAGCCTAATAACCTATATGTAAATATACATTTACATGTGTATATATTAGGCTGTGGATTGATTCTTGTCCTCTTTGCAGATGGAGTTGTTAAAGTGGACCCTTCTGGTCTGAACGGTAGACAAGGTACTTTTTATACACTGTCAGTGATTCAAGTTATGAGCCCTGAATTTAACCAACACAGACTAATATGCATCCATATCCTTTTCCATTATAGTATATGTCTACCTCGCTTGTGCCTTCCGCTATGGAAGTGAGGACTTGGATGTCATTGGGCTGTCCTTCAGGAGAGACATCTGGATACAGCGTGTTCAGGTGTATCCACCCTCAGATGCAAACTTAAGTAAATCACCAATGCAGGAAGCCCTGCTGACGAAAGTTGGAGAGCAAGGATGTCCCTTTTTCTTCCAGGTGAGGAAGCACAATCTCACTCTTTACAAAACATCAAATTAGTCCTGTTCTTACTCAGTCCAATGTTATTTTCATCACTCACGGATCATAATTTCCCCTATACTTTCAATTTCTAAGTTTAATGATCATGAATTTATTGTTTCAGATGCCAACAAATCTCCCATGCTCAGTCGCCCTCCAGCCTGGCCCAAATGATGCTGGCAAGGTACAGTTGCAGTCCATTTGATCATACCCTTTCTTTCACTCTTCTACGGTAAGCTAAATGTGTGTTCTGTTACAGGCTTGTGGTGTGGACTTTGAGATTAAAGCATATATCGCCAACAAACCAGACAGTGCAGATGAAATTGAAAAGAAGTACGTCTGCCCAAAGTGAAAACATACAGTCAGTCCAGTCCTTGTAGTCTTATTTTGCACCCTTAATATATAAAGAATCAAGGAGATGCACTAATTATCCATGTCTTCTTTCTGGTCTTAGGGACACTTGCCGTCTGATGATTCGTAAAATACAGTTTGCACCATCCAGCAACAAGGCTGGAGCCAAAGCTGATATCTCCAAGCAGTTCATGATGACTGACAAACCAGTCCACTTGGAGGGCTCTCTTGAAAAAGAGGTACTTGGAAGTTTACAAACTGCATTCTTGGCTTTTAATAATATTATATACTGTTGCTAAATTATTCACAATAAATTATTCTTATTTTTAGATTTATTACCATGGAGATCCAATCACTGTCAAAGTAAACATCAACAATGAAACAACCAAGACTGTAAAGAAAATCAAAGTCTCAGGTAAGATGGAAGAAAAGGGTTAAAACAGATAAAGATATTCAAGAGTCACACATTTTCGCTGCTACTTGTGTGTCATTAACTTTTTTTTTTTTTTTTTTTAGTTGAGCAGGTGACAAATGTGGCCCTCTACTCATCTGACACTTACACCAAGGATGTCTGCTCAGAGGAGTTTGCGTAAGGCTTTAATTGCATGAAATAAGGCTTATAAACAAGATTCCATTTCATTAATTTAGAAAGTGCATTTTCTGCAAATTTAAAAATCAGGTAATGCAAATATCATGGTATCTTTACCCAGCTACAAATGAGGGAAAAAAGCTTTGATAATGCTCCATTTCATTTTAAATTTTAAGCATGGATTAAGGTCGTGAAGTGAAACTCATTTTTTATCATTTCTGTATCTCACTACTGCACACAGAGAGACAGTGAACGCCAACACTACATTTGAGAAGTCCTTCCAGATAATCCCCCTGCTGTCCAACAACAAAGAGAAGCGAGGTCTTGCTGTGGACGGACGGCTAAAAGATGAGGACACCCACCTAGCATCCACAACACTGTAAGGCATTCATGGTCTCTCACCAAAGGGCTTACAGTGAGACCAAGACAGGGTTTCATCTTCTTATTGAGTGGCAGTGATGCAGCTATACATTGTGTCATCCACTTATGGAGTCTTACACCAAATCCTCTGAAAAGTAAACTATTCTTGTCTCCTCACAGGAGTCAAGGTGAAAAGGAGATGCAAGGAATCCTGGTCTCTTACAAATTGAAGGTCACTCTATCTGTGTCCAGTGGAGGGTAAGACTGAACTGAATAGAAAATATAAATTACCTTTATATTTTGTGACTAACTCTGCAGACTAATGGTTCCTTTTATTGTTTCCCCATTACCAAAGCCTGCTGGGTGGCCTGACAGGAAGGTAAATATTGCATTTCCATCATTTGTTTGTCATGTGCGAAAAATAAAAAAAATTACTATTGAATACAGTTTATATAATAAATCTTTTATTTTTCAGTGATGTCACTTTGGAGCTTCCTCTGATTCTGATGTCCCCAAAACCTGCCGGTTAGTGTAATGTTTTGCATATAATTGACATTCAAATACTTCCGAAGACAATTCACTTAAACAAGCAAGATAGCAGTAAAATTTTCTGTAACTGATCTGATCATCTTTCATGTCATGCCCTCCCCTTTTGTCCAATTATTTCATGTCATTGCTGTGGCCTGAGCAGAAGTGTAAGTATAAGTAACAGATAAAATAGTAGTAGTGGAAAATATGTATTCACTTGTGGCTGTGATGTTTGTGACATGATGCCAATATTTTTCTCATGTGCAATTGTGTTTTTTTTTTAACCACAGTACACTGGAATAAATGCCCATTTAGTTCAGGTGAGGTCAACTTAGATTCAGTAAATTTGACAGTGTTCATTTCTTCAAGGGTTACCGTGCTTTCTATAACATCTCAATGCTAAAAACATTCGATCAAGTTCATAAAAAAAAAAAAATCAATATTCTAATTCAATGACTTTCATTTGTAAAACAAGCAGTTGGATAATTAAGGTTATAAGGTCTTCGGAAAGAAGCAGAGATGTAATGGCCCTTGAATGAGTGCACTCTTTCACCCTTTAACCCTGTTGCAGTTGTGTGTAATATTAAATTTGACCCATCCTGCTCCACTCCCCAGACAAAAATCACAATTGCACGTTACCCATTTTATTCGTGGCTGTATACAAAATTTGATAACATGCATTCCATAAATTACCTTGGTGTGATGTTGCCTGTCCATTTCACGCACAGGGCAGACATAACAATTGAGTCCACGGAAGGATGAGACAACCAGCGAAGGAAAATCATCTCTGAAAGAGAACAGAACCACAAACGAACTCAATACCAAATAAGAACAGCTCAGCATGCAATGTTCTTATTTCCTCTGTACATACACATTTCTATTATGAATTACTGCAACAGCTCTATCACTGTGTAACATTCATATGAATACCATCATTTTATTTTGTAGAATTAAACATGTACTGCAAATCTGTTGAAGAAAATGTCCTTTAGTAAAGTGAGTAGACCTTTTACATGTTATAATTCCTGAATATGTAGCGCTTAATTCATCCTTAATCTTTATGTCATTTGAGCAGTGAAAAATGATGAATGAATATGCAGCTGTGGGATGAATATATCCTGCTCTTACTTGTATCATTCTTTATAGACAAGAGAAATAAATAAACACAGTTCACCCCCCAAATACTCTTATCTTTGTTCATTTTGCTCAGTATTTTCATGTCAACAATTTCATTTTATATTTAATGCCGAGAGCTGAATTATCAACAAAGTGCTACACTACCAAAAATGCCACATTAAAAATGTGTATTAATCATTTTACAAACAAGTTTAAGCCAAATTTGAATTAATTTCTTACAAAGACTTTGATATACTTTTATATCTATATTAGAAGCAATTTAATGGTGAGCCCCATTTAACATAAAGAACTCTGTGCATTTCAGTGTTATTCCATCATAAAATTAGCTCTTTTAGGTTAGGTTAGGTAGTTACTTTATTAATCCACAAGGGGACATTTTTTTTCGCTACAGCAGCATACAGGAAGCAATAAGATAATAATAGAATAATAAAAAGCAATAAAATAGCAGTCAAAAATTTTTTAAATATTAAATATAAAATGCACAGTATATACAGTATAGTATATATCTACATATATTATATACAAACAACCAAGAAGCACAGACAACAGTGTCAGTTTCTTCACTAACAAAGTGAATCGCTCTTCATCTGCCTCTTCCAGTTCTTTTAAATGTTTTCTTAAATGAGCCTCAAAAACACCAGCCACGTTAAAAGGTCTGCAAATATATCAGAATAAATTGCATTATAACGTCATTTGAGCAACAATCCAGGAGGTCTTTGTGTAAATATTTATTCTTCTTATACCCAAAATCTCATTTTTTTTACCTTTTTGCACCAACATCAAATGGCGAAAGGTCTTTATAAAATAATGGAATATAATATGTCTTTTTTTGTGTGTGTGTTAAGTTGCACTTGTTACGGTCTGTCAGTGGTTTTTGCCTCTTGGTTGCGCTATTTCGCTGCAGCATGCAGAAGAAAACAACAACGCTGCCGAGTGCAGGATAAAGATCCACTGTTGGTCCTCTCCGGTCTAGACAGCACATCATTAGCCGAGTCAGCTAGTTAGCGGCTTATTTTGGACAAAATGTCAACCACGACCGGCGGCGGAGAGTTTGGCAATCCTCTACGAAAGTTCAAGCTCGTCTTTCTGGGTGAACAGAGTGGTAAGTCGGGCACTATGTGCTTAAATAAAAAAAAAAATAAACCGAGTGTTAATTTGGGTCGGTTAAATGTTTTAAGAAGTGGCGAGATTTTTTTTTAGCTCACTTAGCTTCTCGAGGTAGCTTCGCGACTGGATAAAGCAGGGTAAAGTTATCCAACGGCGAGTAGTAGTAATAATAATAATAATAATAATAATAACACGTGTCGGTGAAGCGTTTAAAAGAAACAAACAAACAAACAAAAGATAATGAAACCTACCGACTTTCGCACCGGTGATGATGTCATTGGGTAGCTGTCGTTAGCTCGACGGTAGCTCGCCGCGCTAACCGCTCGTCCCGGTGACCCACGCCGAGGACATGCGACATAAACTCTTCCTTTCCAGTTACGTGCTCGAGTTATCTCCGCATTTATATTTGCTGCCAAAATTACAGAAAACGGACGCTTGTCATCGTGTGTAGTCGTGGCCATTAGTCTTGTGATGCTGCAGCATCATCTCGCTTAAGCGTAGCTTAACTTTGAGCTACCGGATAAAGACAGCTGCGCTTTTTCTTTTTTTTTTTTTACTGAAACGAACACTTGATGTTTACTGCTTACTAGAAAGAAAAAACAAAACAAAAAACCCGAAACTTTAACACGGATACCATCTTCATTTCTCAGTGCGGCGTTGCTCTTTAACTCTTTTTTTTTTTTTGTAGCCGCTTAGCTTCCTGCGAGAGCCACGTCGGCTGAGTGAGTCCGGCCAGCTCGGCCTTTTCCACGCATTTTATCTTCCGCCGCAGGGACCGACCCTGAAGTTTAATTCACCCTGCCGTCATTTTTTTTTTTTTTTTTTAGGGGACGTTTAGTTGTAGTTTAATAGTTAAAGTGTTGCATCACGAAATAATAAAAAAAAAAAAAAAAAACTCAGGAGCCTGGTAGTAGTAGTAGTATTTTTTTTTTTTTCCAATTATTGTACATTTCCATACGTCGTGGCTCCACCCAGACTGCCAGCTCAGCGTGTGGGTTCAGCAGTCCTCGCTGCATCACTGATAATAGCAGTTCACTCACCATGTGATGTCACTGACTCACATTGATTTATTTATTTTTTCTTCTTCGCATAATCCTAGAATTTATATAATCTTGTGTATTTAATTTTACCAGGATCACATCTTGCGTTGTTAATAACACTTGACTGTGTTTCTTGGTTGTTTGTATATAATATAGATATATACTGGACTGTATATACTGTGCATTTTATATTTAATATTTTTACTGCTATTTTATTGCTTTTCTATTATTATCTTATTGCTTCCTGTATGCTGCTGTAGCGAAAAAAAAATTCCCCTCGGGGATTAATAAAGTAACTACCTAACCTAACCTACCTAACCTACTAAACAAGTGCTGAGCTGTTCCTGTGTTTTTGTCTGTACAGTTGGGAAGACCTCACTCATCACCAGGTTTATGTATGACAGCTTCGACAACACTTACCAGGTAAAAAAAAAAGAAAGAGATCACAGCGCTGAACTAGTGTGCCAAGAAACAGATTTTAGTGTACTCTAATCCTTATAAAGTGTATTGTGGACATTTTGACTTTTTCAGCACAGACGTAATCAATAACATGAATTAACTGTAGCTGTTTCACGATCTTCCAGTAGCTAAGGTAGTGTGCATGACGACTTAACGATTTGGCATGAGTGGACTTGTAAATGGAACAGAGCTATCAAGAGTGCCAGGATAACCAGGATAAGACCTCAACCAGGTTTATGAAACCAGAATAAGATGTCCACATGCGCAACACATAATCACAATATTACAAAAATGTGATCATAACCAGGATATTGGTGCGCATGTAAACACAATCATCGATGATGAACCCCACGTGTGCCAGTCTTATCATGACATGTCAAAATGTTGGGGAAAAGATGAATAAAAGAGGTTGAACATGTTATCTGTTTTTAAAAATGTTGTCAGTTAATGTGCTGACAATAATGTTTAATTGCATTTATTGTCTTACAGGCAACAATTGGAATTGACTTTTTGTCAAAAACCATGTACCTAGAAGATCGCACGGTAAGCCCTGTATGTTTTACATCATTTTCATCATTACCATCGGTGAAGTTTTAAAACTGCTAGAAACGCATGCATCTGCTTTTTACGTAGTAGCCACCATGTGTTTCCCTCTCACTATTTCACAGTGGTTTTTTTTGTTGTTTTTTTTACATTATACTAGATTTTGCTATTCATTTTGTTTAACTTGTGATCATGTTTTTTAGTTCCCATCATTTTTTCAAAATTTTGTTTCCCTTCCATCCCCTGGCTGGATCATGAAATGCCCCCCCTCACCCATTCCCACATTTGTTTCACGGCTGGCCACAGATTCGGCTGCAGCTTTGGGATACAGCCGGACAGGAACGTTTCCGCAGCCTCATCCCCAGTTACATCCGCGACTCAGCCGCCGCTGTGGTGGTTTATGACATAGCCAGTAGGTATCATGGCCTTGCCTCTCCTCCTTGTCCTTCACTTAGTGTGTGTTACGGACAAAAAAAAACAAGAGCATTTACTAGCCTAGCAAACCCAACATGGACAGCATGATCAGGGTATATTCCAGACTGTTTGCATCAGCTGTAGTGATACTTAAGCATTTCTCCAGCATTGTGCAAGGGGGTCTGCACTCCCTAAATGCTGTTACATATGAGGCTGATGAAAGGAATAACAGCAAATGTCTACCGATGTCGCCTCATGCGCTGAGAACTGCCTAAATAATGATTCAGCAGGGTTTCCTTTTAAATGCCTTATTTGCATAACACTCTTCATCTCTGAGCCTTTTGCATTTGAATTATTCTTCCCATTCCTCCATCAAAAAATTTTTTTCATCTTGCTGCTTGGCTTGCCATTCCTTTATGTCTGTCCTATTCTCCTCTCTCTTGTTCTTCCTTTGCCTCCCTTTATCTCGACCGTTTTGTCTGTGTCTTCTCCTACATTCCAATCCTCAGGTCCGACTGCAGCTTTGGGACACTGCTGGACAGGAGCGCTTTCGTAGCCTAATTCCCAGCTACATCCGTGACTCTACCATTGCTGTGGTTGTTTATGACATCACCAGTGAGTCAGGGCTGTACTCCAACCTTTTCTATAGGGGTCTAAAGCAACAGGAGGGAAACTGTCTCGGGCGTACTTCCTACTTTATTTCTTGTTTTTAACCCGAACTAATTAAGTATATTTGCCTTCTTCAATTTTCTGAATACTTCTGCTTACTAACGCATGACTATAAGCTTTTCTTACATAAGATGATCTCCCTCTTTAATGCAGAGTAATACCCACCTTGGCACAATTTTAGCTGTAGCTAATATAACAAATGTTTTATATTTTTGGGGCTACATTTGGCTGATGTGAACAATATATATATTTTTTTAATTTGCAGATCTAAATTCATTCCAGCAAACCTCAAAGTGGATTGATGATGTCAGAACAGAGAGAGGAAGTGATGTCATTATCATGCTTGTTGGGAACAAAACAGACTTGGCGGATAAAAGGTACATGGTTGTGTGATACGTGTGGGCGATTAAGATAATGTTTTATTTTATCTTTACAAAGATTGATAAATAGATTGTCATTTTATTATAATACTACAATTAGAAATGAAAAATTGAGTACTATCAAGTATGGTAGTATATAAACTCTGCCAAAGCCTGGAATCCCACTTTTCTTCCCTTCATCCAATTTTGACTTTAACCATTCCTTGATATGTTGCATACTCCACTACTTAGTGAATTAAGCACTTTCATTTTTGTATTTTTATTTCTTATGATTTGATCATACTTCTGTTCTGCCTTTTGTTTCCTTAGCCTTACTTTTTTTTTTGTTCCCCTGCCTGTTATTTTTCTCTCCATGTCATTTTGAATTTTTGTTGTTGTTGTTGTTGCGTTTCCCTCGACACCACCCTCCATGCCACTCCCTCCCACCCCTCCCCTTTCCCGGGACCATGGCAGGCAAGTTTCTGTTGAGGCGGCAGAGAGGAAAGCTCGTGAGCTCAATGTGATGTACATAGAGACCAGTGCCAAGGCTGGCTATAACGTCAAACAGGTTGGTGTTCAGTGACAGCAGGTCTAATACTGACAAATAGTCCTATTTCTAGCACAGGTCACAGTGTCCTTTAGGTCAGGGAGGCCCACCTGGGAGATGTAGGATGTGGAGCTCCTTTATGTATTCATTCATTATATGGATTAGAGTGTGTCTGTTGAATGAATGGTTGACATCTGGAGTCGATTTCCTGCTGCTTCATCTTTACTCAGCACAGCAGCCTCTCCTTTTGTCTACTTCTCTGTCCGTCTCGAGTTATGAACTAACTTCTCTTTTTCACCCAAAACAAGTCTGTGTTGAGCTCTCTTTGTTTCTCTCTCCATTTCTTCCCGTCCTTTTGGCCCGTCCTCTTTGCGATCTTTCTTTCCATATCTGTCTGTTCGTCCATCTGCACCCCTTCTGCTTTTATCGGAGCAGACAGATCACCACGGAGGAGGGCGAGCAGAGAGCTAAGGAACTGAATGTCATGTTCATTGAAACCAGCGCAAAGACTGGCTACAATGTCAAACAGGTAGCGATTCTGTTTTCTCAGGGTAGTTGAGCTTTTTCTACTCCTAAACTCTACGCTTCACTCCCTCTGCCTCCCTTTCCCCTCTCATGGCTCATACTGACTTGTGTTTTTCTCTTGTAGAGGTGTCAGTATGGTGATCTGCACAGTTTTACGACTGTTGTGTTTAGTTCTGCTCGAGTACTTTTTGTCTGATTCACTCAAACTTTCACTGCAGCTTTCGAAACATTTCCGTGAAGATAATAGATCTGCTCAGTGGAGGAGGTTAGCATGGCAACCTCTACTTTTAAGCCATTCTGTCAACCAGCAATGAAAATCACATTTTGTATCGCTGCTTAAACTTCTTCTTATGTTTGCCATTATTCAATTAAATGTTTTATTTAGGGGTGACTAGTCATGACTTGTTCACTTCTTGGACAGTAGAGCTGGGTGATAGGATGATATATACCATTCAAAATCAAATTGCCTACAGCCAATACTTTCTATTCCAAGTTAACCCATAACATTTCACTGAATGACAAAATACAATTAAGAGTTTGGAAACTGAAGTACACAAAAACAAACGTTCCTGTTTCTCAGTTAAATTTCAAGGAAATGTTCCATGTCATGATATTTCAGTACTGAGATAAGGGCATTTTATTTACCATAACAGACGACTGTATCTATATCATCCATCTCTGTTGGACACCATTTTAATTTATATCCCATTCTAGTTGGAACAGCTTCAAATGTGTTCGTCTTTCTTCTCACTTCAGCTGTTCCGACGTGTTGCTGCTGCATTGCCCGGGATGGATAGCACTCCAGAGAAAAGCAAAGAGGACAGTATCCTTTTCAAGTTGCTCTCAAAAGAAGTTGTTGTCATACTATTGTCAAGTGATTATCACCAGAGCTCTAATGCTTAAATTTGTAGAAAATTTGGCAAACTGGGAATAAGTGCTTCTTAGTTTACGGGGCAGAAAAGGGAAAATAGGCGCTTTCCCACCAAAGAGGTACTTTTTCATAGTTCTAAGAACTGTCGGAGGAAGAACACCCTCTGTTCGTGTCCACACTGCAGGAACGAAGAACCATTATAGTTCTTAAACGTTGTACGGTGATAGGTTCACCACTTTACCGTGCTGTCAGACAGCCCTTACCCACAGCGGAACACCGCCATTATATTGCCCTCTTCAAAGCCACCAGACTCCCTTGGCAAAAACAGTAATTTAACCTCACAGACACGAGAGTTGCTGGTTTACATCTGCCTTGATCAGTTTTCCTAGTTTGTGTTATTATATGACTTTGGTTTTGTTTTAGCATGCTAATTTGGATCCAAACTAACAACAAAGTCACAATGACACCAACAAATAAACCGAATAAGACATCAGTAAACCAGCAGCTCCCGTGTTCTACAAGGTAAAATGACTGATTTTGATAAGGGAAACTGGTGGCTTTGAAGAGGGCAATATTATGGCGCAGTTCCCTGTCAGAAAGGGCTTTCTGAAGGTAAGGCAATGCTGTGAAAATACTTTAAATATAGTGTACACATGTACAAATTTTGCTTCTTAGATGGGCCTTTTTTAAGTGGCCAAAATAAGTACATTATTTAACCTCTGTGCAGCTGTGGCTCCCTGCTTCTCCAAAGTGGGAACGTGCCGACCCCTATATTCTCTAGGTAATACTCTAACTATAGACAAGTACCTCATACAATCCAAACTCTCTATCATTAGCCTTCAAAATTGGAACAAAACACAGATGTATGATTATTGTAGTTAAATGTCGGACAGAAGATTTGTTGCCAACTGCTGGTCGGCTCCTATTTACGGTGCCTATGTAAACAGAAAAAAAGCACTTTAAGGTATGTAGTTCTCAGGGTAGCTCCCGAGTGGTTAAGTTCCTCTCAGGGAGTCCCCTGAAGTGGTCGCTGCAAAACCACTAAATGTCAGTGATGAGACGACAGATAGCACTGCAGAAAATATTGAAGTAAAATCTGCAATTCATGGACAATGTTGCTTAACCAACTTCTCTCAGTGATCGACATCAAATTGGAGAAACAGCCAGAGATGACTGTAACCGAGAGCAGCTGCTCATGCTAGTAGACCTCACCCCCACCCAGCCAGTCTCCTCCCCACCAACAGCTTGTCTCTCAGTGGCTACTCTCTCCACCCTTGGCTCACTGCCTCTGGGATGGAGGACCTATCTTTTTTTTTTCCCTTTTCAAACTCAGTGACTTTTCAGAGTAACCGTGTGGATGTGCATTACTGTATTGAAACAGATTATCTGGGGAGAAAAATGGTTCAAAAATAAACATTAAAAATAAGGAATAAGTTAAATGATATGTTCAGATTTTCATCCAGTTGCATGGCATTATATAGGATTGCAGACTGACATAGCTAACCGCTGTTGAGTTATTGCACAGTTCAGATTCTTAGTGCTGTTACTCTTGTCGTTGTAAAGTAAAACTGCTTGGGATTATTTCAATGCGAGGTTGAGTTCTCTGCCCTTTGTTTTTTACTTTTTTATTTCAAATGCCTTTGCCTGAAATGATTCTATTTCTCGGACAACTGATAATTCCTTGACTTTGTCTTATTTTGAGGAAGTATAGGCAGGATCTTACACCAGTGAATTTACATCATTGCAAACCATTAAATTACCACATCAGGCTCAAATTAACCCTTTTCATTAGGTCAGTGGAACCATTTATTTATACCCAACACATCTTTAGACTGAAACAGTGTGTTGGAAGACCACACTAACATAATGTCAGACCATATTTTAAAGAGTGCTGCAAAAGAATGCTTAGCGAGGAAATATCCACTATCATTTAAGGGAAGCCAGCCTGAATTCATGAAAGCGGCTACTAACCTGAAACTTTGTCTGCATTAAAACTATAGCAACTGTCTTTCCAATGTTGTTAAATTAGCTGCACGCCTACTAACACGTCTGAGAAGGAGTCTGCGGTTATTAGATCACCCCAATGTATGAAATTTAACACACAAAAAAAGCCAGCGTTTAGTTTTTCCACATTGATGGAGAGTTGTACCCACCATCTCATCGACAATTTGTGTTGTGTTGATTACACTATTGCAAGAACATGCAGCATGCTCACCATGCAGGATTTATATGGATAAGAACACAGATGCCTTGCTTGTTTGTTCACCAACGTTGTGCACTGAATCAAGCCACAATATTGTAAAATATCAAAGAAGCCTGCTGACTGGTTCATGGCTTCACTAGTTGTTTTGTAGAGCTGGTAGATAGACGTCCTCAGACACAGCGAATGCTTACTAACACCCTTGCTGTAAAAAAAAGTGCAGAGAAGTTAGTTGCAATATCCTTTGCTGTATTGCTTATTGCCTGTGTAGGACTGTTGGGGTTTTATGCGTTTATTTATTTTGTAACTTGGACATACAGATAACATTGTACGCTTGACCAAAAGTACAGAAGCTGACACGCATGTTGAAAGTTTATTTTATTTATTGTTTGCGTGTCCGCTGGGGCTCCACCTAAAGGCAACATTCAGGCCTGGTGATGTTATTTTTCTCCCGTATAGTCAGCAGCTTGGTTTACAGTCCCATGTTAAGGCTGCACCGTCTCAGTGTAACACAAACCGACTATTAGCCATAGCACAACAAAAGACACTGGTCATTTGCTGTCGCTCGTTTTTGAAATGTCAGCTTTTTAATAATGGATTTGAAAGTTTAAGTATTTAATTACATCATGAACAACCATTTTAACATGAGCAGCTCTTCTATTACTTGTCACTGACTAAATACTCAGCTTTGTGCTATTCTAAATTGTGTCTGTCCATTTGAAATATGATGTCTACTCGTGTTTAGCAACGTTTGTGTGAATAATGTACTATTACTATCTTATGTATAAAAAGGAGAGTTAAAGAAACACAAGTGTAGGCCTATCACATGGAATAAAATAAAGATATTTCACCAAAATGTAACATCTGCTGTCCTTTTCTTTGTGAAGCCTAGTGTCCGGAAAAGCTCCATTACACACAGTTGACAAGTCTTTTGTTCCGATCGTCAGTACAGTTTCTAATCTATAGCACACAGAACTTGAAGTGAACGTGAAAAGCCCGTCAGGTGTGTGTGTGTGTGTGTGTCAGTCACACGTCACCAAGGTGGACTGAAACTACTCATTGGGCAATACATCACATTCATGAAATGTTACAACATGTGTGTGGCCAATGTTGCTTTACACTTCAGACAAAAAAAAATAAAAATGGTTTGATGTATTTCTGGACAAAGCTATTGAAAGTGTGTGATTAAAATAATGAATTAATACAAGCCGTGCATCAGTCCGAGCATCGACATCCCAGCGACCTAATTTTCCTAATATTTGACTCACAGTTTACTGTTCTTTTATATTTATAGTGGTGATGATACTCTGGATGCATCAACACTGAGCAATTCTCACCTACCCACTCCCCCGAGCTGCCCACACTGTTCAGCCCACTAGGCGCTCCTTTAACACTTTCTGATTATAACGACAACAAGAGTGCGCTTCTCTGAACTCCTTATTTCATACATCAGTTTCGACGTTTAGTATGTGTTAAATTGCTGTGGTGTTCACCAGAATTGAACCTCTCTTGTCCTTTCTGCGGGGGCGGGGCAAAGCTTTGGTTTTCTTTTTCTTTCCGCACACCTGGATTCAGGAAGTGCTGTGACGTCAGCAGGAGAGGTGTTTGAAGGAATGGCTCAAGAATTTAGCACAAAAATCCTGCTCGACTTGATTTGTGATCAGCGCACATATATTCGTGTCGGCACAGCCAAACAAATACAGAAGCCTTAAGTCTCCTCAGTCGGAAAGGTCAGACACACGTTACACTGGACCGGACTTGTGAACTGGAGATTTTTTTTTTTTTCTGCTTTTAAAAATAAAACAAATATGTCTCAGCAGTCGAGTATTTTACCAGGTGAGGCGGCCTTTGCTGAATTCAGAAAGCAGTGTTTATCCACCGACAACTGGCTGAACAAGTACGACAACTATGGGATGCAAGTGTGGGTCGAAGTTAACCCTACAAATAAAGGAAATCACGTCCCTAAAATCCACAAGATCAAGGTATGTTAATTTGAACACTAACTTGACGATATCTATTTGAAATGATCGACTTGAATAGAACCCCACGCGTGTCTTTGGATCTATTTTGAACTTGAGCATTGTGTGTCTGTGTGTGTTTCAGTGTAAAATGACAATCAAAGATGTGTCAGCTGCGACCATGTACGACGTCCTTCATGACGGCCAGTACCGGAAGAAATGGGACCCCACCATGCTGGAGAGTTTTGACATCGCCCGCCTCTCTGATAACGCTGACATAGGCTACTACTCATGTGAGTACTCCTGTCCTATGTATTCCTCTGTGTGTTTGTGTCCCATCTGGAACTTGTTGATCTACAGAGTAGGCAGTTAAACCTGCCACACAAAAGAAATAGAAACACTGAAAAGGGAAAGTGCATATATTGATATTCAGGGTTTTGAATATCTACCTTTTTTTTTTTTTTTTCTTTTTTTTTTAAAATGGATTAAAAATACTATTTCAAGATGGTAAATTATTGAAAAATCTGAACAGATTTTAGTTTTGAAGAAACTTTTAGCATAATCTTGGCAATATTTTTTATAAGCAATAGCTATGTTCTTTTTTTTTTTTTTTTTTAAGTACTGTACACTGTAGATAACAGAATAGAATTTACTTTTTTTTTAGTCAGTCACACAACATAAACAATGGCATCATTATATAACCATTGGGAAGAAATTCTGACTACTTCTGTAAACATGTTTTGTTTTTTTGTTTTTTTATCCATTTGTAATGCACCTAAGTGTTGTTGCTCCGAACTTCCATTCCTACTAAATGAAAACCTGTAACTTGTGTTGATACTTTTTGTAAGCTGACGCAGCCCTCAGGTATGGAGACCACCTGGTTTCTTGTTATGTGTGTATTTATTACCATAGCAAAGGTGAACTTGAATGGATTCGGTTGGACAGTGAAAAACTCGACTAACAGAGGAAGTGTGCTACAATAACACCACATTTGAGTCTTTTTTTTTTTCTTTGTTTTTTGTTTTTTTTTATCTCTGCAGGGCTTTGTCCGAAGCCAATAAAGAGCAGAGATGTTGTGACTCTGCGTTCATGGCAGGTGAATGATGATGAGTACATTATCATTAACTTCTCCGTCAAACACCCGGTACGTCAGCTCCTCTACAAACTCCAATCCACACAGCAACCACTGCCTTGAAAACTTACCGTTTCTACGTCTCCTTGGAAGCCTATTGTCTGTTTTGTGTCCACAGATTTTTTTTTTTTTAAAAGCTACTTTACGTACAAATGCATCTTCTCCACTGTGACAGTCTGCAAAAAATGTCTAAATTGCATAAAGTTTTTATGTAAAACTATTCAATTGCAGTTTTTCTTACAATTCTGCCAACTGTTTTGGTTCAATCACAGAAATACCCTCCTCGCAAAGACCTTGTGAGAGCCATCTCCATCCTGACTGGCTACTTCATCAAGCCCACCGGACCAAACAGCTGTACTTTCATATACCTTTCACAAGCTGACCCCAAAGGTAAAAACTATATCCACCGATTGATGTTCAAACTGAGAATTATTGCTGATTGTTTTTAGAGCTGGTTTTAAAAGTGTATTTGTATTTTATTTTTTTCAAGGCTCTCTTCCAAAGTGGGTGGTAAACAAAGCATCGCAAGTTCTCGCTCCTCGGGTATGTAAAGCATTACACAACTACTGTCACAAACCCGTTCAGTGAATATTTGTTTACTTCTAGTAAACAGCCAAGTTGAAAGTGATGAGGATAAATACATGAGCTGACTGGTGCTTGTCCACGAGGTGATTTTGCGACTTGTTTAAGAGGTGTGTCCACATGAGGGAGTGCGGGTTTCATGTGTCTTAAAGGACAATGGTTGCCGTAGAAACATGATTTAATTGCCTGTCCTGGTAAGGCTGATGTGGCAGAACTCGTTCCCCAAGTTTCATATCTTCAACAGATTAAAACTATTCAGACCAAAGTGCATCAACGCATGTGTTCGTGAGAAACTGCCATTGAGAAACTCATGCCTAAAGCACTGAGCTTGTTTACTTCTGTATCCTAACAATTAAAAAAAGAATCCTAAAAGGGTAAAAATATCAAAAAAATCTAAGACAAGAAATAACTCCAAGTCTGTAAGTAATTTTAAAAAATAAAACTCTTTCAACCAGGTCATTTTTTTTTTTTTTTTTTTTTTTTTTTTTTTTTTTTTTGGAGCGGTAAACAAAGCACATCTAACATGAGATAATTATTCGTTTAAAAATGTTTTTAAAAAGTAAACAGTCCAGGTGTCTGCTTGCTTAAATGGCTGGAGTAGAGTTGCAGCAAACGATTCTTTTCATTTGAAGTTAATGTGCCACTTATTTTATCCACTCTTCATTTTGTCTAAAAGTACAGCTGTATTTACATTTGAAAAGGTGGAACCATTGGTTTAAATGATTGAATTATTTGTCATTTAACTGATTAGTCAACTATTTATGGCAGAAAACTGATATACAGTACATCTACCTACAATGTCTTGAACATCCTAAAATCAGGCTGACAGAGCAGCTCATAGTTAACAGTTACGTGCATAAATTTAAAACCATTCCACAGCAGACGACTGCCTCATTTTTACTTCTCTCGATACAATCAGTATGTGTAAATCATAACTGATGCGGAGAGTTTTGTTTGATGAATAAGATTCTGCGCACGATCTAGAAGTAAAAAATTTATGTTCCATCTCTGATGACATAGTATTACATTCAGCTTTTACGTAAACCAGGTCAGCGAGCTGTAAAAAGTTCTTCACAATCAGTAAAACTCGTGTAGCAGCTTGTCATGTAATCTGTCACTCAGTGATTTGTCACCGGCTTTACCGTCACCCTTGTTGACTGAGACTGAAGGTGTGGTGTAATCGTCATTGTCCAACTGCACCTCACTGATTATTGTATAATTTATTTTCCTTCCAGGCGATGAAGAGCATACACAAGGCGGGACAGAACTACCCAGAGTGGAAACGGCAGAACTCTCCCGACCAGAAGCCCTGGCTCTACACAGAGCAGAACACCCTGCCCATGATGGACCCCGGCAAACTGTCAATACAGAGATCAGACGAGCTGGAAAATGTGGACGAAAGTTTCACGATGGATGTTCAGGACAGTGAGGACAGCAGCTAAATCACACCAAAGTGATGGGAGGAAGGGTGGCTGAGAGGGAGATAGACTGGAAGAAGGACTGTATTTACTCACAAAAAACAGTAGCACTCGAGACCTGCAGCTTTCTAACCAGATAGAAATGAGCACAGATTAAGTTGCCATTCACCGAAGTACTTGTTGAAGTAAGCTAAACAATTCCTCAGTGTTCACTGCCACGGTGTCATTTCTTGACAGTGCACAGGGTTGGAAGTGTTGGGGTTTTCAATATGACCTAGTTGCAGCACTGCATTCACAATGTGTCATCTGTCGGGCCAGTTATAGTCACAGCTACGTAAAATACTCGCGAACAAAGTGAAGGGAAATGAAGCCTAGTCGTATATTAAATGACTGTGAATGGAAATAAGATTAGGTCACTCTGACTTTTTATAAATTAATTACTTGTTAAGACTAACTGGAAACTGTTTTAACTAGCCCTTTTTTCTTCAGAGCCTGTATTAGGCAGACAAATAGAAGCAGTCACTTTTATTTTGTTCACTCATTAATATGGTTTCATGGTAACAGTTTAACATGAATCCTGTTTGGGTGAAAAAGGTTTTGGGTTGATGATATCAGAAATAGTTCTAAGCTTTATTCCACCGATATTGTTTTTGAATGTGAACGTTTTATTGGTAACTGCAAGTTCACTTTTTTTTAGTTGTGTAGAGAGCAAATGTGCTCTATTTTCTGTTTTCTATGTGTAATGATGAAGACTATTTGAAGCTTTGTTGCAGATACTCAGATGATGTGCAATAAAAATGTAAGTCAAACAGATGTTAGACTTGCTTTGGCTTGCAAGGAGGGGATCAGAATGAACATCAAGTTTGGTTGTATTAACATGTAAAATGTACAGAGCAAATTTAGCTGAAGGATTAGCTCAACCTTAAAAGGTATCTTTTTACATTTATTTATTTGAAGTGATTAAATTCAGATGGAGAACAGACTCTGTTATGAAACACTGCAGGCTGACACCAATCGTTTTTTTTCGTCTTAAGATATCTAATGTAAAGAATGCTGCACAGCTGTGACTTTTCTTAATAAACCTCACGAGGTTAACATGCTTCAGTACTCACTGTCCTTGTCTGCATTCCTCATTTGTGACTATCAACTCTCAAGAGAAACCAGCATATGAAGTGGAACAAGTTTTGCTACTTGAACCAAGTTCATCTCCAGCTCTGCTGCAGGTTCTTCAAAAACACAAAGACAAGGGTTACAAGAGTTCAAAACTGTTTATTCGTCCTCTCAATCTCATGTTCACTTTATATATATATATATATATATATATATATATATATATATATATATATATATATATATATATAATATTTAACACTTTTACATCATTAAAATAAAAGTTAAGCAAAAGGAGAATCAGAAGTTGTTTCATTTTGCAAAAAGGCTTATGGTACAGAAGACGGTGTTGAGATGCAACAGGTGGACATTTACACACTTTTAAAATACATGAAGGTACTTTATATTATCATGATGCAGAGACATCTTGCGGCATTCAACAGTTTTCTATGATTGTTCCAATAGATGCAGGTTTCCTTCCCACCCAAAGGTCGTATCTGCTGATTTAGCACATCAAAATTATGAAAGCACAAGACAATGGCTGGGCAATATATCCATATGATATTGATATTGATATTGTGATGAGAGACCAGCTATTGTGTTAGATTTTGGATATCATGATATGGCATCCTGGTTTTAAAGGCCGCATCTGAACTTAGCAGACTGCTCGAGCTGTTTTGTTATTTGCCTTTACCCACTTGGTCATTATATCCACAGTGCTGATAATGAAAAAGTGTTGTGTTAATATTTTGTGAAAGCACCAATATTAATCCCTATAATATTATCACAATATAAATAGTCAAGGTATATATTCAAAAACCTTACAGTATTTGATTTTGTCAGTATCGCCCAGCCCTACACCAAACAGTCTTTGATTGGAATGAAAGCCTGCAAATCTCAGAGCTTCAATAGATAAATACCACATTACAAGCTTTACCAGGGATACATGGTATGCATTTTAATAGCGTATAACAAGTCATACTTGTCAACAGTTTGGCACCTCAAATATACAGTTCATACATCACGGTATCATTCAGCCCAGGAGCATATGTAAAACTTGTTATGTATGAAACATAAAAACCACTAGTAGTCCTGAGGGGGAGGTCACTGAAATGTATTTGTAAACAACTTATTATTTTGCATACAATTACAAGTATTTGTTAAAAAAAATTTTTTTAAATGTACAATATATTCAATAATTTATAGATCATTTAAAATTTACCAGAAGTTGTGCACTTACTCTAACAGTGTAAGGCTATGCTGTTTTAGTACCACGTGTGTTAGTGGGTGCTGAAATATATGTTTCTATTTCATATTATTATTACATTTGTTGTTTACACGTGCTCATTTGAATTTTAACCTTTTTGCAGAATCATCCAATTAAAGCTTGAGGTAAAATGAAAAAAAAAAAAAACACAATTCTTAATTAAGAATACAGATGTTAGAAATGCTATGCCGGACTATCAGCTGTGTATTATGCAAAATGTCTACCAACTTTCTGCTTATATGTTTCAGAATGCCGAGAAACTATAAAAGTCACTTCCTGTGAATACACCCTGGCGGAGTAGTAGTATCATCGATCCCAGGCAGCGCGCATAACTATCTTTGAACCCGAGCCATTAATGGTACAGATATCTTCCTTACATGGAGGACTTTGAATGAGACTGTTATTCATGTCAGTAATCTTGAAACTGAGACAGAATGGAGGCCAGGGTCTGTGGGAGGAAGGGAATGACGTGCAGTGAAGTGTCTGTCCACCTCCTTCACTCTCTCTGCTGCCACCTAGTGTACCGTCCTCTCCTTCTGCCTCTGGTAGTCTAAGACACAGAGGACATCATTACAGTACTGAAAGGGGCGTCATTATATAATCTCTTACTGATATGATACAATTCAGTGACTCCAAAAACAGTTTCTGTTGTTTCTTGTTGAGGACATGCAGTGAGATCAGGAATTTGTAGCCATTGTACTAAATACTATAAATTCTTCATGAAAACAAGACAATATCTTTTGTATTTCTCCAACTCTCCTAAAACATTTTCACAGTGGTCAAACCAAAAGATATGACTACAAAAATGTTCGTCATCATGCTCTTGATATTATTTAGTAGACCAAGACTTACTGTAAGGAAAGAAGCGAACCCTCATCAGAATTTCTCGTGCAGTCTTCAAAATCTCTACAGCCTAAACAGGAAGACAAACGTTATTCATGATGAAAATGATTTCCATGGGGTGTGTTAGTAGTACCTTCACAACCAGCAAGAATTCTGGCTCCCACAGACCGGTGAGATTAGTCCTCTCGCTTTAAGAAAGTACTCAAAATCTCAACTCATTACCTGGATAAAAGACACCTGTCTCAACTCTGTCTCTACTACTGTATAAAAGATTCCTGTCCACAGAGTCAATCAATCATATTCCAACCTCTCCACATGGGCAAGACCAAAGAGCTGTCTCAGGACGTCAGGGACAAGATTGTAGACCTGCCCAAGGCTGGAATGGGCTACAAGACCATCGACAAGCAGCTCGGTGAGAAGGAGACAACTGTTGGTGTGATTATTCGGAAATGGAAGAAACACAAAATGACCATCAATCCTCCTCGGTCTGGGGCTCCACGCAAGATCTCGCCTCGTGGGGTATCGATGATCATGAGAAAGGGGAGGGATCAGAACTACACGGGAGAAACTTGTTAAGGATCTCAAGACAGCCGGGACCACAGTCACCAAGAAAACCATCGGTAACACACTACGCCATCATGGATTAAAATCCTGCAGCACTGCAAGGTGGCCACCCTGTTCAAGAAGGCACATGTACAGACCCGTCTGAAGTTTGCCAATGAACACACACATGAATCATTGAAGGCATGGGAGAAGGTGATGTGATCAGATGAGACCAAAATCGAGCTCTTTGGCATCAACTCGACTCGCCGTGTTTGGAGGAAGAGAAATGCTGACTATAACCCCAAGAACACCGTCAAGCATGGAGGTGGAAACATTATGCTTTGGGGGTGTTTCTCTATTAAGGGGACAGAGCGACTTCACCGCATCGAGGGGAGGATGGACGGGGCCATGTACCGTGAAATCTTGGGCGACAACCTCCTTCCCTCAGCCAGGACACTGAAAATGGGCCGTGGATGGGTCTTCCAGCATGACAACATACGGCCAAGGCTCAAGAAGAAGCACATTAAGGTCATGGAGTGGCCGAGCCAGTCTCCGGTCCTTAATCCCATAGAAAATCTGTGGAGGGAGCTGAAGCTTGGAGTTGCCAAGCAACAGCCTCGAAACCTTAAGGATTTGGAGAGGATCAGCAAAGAGGAGTGGACCAAAATCCCTCCTGAGATGTGCGCAAACCTTAATAAGGCATTATTTTCAAGCAGGAATGTTTCGAAGTAAAAGCTCATTTTACACAGATAACTGCATGCATTACTGCATTATGACACATCCAGTCTTAGCCAATATCATAAAAGGGCAGAGAAGATGTTCTGACTGCTGCAAAGATGAAGGAGCGGCATATGTGAGGTCGTTTGATATTCTTAGACATATGCAAAGAGCAGCCAGGTAATGTGAATGGAAATATTCGACATTAACACTATACTCTACCATATAGATGGATACGGTAAAAAATAATGTGTTGATGAGAGTCAGGATGGTTCTCAGCGTGAACTTTCCTCTCCAACTTACTCTTGAGTGCTCTATGTCCTGGAAATCAACCTCATTCACAGACAGGACCTGGTCTCCCTCCTGTAAACCTGCTCTGTGGGCGTCCGAGTCTGGCACCACCTGCCAACACATAATACACACACAGAAATTAAAAGTCAAAATGTGGAATTTTCTGAAAAGAAAAAACAACTAGCAGCACAACAAGTATATAAACGCCACACCGAAACAGCAGCGCTGGACAAACCTTGGATATAAAGATCCCCAGTTGTGACGCCTTGCCCCCGCGAATGTTGAAACCTAGTTGTGCTCCTGGAGGTTTCTTCAACACAATGGTGCGAGGTAAGAACTGGGTCAGCTCATTGTTGTAGTCGAGGTGATGAACCCGCTAAAGAAAAGAAGAACAGCTGATGACGTGCTCCCAGTAAAATATACCTGAACACCTGTCGAACTGTGAATTTCCCACTCGGTAAGAGGAAGGTGTTTGAGAGGTCAGAGAAGTAGGTTTGATGTGACAGCATCTGCGGTGAAAAGTAAGAAACGTACTTGTGAGATAGTTTGCTAGCTGTGATAAACGTTAAAAACGGCAATACATCAAAAATGTGTGGCAATACAGCATAAAAATAACATTGACTTCCTGAATTCCATTTTGTCGCAATATTGGTTCCCATGGATGATGACGAGGTTGTTTGTCACTTCTACTGTATTGTGAGAGCAGAAATACAGCACATGTTATGGGGGCTGCGGTGTTTCCTGTTTGTAAACGCTCTGAGCTCAGAAGTGGGATATTCCCAAATGGGAACATTCCCAATTCCCAGCTGGCTGACTGCACAACCGGGTCCTGCGATGACGTCAACCTCATATCGAAACCTCCGTCCCCTGATGGAAGACCTTCACATGTGGTTTAAACATTAGGACAATTTAAACAGCTTACGGACCTCTGTGGACTTGAGTCGATTTTTTTTTTGGTGACATTTCAAGTTATTTATATATATATATATATATATATGGGTTTAAGCACAGTGTGGTTGGATCGAGATGTGACGTACCTCCTGTGGCGGTATCCATGTTGGTGGGTTCTCGTAAGAAGGTAAAAAAACCACCGGAAGCTGGTAGTCATCATAAGGAATTTTTTGATCCATTGCTACTGAAAACACCCACAGAGAGAGCAGTTCATTTTTGTTGTTTGTTTTTTATGAAAAGTCAGTCTGTTCGCTATACAAAGGCAATAACTACCTCCTTAATAAAGCCACGTTATTGAAAACGTGCGGTTGTTCTGTATACAAATGACCTAAACATGTCACCGTGTCACTGCTGCCTCCAGATATCGATCCTAAATTACAGCTACTAAAAAGTGAATGTGGTGACACAATGCAGATCCTGAAATGAAAGTGAATTTTTCGATGTACGTTTTGGATTAGATGACAGATGTCAAATTAAGTGAAACAGTAAACTAAATGTCCTGCTGAAATAATAAACAAACGAAACGCCTCGATTAGCTTCATAGCTGACTTCGAAACGACCTCGCTTTGCTCTCTTAGTCGAGGATCAATCACAACCATCATCACATCAACTACGAAATGAAGACACTGAGCAACTTTGGGTAGGAAACACGAAGAGCGACTGCTTTAAAACAGCGAAACTGTATCTCACCTGCAAGTCTGGAAGCGAGCAATCTGCAATTCACTTCTAGTGTTGAACTGGTATTCTGCCTCATTACCGCCACCTGCTGTCGTGGAGTAACGACGCCACCGTGCAGGCCAACAAGTGCTTCGCTGATGGAACAATCGTGCACTGTTAGATGCAGGACGTTTTTCCAAAGACTGTGTCCAGGAAATGTTGCTTCAACAAAGTTTGTTCGTTTTTTAAATTTTTTTTTTAAATTTATGTAACCCTTTGTGACGGTGGTCGTACAAAATGTGACACCATGACAAATAGTCAATGAAGCAGTGTTTATTTTCATAGCAACACATCTTTCAATCTTGCCAAAAAAGATTGTTGTAGTATTTATAATTATCTGTAATTCCTGATACAATCAAGAAGTTTTTGTTTCTGTTTGTAAACAAGTAGGTACTACCCTGTCAACGCTAATGTTTCTTCCCAAGCATGAAAAAACAAATACCATAGATTGTGATTATAAGGAGGGAAACTATTGAACAGGATTGTAGATTGTTTTTTATTCTACTTCTCCTTGATTTGATTTAAAGAAGAAACATTAAAACAAAAATTGACAAAGATATTATACCAACAAAGATTGATATATTAGCAATCCCAATTTATCTCAGAAATAATTTACACAATCAACTTGATTTATATCTTGGTAAAATATAATAAACTGATATGGTTTAAATGATTACCCACACTTTTAATCTGTTAAAGATACTAATTTATTTGATCTTAAAATCAAAAATATATATTTTTTTTTTATTTAGCCTACTGCACTTGCTTGGTAGAAGCAAACGTTCTTTTGTTTTAGTTTTTCTTCTCTCTTTCCCCACATTTTGTTATTGTACAATTTAATTATTATTGTTTTTAATTTAGCCTACTTTGAAGTATACTACTAAGAGCAACTTTTGTATTGAAAAACTGGAACATATAGGCCTACTTCATGTATTGAATGAACTAAATTTACTCACACACTGGAGACGGAGAAGCCTATATTTTACTGTTCCCACTCTACATGCTGCCACTGGGGAACATCATCAGAGAGCACAAAGTCTGTTTTCATAGTTATGCAGATGATACATAACTGTACATCGCCGCGGAACCAAACGATGATGCCGCTATGCGATCCATCACCGAATGTCTTTTAGCAATAAATAAATGGATGAGCAATAATTTCCTAAAATTAAACGAGGATAAAACAGAAATCCTGCTCGTCGGCCCCAAAAACAAAAGTTACATCTCTAACTCTGGTGAACTATGAGCCTTCAAGAACATTGAGATCATCTGCTGCTGGTTTATTGGAGGTTCCCAGCAACAGCCGAAAGAAAATTGGGGATTCAGCTTTTGTCAGCTATGCTCCAAAGCTGTGGAACAAACTACCTGTAGATGTCAGGGAAGCTAGCTCAGTTAATACTTTCAAAAGAAAGCTCAAAATATATCTCTTTACATCAGCTTTTAACTAGCTACTCTTGAAGCTCTCTTACACCTGCAATGCACTTGAATTACCGCGCCTTGAAATGCATATTGCTCAATTTTATATTTTCCACTTGTATTACTTTTTATGCGTTTTATCTGTTTCTTATGCATTTTACCTGTTTTATCTAATTTCTTTTCTATATTTTGAATTGTTCCTTTATATCTGTTTTTATGTGAACACTATGTTATTATTTTGATGTGAAGCACTTTGAGCTGCATTTCTTGTATGAAAAGTGCTATACAAATAAAGTGTATTATTATTATTATTATTATTATTATGATTTATATATCTTTTCACACGACAGTCTCCCACGAGGTAATCTGTGAAACTATCATAGACTATGGATAGTATCCACCCACCCTTGCAGCTAATTTCACTTCTGTCGCTTACCTGAGCGGAACTCAATGTTTCCTCCCTCTGTATTTGGGCCACGCCCCCATACCACCATCAGTTCGCCTGCATTCACATGGAGATATTTCCATTCGGTCCACGTACTCGCAGCAAGTGAAAAGGGATGCGAGAAAAGGAGTTAAAGCAAACGGTGCTTTTCCCCAAGAAGAGTGCGTCAGTGTACTTTCCCAGCCAGTGGAACATTTAATGATCCAGTTTTATTTGGTGAGTTTTGGTTTGATAGATAGACAGACAGACAGACAGACAGACAGACGGACGGACGGACGGACAGACCGACAGACAGACAGACAGATAGATAGATAGATAGATAGATACATAGATAGATAGATAGATAGATAGATAGATAGATAGATAGATAGACAGACAGAGAGACAGACAGACAGACAGACAGATAGACAGACAGACAGACAGATAGACAGATAGATAGATAGATAGATAGATAGATAGATGGATAGATAGATAGATGTTTTAACAACATGGACCTCATACTCCAGGAAACGCTGGTAAGTAATTAATTGTTTTTGTTCCCTTGATGCAAGGAATTAAAGGATTAATGAAGAAATCCCTGTTGAGATGGACATTACATCTTATGCTTGGACATTTGGGTTAAAGCTGTCAGGCTGTGGTTAAATGGTTTTGTTTCACATGACAATCTCACTACAGCAGTCAATTCAACATCTCTGCAACCTGTTGTTGTTTCTAATGTAACTCTTGATATACATTATTATGCCAAAACAGTAAGGCTTTTTGATTCAAGCATTAAAGATTATGACTCTGACAAAGAGGGAGAGAAAAAATGAGCATCTGTCTAATTCCATTCCCAAATCTGTAAAGGATATATGCAGGAAAAAGGAAAAAAAACTGGGGGAAATCAGGGACACATCAAAACACATTTATCTGTAAAAAAGAAAAAAAGAAGCCTTTTACACCACTACTCCTGTTGTTTCGGAAATAAAGATAAATCTCAGGAAAATATTTAGAAACAAATTAATAAATCAGGAATTGGCAACACAGACACAAAGCACAGAATGCACAACACTGGCTAACATTTTGTTTTAGGTACTAAATTTAAGGGTCCTAAATTTCAAATTTCTGCTAAAGCATGGATAAAAGGATATTATGATTGCATGGTGAGCTTGTGAAACTGACCTTGAAAAGCTTAATGTATTTATTTTGTTGTTGTGGTGAAGTTTTTTTCTCATTTGTAGATTAAAAGAATAGAAGGAAGGAGTTGTTGGATGGAGAAAGCTTGACGGGACAACAGGTCGGACAGAAAGTCACAACAGATCAGCACATTTCTGTGTCTAAAAGGACACTGAACTTCTTTGGCTGCATGATGGTACGCATCAGAAACAGCATGTGTGAGAGTGTGGTTTGTTTTTGCACTTTCCTCCATTCAAATATCACAGCATGAACATCAACTACTTAAGATTTGATTGGATATTTTATCCCTCATCAGTTTCTATTAGATGAGTACACCCACTTCCTTTTTGTGCCTAATTAGAGTTTACATTGCCAACCAGCATCACGTGATAAAGAACATGTGCGTAAAACAAATTGGAAAGGTGTGTCATTTAATCTGCTGAAGAATACAGATACCATTGTGCACAATGCATTTATTTTATGAGGGCTTATACACGGCATGAAATGATATGCTTCTGCTGTTTATGGTGGTGGTTTGTATGAAGTGGAGAGCAGTGATCAGAATATCATTAATGTCAACAGTGATGTTTTCCTGCTACTCTGTTGACATAAAAATGTCATTGTTGTCAGGCACACAACCATGAAGAAGTATGCAGTTGTTATTTGATTGTAACAAAGACATCTTTTGTGTTTTTGTCACCAGTTGATTATGCGGTTATTACTGAGATTATGCAACATTCAACTCATGATTAGAACTTCCCAGTAAATGTTTAGTTTGTCCAGTGACACGGAGCCTCTTATGTTTCACATCTAAACATAAGTCGACCTGTCCTCACATGCTGCGATAAGCCATCATCTCCTGACTCCTTTTGGAAATATGTTACTTGATGGTAAGATATCATTTTCTTTGACAGAATCATTTTGAATGATAAATTAAGTTAAGTTAAGTTTCCTCTTAACTTGTTTGATCTACTCACAATTTATGCCCTCACCTGAAACTCGCTTTGGAGTTCTACGGGCTGTGATTAAGGAAATAAAATGAACAATCCAGGCACTGTCATGTGCCAAGTCAGATCAAGTCTAACGAGAAACAGCTGATCGTAAAGATACCGCTTCACAACGGAAATCTGTATTACCCAACGTGTCTCTGTGGGTGACAAATAATCTGTGTAATTTCCCATGTTTATTCTAGTACGGGGGAGCGAAACCTGGCACATCTAACGAATGATGTGCACTGACATGTTGACTAAATCTTGCTGTGAACCGTTCTCGGACGACGTTGACATGTCTTGCGGTCTAACCCCCTTCAAAGTTCTCTCTTGTTTAATGCCTGGAGTTTTCCTGTCACTGTTTAGTATGTAAACTGTTTGTTCTTACTCTCAGTTTATTTGCTGCACCTCCTCTGTGTGCATGGCCGTGCCTGTCACTGTTTGTGCTGCAAAGGCTTGAATAGTGTGACTTCACTCTCAGGCCGGTCTGTGCACCACTCTCAATACCCCATGGTGGTGGCCATTGTCAATGCTGCCAGCAGCCCCTTTGCACACAGGCTCTATTGAGGGGGCTATTGAGCAGGGATTGCCTTAAAATCCAAAGAAACTCTCCTCCCCTCATTTGCTTTCTGTCACAGTCATCTTTTTTTTTTTTTTTTTCCCCCTCTTAGGGTTTAGGGAGGTGAATGAGACCAGGCCTCTCCTCAGTATCCAGAGACAGCATTTTCTGGGCTCCTTTGGTCCTTCTTCAGGCTGCATGTATCAGGTGTCCGCACAGCACAGAGCAGAATCGTCCTTTCCTACGCTGTGAATGAGGAGGAGAAGCAATGTCTGGAGGCAACAGCTGCTGCAGAGTTTGCAGTAGGGGCTTGTACAGCTGCCACTGGAAGGACTCAAGTAAAAGTAAGAGAAAAGTGAGTATTTTTAGCCACAGTTGTGTGTATATGTAATAGAGATATATCTTTATCTGATCGTTAAGGGGTTAAGATAAGTGCCAGATGTTCCGATTTTTTTCAGCTCTGTGCAGAAATGTGTATTCTTGCATAAATAGTCTCAAATATTTTTTGTTATCAGGTGCTTTGTACTTCCACTGAATTTGACCTTTACAAATCCCTGTAATCAGGGATTAACATTCCATCAGATTGAATTAAGAACTATAAAATATATATCGTGAACTATTTTGCTGTGGATCGTGTGCTTTAAAAATGAATATGGATGCTTTTGTTAAGCTACAGGCTACATATTGTCAGCAAATAAAAACACAGTAAATGAAGTGATGATAAAAAATGCTGAAAAAGAATTTGTGTGCCAATAAAAACAAATAAACTCAGGCCCTAACAGGCCTGTTCAGGAATTATCTGGAACAGGATTATAAAAGAGGGGGGGGGGGGGGGGGGGGGGATAGGGGTTTATAATTTTGTGCAGAAATAAGAGTGGTGGAAAGTGAAGGTGTGTTTTTGAAAGAGAATAAAGGGCTGTTTGTGTTGAGTCGTCACGGCACAGTGCAGGGCGCCAAACCAACTATAAAGAAATGCTGGATTTGTTCCACTGTCTTAGATTCACTTGGGTATCTATAAACCCACCAACGCACACATACCTTCACTTACCCGCACACATAGCGCACGCAAATTATTCTTATTATTGTACTCCGAAACTAAAATTTTAAAAAGCTTGGAAAACTTCCAGATCAATAATAATGCAATCATTCTTTGTGTTTTAGTGTGCATGCTGGTGGTTCTCAGTTGTCACTTTGGTGTCTCTGCTCTCCCTGTGCTGGATGTACATTTGTCTTGTTACTTTTAATGACCGAGAGGATATTAACTGGTGAGTGATCACACACACATGACTGAATGTCGCACAAAAGCCCAGAATCCTCTCTTTTCTTTTGTTTTCTTTTCTTTTCCTGTCTGTCTTTATTGGTGACCTTTATTTTGCTAACCCTGTGCGACCCCCTATTGTTCCATTATCAGGCAGGGGTTCACACAGCTGAAGCGATGGGTGAACTGGTTCATGGTGCTGATCATCATTTCTGCAGTGTTAACCAGCTACTGCGTTCTACTGCTGGTGAGAATATTGTGTTGAAATAGAGCAGTGATGGTAGAATGACTGAAGGATATCATAACCTGCCTATATTGCCACAGTAATTATTAATTAAGACTGAATGTATAGAGTAATTGCAAAAAAAAAATTCTAAAAGTCATTGTTTAGTTTAATCAAATTCAATGAAACCAAATATTATGACTAATTAAATCAACCAGTTGTTATTTCCTTTTTTTATTTATTTATTTTTTTATATAATTTTCACTTACAGCTCTTTGCACTGTTCCAAGTGGCCTTAGGAGAACACCTCGACTTACATTGGCTGCACAAGGTATTGAGAACTTTTAGCTGTGCGACTGTTTTCTAAATATACATAATTTACTGAGTTTGTTAAATTTCTGGAATGTCATATTTGCTTTTCCTCTGCACAGATCTTTTTATTTTTTGGTGTGATATTCCTCGCCTTCGGGGTCACGGGAATTAGCCTCAAGTGGAAACAAGAATGGCCAACGGTTCTTCTTTCACTCCAGGTACAGTGAGAGTACCAGTACAGATAATGAAGTGTAAATGTTAGGATTTTCTTACATGGCTCTAGGGTGTATGAGAATAACAGTTTTTTATATGTGTCTATGTTGACCTACCTTTTGGCAGGCCACGGCTCCTTTCTTACAGTTTGGTGCAGTCGGAGCTTTGACCCTGCTGAGCTCGTTTGTCTTTCAGGGCTTTCACATGGCCAAAAAAGGTATGTGTCAGACATCATTAAGGATGATTCACCATGACTCAAAGGCAATGACTGCACTGTGTACAGATACAGCATTTTACCAGACATAAACATAATTACTGCTTTGCAAAAACATCGCACTCGTCAATTTTAAAATTTAAGATACTCCTGGCTTTGACCAGGAAACCGTTTCTACTACATTTGTTAATGATGTTTTGCTCAAGGTTAAATTGTATCTTTTACAAAACTCAGCATGTAAAACACATGCATAGTATACTGTATATTTTAAGAATTACTTGACTAAGTTGTGTGTTGCACAAAACTGTACAGAAATATTCATGTCAATAGCTGCAATGGAAAAAAGAGATTAAAGGATGGATACAAGTAAGGAGTCAGGCACAAGATTTAAAAAGTACTAATGATTGTATGACTCCCCACAGTAGAATACTGTGAATAAAATAATACTCTTTAATTTTCTTTTAAAGGGACTTCTATACATGTCCTTTTTTCAGACTCAAAATGGTGAAACTAGATAAAGATTATTGTTTGACTTTTGTTTTCTCCAGGTTCTAGGTTCCTGATTGCAGTTGTATTTCTGACGGTGTCAGCAGGCATCTTCCTGTGTCCCCTGATCATCTACTCTCCTTGTCTGATACACCCGGGGGAATTACCTCAAAAACCAAAACTCATTGGCCACAGAGGCGCACCGATGGTGAGCATTCTGTTTTACTTGTCAACGCCCTAAAGATAAAAAGGATGCATCTCACAGTGTTGTCAATAGTACACCTTTGAAAAAGTGCTTCCAGGGCTGAGACAGCAGCTATAATTAATGTTTGTAGATCCTTTATTTAACAAAGGGTAGTTTCATGCTCATTTAAAGGGATAGTTCAACATTTGAGAACTATTTGTTTTCTTGCTCAGAGTTAGATAAGAAGACTAACACTGTGGTGGTATTATATATGTAGGAATGGATAGATGGATGGATGTGGAGAAGATATAGGGAGAGGAAAAACAATAGAAAGCAAAATAAAGTCGCATTAAGGCGACACAAGTGTCTCCTGTTCAAATGCTTGCAAATATGTTTACCATCCAGCCTCTCAAAAAAAACCAATGTATACAATATACTATCTTTTGCTTACAAGAAAATTCTGTTTACTAATGTAAAATGTAAAATCACTTTGCATTTAAATATATTCACATTCTTGCATATTCTCTACCCTTGGCTCAGGTGTGAGCAAATATCCGTTCATGTGAGAGCCCCATATGCCGTGCTGCTCTTGTTATTTTGTTTTGCTCCTGGGTCAACAATAAGCTCCATTTAACACCGTGTACGGGGATGTGTGTGTTCACACAGCTTTAGGGTAGCTGGGGCACTTAAGCACATGTGTGTGTCTCACCCATATGTCCTCACAGCTGGCCCCAGAGAACACCATGATGTCGTTCAACAGGAGCATCACGTGCGGCGTGACAGCCTTCGAGACAGACGTGCAGCTCAGGTACGGTGAAGCACTCGAATACTGCTTCATGGTTGAAGGAGGACAGCATTTGAATTAAATTTAGCAGCACTGTTTTTAAAACTGGTTCCCAGTTATGTGACTATTTAGTGCATGTAAATAATGGCACAAATACCTTACTTTTGGTAATGTGATTTACAGTGGTTTCTTGCTATTTCACCAATCAACACTTGGTGGCAGTAACATGCCAAGAAATGCTGCAAAGATCCAATTTAGGTAGTGAGGAAGAAAACTGAGCAAACACAGAGATCAAAACAATCAAAACTTTGATAGCCTATACTTCCTAAATTCAAATGTTGTATGAGAAAATAAATAATCTCAGCATGTTGTTTTAGGCCTCGAGGATACATTTGTTGAGTTTTTGTGAAGAAATGTAAACATAAATAAAATAAACTAGGTAGGGATTATTTTGTCTACACAGATGCTAATAATTTTCACTGTTGTTTGTATTTAGTAAAGACAGAATTCCCTTCTTGATGCATGACAATGAGTCAGAGTTCTTGCTGAGAACGACAAATGTTAAAGAGAAGTTCCCCCACAAAAACTTCAGTCACAGCACTGATCTGACCTTGGAGGAGTTACAGAGTCTGAATGCAGGACAATGGTTCCTGAAGGTGAGGGCTCGACACATGCTTGTCCTCACACTTGTAGAAGTTTGTGTCATCATGCAGCGTGCTACAGATACATAAAATACTTTCTGACTTTCCAGACAGATCCTTTCCGCTCAGTGTCCCTGCTCTCAGAAGAGGAGAAGGAAACAGCCAAGAATCAGACGATACCCTCTTTAATTCAGCTCCTGAATCTCGCCAAACAGCACAACATCTCAGTTCTTTTTGACCTATATAGTCCCAACCAGGAAAATGACACAGTGGACACAGTGGACACCATCTTAAAGTCTGGCATTGACCCAAGTCTGGTAAATTGAATTGCTCTTGATGATTTTGATTTTGATCTTTCACGATATGGCCGATTATTTTTTTAAAACACTTTCTCCCGTCATAGGTTCTCTGGCTTCCTCCAGCAGAAAGAGAATATGTAAACATGACTGCTCCAGACTTCATCCAGATCTATAGCAGCAAAAGTGATATGCTTGATAAAGGGGGAAGCCACCTGAATGTGAAATACAACACGTTGAGTCTGGATGAAATCAGGTAACACAGTACACCCAATATTATCCATGTGTTGGTTGTGCCAGGGGGCATGCACAGTAGCGTGTCAATTAAAAGTGCTGCATGCTGAGACACAGAGTTGGCGCCTAATATAGAGGCGAAGGATCAACCTTTAGGGAATGAGATTCAAATAATGTCCCAACCCTGCAGTGTTGTTAACCAAAGCAACCATTAAAATATTTAAAGAATGAAATGTGATGTAGCAACTTGTTCTGAGAAGTCTCTGAAGTGCTGTATTGACTGTAAATAAACACACTGTATATGGACTGTTGGTTCTGTTTTGTTCTATTCCACAGATTGTCTACATGTCTCAAATTAGCACATTAACATTTTTTACATGTGTATGTGTAACTAGTAAGGAGTTATGAAGCTTGTAATGTGGAGGGTAATTGTACACTATACATGTATGTTTGTATCCTTGTATCCCTGTCTAACCATGTGTGCATGCACACAAACCTTTATTTTCAGTATGGTTTATATTTGATTGATTTTGGTTAAACAAATGCAAAAAGGATCTGACAAGAACATCATAAAAATCAATATACAAACAAAAAAAAGGACAAAAAGACCCACAGGAGAGGAATATGCACACATACATAGAGCCACTTACATACTGTATATTTACACATGGCTGCGAACATTCACATGTACATACACATTCTCACAAATATTTTTAGCCCTGCTTTCCATAAATTCTCGTTTTACATCTTTGTTCTAATACCAAGTAAAGTCTTACTTGAACTATGTTCCATTTCAAACAATGTTCTTGTATTTGACAGGGAACTGCGAAGGGACAATGTCACAGTGAACCTATGGGTGGTCAATGAGCGTTGGCTGTTCTCTCTGCTGTGGTGTGCAGGGGCCAGCTCTGTTACTACCAACTCCTGCCACCTCCTAAGAGACGTGGATCAGCCTGACTGGGTCATGGTGAGCAATATCCACAGCTGCACGTACGGTAGCTGGCCCTTTACTTTCCTGTCTGTTCATTTCATTAAGCCATAATTCAATTCCATCATTTCTAAATTTTGTTTTGGAGCTGTCAAATTTGTACCAGTGTTTTCCAAATTAGCACATTAACATTTTGTGTTACAAAATGTGTTACTCGCTCTGACCCAGTGGACATGTTTGTGTGTTTCAGACACATTGTAAATACAAAATAACATGGATTTTAGTGGATATTGCGTCTGTTGTGATCATGATTGGACTCTACATCTTTCAGTGGTAAGTTGAGCAGAAGTTTGCTGTACAAATATGTGTCTGTTGTATGAAAATGTGGATGAAAGTCATCAGACTGACTTATTCACTTCTCTGTTTCTTCCAGTAAAACTCACTGTTTCTGTCACAGAAAAGGTACGGTAAGCTTTCATTTTAATATGTTGACAACCAACCTGCAACTGACAAATGTTTTAGTTATTGAGTATTTGCAAGCTATTTTCACAACTAATCGATTGATTGGTTAAGTCTATAGAATACTTATCAATATTATTATACCTTAAGGCCCAAAAGACATCTTTAAATTTACAGTTTGAGAGCTAAATATTTTCAGTTCACTACCATATAAAATAAAATATTAAGCTGCAAATCTGAAACAATCATATGGGCCTTCTCACCCCAGAAATGACTTAAGCGATTAACTGGTCAATATAACCTTTGCAGACTAACTGCACATTTATTGACTAACCTATTAACCAGTTATATCATCTCGAGTTAACATATTGACATGATGATACAAAAAAAAACAGCTAGCATGATTAACGGTTTTTGACATTTGGGTTTGACATGATGTTAAAAATTGTAAGGTAAATTAAATGCATCATTATTAATGCCTTTTCTTAACTTGTGACAGATGTACAAGGAGAAAATACTTCCGCCTGGAATGAGAAAGAACTGGCTCCCTTCTTAGCCACGGGGTAGTTCGACAGCAGATGTTTCAGCCCTGAAACCGACATTCTTCCTTTTCTGCACTGACGGAGTGGTTTGGATCTGAATAAGGAAGAAAGCAAGTCAATGTGAACTGCCATACACTATATTATGAAGCCATGAAAATACAAATAGTCGTTTTTTCCAGAGGTGATAAAACGTGAAACAAATATCAGTACGATGCCACTGGATGGCAGTTTCTATATTTTTCTGTCTAGCTGGTTAACTTGGTTTATGTTTGATTATTATTCTGTTGCTACTGAAAATACAGTGCTTTTGATACTTTGATTGTATAATGTGCTCTATAGATCTGCGTTGCTCTCCTTTTGGCACTTTATTTCTTAGTTTTTTCATTTACCTTAAAAGATAATAATAATGATGATATTGTATTGTTACTGCAGGAAAAACATGTCTGTAACCTGAGCCAGAATCACTAAAACTATTTTTTTACACTATCTTGTGTCCGTATATTTAACCCTCTACTGCACACTACTCTGCTCTGGTGCTTCATTTTCTTCATTTTCAGACCCAAACTCGATTGTTAAGTATAAATAGACAGCAGATTGACAAATGTTAGACTCAAAGTTTCAGAGCACTCTTGGTTTTTATTCACTTCATTATGTTGTATATATATATATTTTTTATTTTTTGCACGTCATTTCTTTTATATACAGTCAATGGTTGCCTTAGGCCAGCCATATTCAGTTGCTGGTTAAGTGTTAAAAGCCTATTTTCACTGATTAGTTACATTGCAAGGCAGCTACATTCCTAAAATCACGCGAGATTACCAGATCAACAAACCATCTGGGCGTCAGGTACTGCTAAAACATCATATTGAAGTCACCATGGGTAGTTTTAAAGGCGATCAAAATTCATGCCTCAAAACCAGATATCGAAGTTTTTATTCCATATTTGTGGTTTTTCATGTTAAAATTTGGCGCTCATATGACTCACAACGCAACTAAAGCGCCGATAGCTGGGTTATGCTGGTAGGACCTACCAGCATAACTTATTTCAAACACCTGCACACTTTTTTTTTATCATTATTTTAAAATTGTAGTCTTAAGCCCATAATTGTGGTAGTCTCAATTAAGTCAGTTATCGGTAAACTTTTTTTAAAAAAAAAATTTTTTAATTTTTTTTTTTTTTTATCCCAAAAGCAAACCAGTTGTTTTGTAACATTGGTGGCGTTGCCCTTTAAACTGTTTTCCTAGCACTACCTGAACACACCACAAGATGGCGCACAATACATAGAAATGGAAAATTCAACCCTCAGTGCCGATCAGACGAAAATATAACCCTGAACAACACAGAGCTTCACTAACATAGATCACCACTGATAATGTCATGCAGTAGAAAGGCTACTCTGAGTTATCAGCAGGTGGCATTGTTTAAATGCGTCAAAACTGCTGAGTTGCTCGATAAGGCTGGGCCACTGGGCCCTTTCCACGGAGGCGAGGCATGTGTGTGAGGGGAGGAGAAACATGTCACGCTCTGGATCCGTTTTGCCCCCCAAAAAAAACTTCTGGAAAGTTGACGTGAAGTAAACAATGTCTTCTTGTCACACTTTAAACTCGGTGTGTGGGTGTGGATCCCACCGCTGACCGCTGCAGCAACACTTCAAACTAGGAGTGGCCAGCGAGTGGATTTAAAACTCAAGTTGTGAAGAAGGAGCGACAGTTCTGGTTGTATAATTAAATCCGTTTTTATTTTCTTCTAAAACTTGCCCTAAATTGTAATTTTGATGACTTTTCGAGAGGGCCACACCATGGTTCATAAATATGGTAAGTACCGTTAACCTAACGTAATGTCTTCATCTCACTCCTATATCCAAAGTTTTGAGGTAAATCTCGTTCAAAGTTTTTAGGTTAATGCCAGCTCACTACTCTATCAAAGTCATTGCACGGCCTTTCACTCACCCACCCGATTTGTTTTAGTTCTTAGGGAATGAAAAAAAGTTAAAAGACTGTAACTGGAAATGACATGTAGATTGTTTTTGAGATTTTCTCCATCAAAATGTTCAGCATCAGGTAGGAAACAGTGAAGAAGTAGTAGGTTTACCTTGGTGATGTAGTGCATCATCATGTGCTGTGTTCCTCACCACCCACAGGGTTCAACAGCAACCAGCTGTACAGTCCTGTTGGAAGAGAAAAAATACCTTTTAATGTGCTCTGCAGCAGAATATAACAGGCAGCAGTGCTGCATTTGGTTAAAAGACAAACATAAATCTTCATTATTCTCTGACATGTTTTATAAAAATCCCTTATTTTGTTCTTAACAATGTGTCCATGACACAAAATTGAAGTTGCAGTGTCCTACCTGCTCCATACGCCTTATTTTCATAAATGCTGCATTAAATGGTTGCTTGTATTTAGGTTTTTTTTCTATAGCTTTTAATGGACTGGCTAAAAATCTGCAACATTGTGTGAATTGATCATTTCTCTGCTTTTTAAGCAACATTGTGTTCCAGCTCCTTAAATGTGATTTCTTTGTATCTTGCCGTTGGGTTTTAAAATGTTGAGTGGACAAAACAAAACATTTAAAGATGACATGAGATTATTAGCCACAAATATAAATTGATAATAAAATAATTTCTAGATGCAGCCGAAGCAGATGTATTTTTTTTCATAGAGAGCTGCAAAGATTCGTCGATTCATTGTTTCAGTCATTTTATATTTAAAGGAGAAAATGCTGAAACTCTCTGATTCCAATATCAATATAAATATTTTGTGGTTCATTTAGTTTTCCATGATAATAAACTGAAAATCTTTTGGTTATGTCGGTAGGGACAAACCAAAACATTAGAGGCTGCACATTGGGCTTTGGTAAACACATAGACAAATTTTCACCATTTTACAACCTCTTACAGACCACACACATAATCAAATTAAGAAAATAATCACCACATTATTCAATAATGAAAATAATTGTTAGTTTCTGCCCTCTTTGCATATTTTCTGCTCCCTGATTAGGTGGGCTATGGCAGCAATGCAGACATGATATATACACTTTAACCCCAATTAAAATCTGCCAAGACGTATGGATTCCCTGCTGTTGTTGTTCTGAGACGTGTTTTTTTTGTGATGCAGACACGGAGCGGGCAGTGGGGCTGCTCAGACGATACCAGGCCAACCTGACCAGTCCGGAGGAGCAGCCCTTGAAGACCAGCGTGGGCAAAGTGTCTACCATCTTGGGCAGCCACCTGTTCCAAGCCCTTCTTGGTAAGAAAGACACCGGAGATCTGCTTGTTTTTGAAGAATGGAGTCTTTTTCAAAACTCTGCCCTCTAGTTTAAATTACATCAGACTTCTCTCAGGGTAGACTTCTTACGTAACGTTTACTGTTTGCATGCCTGTCTTTTTAAGTAAGGGAGATGTTTTTGGTTGGCCACACTCTGCTGTCACACTATACAAGTCTGTTATTGAGTCTAGCCTATAGAGTTTAATTTGTGTTGTTGTGTGATTGACTGCAGGCAGACACAGGACGTAGCAGCGTCAGGTTGTATTAGTTTGTATGGGAAGTTAACTGAGTCTAAATGTTTCCCAATTAAGTCTTATGAAAGAGGCCTTTCAGTTTGCCTCACAAAGGTTTGTTGTACATTCCCCCTCTGTAGCATACTCGGATTGTAATGAAATCCCATTAAAGCCACACACACACAACCAGTCTATCTATAGACAGAGCTCATATAAGCTCCGACTTGCCACATTGTTAAGGTACAATTCTTCCCTTGACTTTGACAAAATGGCTTCTTTTGTACCGTACATTTTATGAACTTAATATGTCAATATGATGTAGATCATTGCTCAGACAACTTGCCTCACCAATCCCAGAAAGCAGCCGTAATCTACTGATGTTGCTGCTGACTAAACTGATTTTACGAATCCTGAATGAATCCAGAAGAAGTGTAAATATTTTCTGCTGCAACTCATCTGAAGAGCCACCATTATTAGTTTTAACCAGCTACACCTTCATGACAAGTTGGATGTTTTGAAAAAAGCTGAGGGGAAGCCAAAGTGAACCTTGTTTCCTTTTAGAGCAGATAAAGCACATTACTTCACTTTAACCAATGGTTGAGTGGTCCTTCTAATTACCACAGCTGTGTTATAATGATGTTCGCCCTTGGGTCTGCTATTACTTCTGCTGACCCACTGCTGCTTCTTTGCAGGGGATCTGAGGGGGGAAGGGCTGCTATGACTCAGGCAGCATTTAACAGAAATGTACTATGGCAGTTTTTACCAGTGATGTATACTGAAGGGAGATTAAGTATAGTTTTCAGAGCAAGGTTGATGCAATTGTTTGAGGTATAAACACACGATTTATGACACTTTTTGCTTCTTGTCTGAGGTCAGGAAGTCGTGGTAGGGACTAATTTGCTGTATGCCATCGTTCAAAGTCCATATTTCAGGACCAAATATTTATTTAAGTTCCATTTAAAAGGCTTTTCTGAATGCATGCAAGATATGCAGCTTAATATTGATCAAAGAACACACAACTGCTGTGGCCTTTAATTGTAACAGTTGGTTTAGAGGATCCTTGTCAATGTACAAAGTCAAGTATTATATGTGACCATGTGCTATTTGCATGTAGGAGATCATCATCTACTAGTAAATACATCAAACAAGATAGATGAAGAAAAAAAAATACCGCTGCAGGGAGTAAATAAAAGAAAAGAAAAATGTTCCCTTTTTAGGAAGATGTTGCAGATCCGATAGACATATTTATCTTTTAATCTGATACACTAATCAAAATTTAAAGCTTAAAAGTTTGGGAACCCTTCAGAATTTTCTATATGTCTGCATAAATATCACCTAAAACGATACCTTATGTTTGGAGATAGGAAAACACTGCATTCCACCACAAGAACCTCCTCCCATCTGTGAAATGGTGGTGGTAGTATCGTGGTTTGGGCCTGTTTTGCTGTATCTGGACCAGGACAGGTTGTCATCATTGATGGAACTCTGAATTGTACCATAAAATTTTAAAGGAAAATGTCAGGACATCTCAGTGACCTGAAACTCAAGAAAAAGTGAGTCACGCTGCGAGACAAATACCCAAAGCACAACCCAAAGTCGTACTGCCAAAGAATGGTTAAGGAAAAATAATGTTGTTTTGGAATGGCCAAGTCCCCCCCTGACCTCAGTCCGATAGAAATGTAGTGGAAGAACCAGAAACAAGCGGTTTATTTGATGAAGCCCTCCAACATCCCAGAGTCAAAGCTGCTCTTCGAGGAGGAAAAGGCTAAAATTCCTCCAAACCAATGTGCATGACTGATCGATAGTTACCACTACCATTTAGTTGCAGTTATCACTGCTCAAGAGGCTCGCAACCGACACTGAAAGTACTCACAGAAATGTGATATTGGATCATTTTGCTCCGTAAGTCAAATATTTTGGTCTCATTTGTGTCATTTAAAAAAAAAAAAAAAAAAAAAAAAAAAAAAAAAATTTATCTACATTTAGGATGTTGGTGATATTTGTGCAGAAATGTAAAAAAAATTCTGAAGAGTTCAGAAACTTTCAAGCACCACGGCAGCAAGAGGCCCATCATACGTTACAATTAAATGGTCTTTCAATGTGAACACGTACACATTTCTCACTGGCAACAGTTCAAATGCACCACTACAACAACCTGTGGTTTTGGCGTGCTCAGCCCTCTAACTTTCATTATAGGACACAGGCTCTGGTTCAGGAAATGCTGTTGTTACTGCGGTGACAAGGACAGATGGTTTTGATTAGTCTTTAATTTGGGGCCTTCAGGTTGAAACAGGGTCTTGGTACTCATTTCCCTCTCATGCTGCTACCCCAAATCATAAATACTAGAAGGTGTGAAGGCTTCATTACACATACAACAAATATGACTATGACTTCTGAAATGTATGTTTTTATCTATCCATCTATGTCCTTTTTTTTTTTAGGAATTTATGGGCCATGCTAGCAGCATTCAGAACTCAAGGGATGGAGAGGTGGGATGCTCCACTGAATTATGTCAACAACTTTTAGATAGATGGATCACAGTCCTGCAAGAATGAAAACATTCTAAACTAAGATGAAGAACATGGTAAACATTATACCTGCTAACCTGTCATTGTTAGCATGTTAGCCTTTAGCTCCTGTCGATTCATATTTTTAAGCTGAATGCAGCAGTATCTGTTTGCATCTCTACTGCGCCTACATTTTTAGAGTTTTTACCTACTTAATCAGTGTTTTCTCTGCCATCCAGGCTTCATCCCCGGGGTGATTAGGAGTTGCCCATGCTTAAGTGTCCTTGAGCAGGGCACTGGCTACCTTCTTGCTCCATGCAGGGGATTTTATTTTTTCTTTATCTCTGAAGGGGACAAGGCAACTAAAGACACCATCAAGTTCTAACCATTTCTCCAGACCTTAAGGGCACTGATGTGATATACTGAGACAACGTTTTTACGAAACATTGGACTATTGACATCAGATGTAATATACCTTATTATTTGTTGAAGCGAGGGAGACTCGGAGAGGATTAGCTTTCCAAATTAGGATTCCAAACATTCCTCACAAAGAATGTTCAATCAGGGCCGTGCCTGAGGTGGACAGGAAAATAAATTGCTCTTAGCTGCCATGCACAAACCTCTTCCCCAACTCTCTTGGCTCTTGAATCATAGTGTGTGAGGGTCGAAGAAGAAGAGGCCCGTGGTCGTGTGTGTCTCAGGTGCAGGGCTGATGAGGCATTGCCCCTTATTCAACATGTGGTTCTCATCAGGAAAGTCAGAGCAGCCGGTTCAAAGCACCGACAGGAATACAGTGCAGTATAAACATTACTCATCCTCTTATCCTCTCCTGTTGTGTTTGCCTTCACATGCTCAGGGCTGTGTGAACTGGTTCTTTTTGGACCATTTTGTACTGTGATTATCATTGTGGAAGTGGGCTGAAAAGTGGAGAGCTTTCTAAGCAGAGCAGATGACTAAACGTTTTGTGTTCAGATGACAAAACAAAATTAGAGAGTTTGGTGATGGAAAAAGCTGAAGTTTTCACAATCTGAAGACCGTGATCCGTCAACATTACAGAGCAGTTATTTGTCTTTAAGAGATCCCTTTGACTTTGAAACACTGTGGGAAGTTGAGAGGTGTTGGATGCAGTGTGGGAAGGTTCAGTGCTGGCCACTTGATTGGATGTCTGCATGGTTGCACAGTCACGAACAAAGGTTGCCTTAACTGTGCATCCATCCTTTTGTTCCAACATGCTGTGGGGCGGCATGGGGGGCTGCTCGCTGGGAGTTGGGGCACACATACAGGCAGACACATGTTAGATTACAGAGGACCCTAAATGTCTTTGGGAGTATTTTATTGAGGCAGTGACAAGGGGGGGGGGGGGGGTGAATTGTTTGCCCTGCTTTGAAATCGTGACCTAGTTTTCCATCAATGTGTTGTTCCAGCAAGCCATGGGTTGCTCATCATCATGTAAAGAACAAAGGGCACATTATTTTTTATGTGATTCACCCGTCCAGGAAATAGAGATGACTTCAGTCCAATTGAATAGGTACACGAAAAAGAGAAGAGGCTTATAACGCACCAATCCTGCATGCAGAGTTTCTATAGGCACGGGAGAAGGTGCAGGAAAACCCCTATGACTGTGACAAAAAGGCTCAGAGCTGAGACCAGGCCATCCCAAAATAGTCCCGACATCAAAAAGAGATCGGGCATAAATCTTGTGAAAGAGACTTCTGGCATGGATTATGTATTTTGTTTCATGGCCAGGAATTTATGTGGTCTGTTAGGGTTGGAGCAGTTCAGAGATTTTGTTTTGTTTTTGGAAGGTCACAGATGTTAAAAAAAACAAAAAAAAAACCTCTCTGTACTTTGTGTGACTGTGAATACTGATCTCTGAACACTTCAAGATGTGATTGAGCACCTTTGTCTGTCTTGTACCTCTGCCAGGAATAGACGAACAACGTAATTAGAAGTGTTAGTTGTGTGAAAGCAAGCCAGGTGTCCGAGAAGCAGCTGAAGAGCAAATCTGGCAAAACTTAACCGATGCACTGTTTTCAAGACTTATTCAAAGCTGAAGTCACCAGTAATTTCACATGAACAATGGGTCAGTGACTAAGGGTCTCGGTTTTTTTGGAGCCAGAAGTGACCATATTTAAACCAGCCACACCCCCAAACATACCCCTTTTTGAGGTTTAATATCGAATTAACTGTGGACTTATTTATTCAATAGACCACCAGAACACTGATCAGAAGGAGGGAATTTAGCTTTTGACACCATAATGACTTGTGGGGGAAAAAGTATTGACCATAGACAGCATATAAAAGTGGTCGTAGCTAAGTGCTTTAAACTGTAATACCACCGAGTGCCACTAGAGGATTCCTCCAAAAAGTCTTCAGCTCCATAGACTCCCATTCAATTAGTCTCATGAAATTCAAAGTCAATCATTTTTTTCCACAAGTTATTTCGCTGTTGCTAGCTAAAGTTGCTCCTTCTTATTGGTTTTTGGTGGCTCATCTGAAAATAATCCTGGCGTTAATTAGAAAATAAGCCTCAAAAAGTTGTGTTAATGGTGGCAAGTCTGTTTGATTGACAGGCCTGGGATGCAACCAGGTTACGGCTATCAGTGGGCGGGACGTAGTATTGCTGGGTTTCCAATCAGATCAAGTCAGATCTACTGCTTGCTCCCCCCACCCTCCCAGCTCATCTGAATATGGTCACTTCTGGCTCCAAACCGTTCTGAACTAGCAAGATGGCGTCGGCCAAAATCCAAACTCAAAGCCTCATAACAGCCCTTAACAAACCAACGGGTGATGTCACTTTTGGTTGTTGCTTGGTGTTGACATAATATTCCATGAGAGTTGAGGTGACTGGGAGACTATTATTTGGTCCAGCGGGTTTTTTGGTGGCAGCCCCTACTGGCCCTTAACGGTATTGCACTTTGAGGCACTTTCACAGTGGCTTCACTTTCCATACCCTGAGACTATGTCCATTTTTATATACAGTCCATAGTTACATTTTGACAACATCCATCTCGGCGTGATGAATTGAGGATGCCTTTTTTTTTTAGGTATTTTTTGTTGGCAGTTTGTCTTGATTGGACAGTTATAAGTGGGTTAGTGTATTGTGTGTCTGAAATAGCGAGGTACATTGGCAGTAAGGAGGCGTACTTGTGTGATATTGGTGTGTATGTCTATGGCTATATGCAAGTGGGTAAATCGAGCTCGGCCTACAGTATGTGCGTGTGTGTGTCTGCATGTATATAAGAGTTTGTGTAAGTGAGGCTGCTCTTTATTCAGCTGGTCAACAAACTCCTCTGCCCACACATGGCTTCACTCCTCCACATTCAGACACAGTGATGAGTCACATGCTCCATTCTTACGCTTTTGTTCTCACGGTGTCTTGTTGAGACATACTGACTCTTATCTCTCTGTCTCACACACATAGAAGGCAGAACTTTCCATGTTTCAACAAAAGATACACATTATTAATAACATTTTTAAAAAAGGACAAGATGTATCAAGCTTCCCTAGATGTCCTTCATAGACTGTTTTGTAGCCCATCTTGCCCTGACATTGAACTTTGGGAATTTGATGAACTCTCCAGCAACCTCTTTATGTCAACACTGCAGGCCGGCGCTTGACATCAGCAAAATTGTCGCAGTGCATTTTCATCACATGGCTGCCACTCAATAGGCGACCACAAGACGTCATGGGCCAAGAGGTGACAAGTTGGAGAAGAGAAGACTTTAAAAGAAAAGGAGGGGCAACTTAGGAATACACTGAGATGTCAATACTTACAATTACTTACTATCATAGTTTGTTGTGGTACTTAAGAAAGAGTGACATGTTTGATTCCCCTGTACTCATACATTACTTTTCTAGAACTGCATGGACAGAATACTGTTTTCCCTGTTATCTTTGTTTTTTTTGGAAGAACCTGGTTTACTTTGAACGTTGAGAATTAGATATTATTATTGTGTAGCCCGAGTGACGATAAGGTATGCGAGCCACTTTGGCAAAGACTGAAATTGGGTAGGTTGCCAGGGAAACTTGGTACAGACATTCGTGGTCCCAAAAGAATGACTCCTGGCGATCCCAAAACTTCTCCAGTGGCACCATTAGGTTGATGTTTGTGGTTTTGAGTGAAAGTACTGAATGAATTGACATGAAATTCCAGTACGGAGATTGGTCTTCCACTCAGGATGAGTTATAATAACTTTGGAAATCCTCTTAACCTTTTTATCTATTATCAATTTAAATGTAGGTTTGTCCAGTACTTTGGTTTGTGATGAATAACTTTGGAACTAATGTGTTCCCACCATTTTTGGCCATTAACATGTTGGCACACAATGAGGTGGTGACCATGGTAAACATCATACCTGATAAATAAACATGTTCGCTTTGTCTTTTTGAGCACATATGCATGCTAACATAAGCAGTTAGCTAAAAGCACCACTATGCCTAAAAGTAGTGTCTCACAGAGGAGCTAGCACGGCTCTTAGTCTGGATTTCTTGTTTATTTTCTGATTTATATCCAATACATTCATGTTATTGAATATGTATTCCTTACTTGCTTGAAAATCACTCTTACGTAACTGTTTAAGCAATGACTTCTGGAAAACCAGCTTCCATTTTTGGAAGCACCTAAAATCTTTTCATGTAACAGAGGGACAGGATTGCCCTTTATTCAACTGGGGGGCAGTGTCCACATTCATTCAACATGTGTAGGAGTCTCACCTTAAGATGGAGTTCTAAAGCAACACGACTGACAATGACGTACTGTGTAAATGATCTGATGAAGACGGAAAAAAAAAAAAAAGTAGACAAAACGTTTTCATACTGTTCAGGTAGTATGAAATATTATAAATGTGGTCCTCTTAGACACTGACATGATGATTTACTCAGTCAGTGCCTGAGTCATATTGTTCAGCAAGAAGATAAGAACGCCTGCAAATGTGGAGATGGATTTCCTTGTAAACAGCTGACTCCCACCCACATATTTTTACCCGCTGAACCACTGAGGGATACAAGATATCTTCCAATGTGCCCATGATTGATCAGCAGATTCTTTTACACACCAAAAGCGGCGTACGTTAGAAGCTGAGAAGTTCCGAACAACAAATAATGATGACCAAGTAAAAAAGTGCCCACATGTAATATTTGTAATGTTCCAAGGGGAAGAAAGAAAAACAAAACAAAAAAAACTCATTATAGTTTGTTGTTTTTTCACACAGATATTCAAGAGTGTTACGAGGTGACCTTGCAACTGAACACAGAACAAACTGTTGTGAAAGAAGACAGCAGGCTGGATGCGTGGGAGGTAATTTTCCTGCTTCACATTATAGATTGGAAGAAATATGCTTCATGTTTACATTGCATCTGGCGTCACACGTGGTGCCGTGTGCTGTGCTTTTACTGGGGAGGATGTCATCACCCGTGTCCCTCACACTCCTACGCGGATAACATGTTAGCATGAGTCACGACTGCTATGACTTCAACCTGGTGAGAGTGAGTGTCAGACGGAGGGGGAAAGTTGTGAGGGAGGCACACATGGGTAGAGGGAGAAGAGGAAATTAGACGGAATCAAAAGAGCGCTGATTACCATTTGCTCATCAGTGGGTTGCTCTCATGAAGTCAGTCAGTCTTTTCATTATAACAAGTGTGTGTAGTCACACGGTTATTTTGAATATTTTTAGAGTAGGACACAGAAAGAAAACTGGAGGGAGAAAATCTGCATTTTGCACAGGCCTAAATGTTGAATCACTGTTTAAGAAGGACCAGAGCTCAAACTACATGTTTAAAGCAAGTAAAACATTAAGAAATCCATACACTTGTTTTGAAACCTCGCATCTAGCATTTTGGCCGTAGCTGTCTTGACCTTGGCCAGAAGTGACCTTATTTTGACAAGTTGGGGAGGATCTGACTGAGAACCTGAGGATTGTATGCTCGCCTACCTATAAAGGAAACCTGCTTGCACCCCAGACATTTCAATTGAACCAACTACGCCCTCAAGAATACTTCCACTTGAGACCTAATATCTAATTAATTGTAGAATTATTTTCATAAGGACCACCAGGACACTGATCAGAAGGAGAGAATTTAGCTAATAACATCATAAGGACTTGTGGAAAAAAATATATTAACTTTGTATTTCATGGGAGAAGTTGACACTTTTTGAATAGGAATCTATTTTTTGCACACACAGTTGTCCAACCACAGTCTCCATGGCAGCACAAACAAAACACGAGATTTCATTTTAAGCACGTTTTTTTTTATGTTACTTTAAATATTGAGTTTGAGGCACAATGGTTAACTTTGAATCCTTCAAACAAAGGAACTAGATTCATCCACTGAAACATCTGACTATTAAAAGTATACGGGCCTGAAAGATATCTCAAAGAATATCATTCCATGAAAGGAAAAGCAGTGAGTAATTTTCTAAAGCTTTGTGTTCTCATTTATCATCTAGAGGGAAACAAGTGTAATGCGACTGGTTAACATATTCAGTAGAGCCCAGTGTTCAGGTCTATATTGAAATTATTTAAAGGTGTGCACATATGATATGTGATACGATATTAGGATTTTCCATCAAATCCACTGTAACTGCACAGAAACTGGAATGGCTACTTATTTGCCTTTAGAGTCTCGGTGTCTTGGGAGTATTGAAAGATAGCAATCAAAGTATTTTCAAAAATACTTCAGAGGTGAAAAAAGCTCACAACAAATCAGCTTTAAAGCTTTTCTCAGTTTAAATGTGTCACAAAAGAATGCTGAACATGCTGATCAGGGTCCAACAGAAGGGGCCAACTGAAGACACATTGGGTGTCGTCAATGTTTTCTTCCAGCTTGTTTTGATTGAGACCAAAGACAACCAATAATTTACCACTGGTCTATTTATTAAGGTCATCCTCAGCAGATACCTTTATTTTCTTCTTTTGCTTTTATGTAATGTTCACAAAGATCTCAAGTTGTTTGACTGTAACATGGATTCCTTACTTTTTCTCACTACTCATTTTATCCCAGGAAATGTTATCTCGTACAATTTATGAAATGATAGCTTTGAGAAATTCACAGTGCTTTTTTCTAGTATTCAATGGATTGGTTCACAGGTTTTCTAGCTTATGGTAATACAATTATTCTAACATGCATATACTAGATTGATATCTATTTTTTGCTGTCCATACTGGCCAAGTATGTAAGAAATTTGTGTAAAGGTCTAGACAAATTAAGTGGGTGTGTTCCAAACACAGCGCCTTTGTAGTATGAAATCCCTTCCTTTGTCTTGCCTCATCTGTCATCAGACAGCATTTTCTTGCTGAGCCATAGCAGGGGGTATAGTACCAAAAGAGATAGCGCTCTGTACAAAAAGAGACTGTAAGCTGCATAGTAATGCACCTCTGTAATACAGCTAGCCGGGTTTGACATCTGCCCACTGTCCTACTGTACCTCCTGTATGACCTGTATGTCTCGGATTAGAATTGTGGCCCAGATGTCATTTGGGACCATCTGATTGGTCACTAACTGGCACAGTTGAGGTGAGATTGTCAGGACTTTACCTCTCTGATCCCCTTTGCTGCAGCTGCCCTGCATGTCTGCTGTGATGGGATCTATGCTAGATTTGATACATAACCCACTAAATAAATGTGCACATATGTTTGAAGTCATGTAGTGCAAATCTTTTTTTGTCTTATAAAGGTGATGAGTCAATCCTCACACGAGATGAAAACTGTAATCTTGCATTATCCCTTTATGCTTATCAACCCCCCTCTGCAGTCAATCACTTAATGTCAATGTGTTTTTGAAAGTCTGTAGCAGATTGTGTTCGGTCAGTTGAACAGGACAACTGATGTGTATTAAATAGATGCTGCAGTCCAGTTTTTGATTCCTTAATACATAAAGCTTAAGCAAGTGACTATTTTCAACAGAGAGGTTTCTCAGAGATTTGTGTTAAAGACACATTAGGGGAGATATTAATATTATGTTTTCTGATGATGCAAGGTTTAAACAGTTTATGGTACTTGCAAAAGAACCCTCATAGCCCAATCAGATCAAGTAACCCTTCATCGGCAGCGTCAGTCAAATTCCAAATGTGTTCATTTGAATTTATTTGAATTTGGATGTTATTTAAAACTTTTAATTATACATGGCGTTTTAAAATGTATTACTTAAAAAAAAAAAAAATTAGATTAGATTTTACAGATCATTTCCACCATTTATGTAGTTATTATAACCATTTTAACTGTCTATCCATGAATTTTAGCTACATGTTTCAACAATCTAATATAATATTTCAACAAACAATCTGTTTGGAAATCGAACTGTGCTACTCTGCAATCTTTCCACATTCCCCCAGGCAATTAAAACAAGTAGCCACTGGTTGGAAATGATTGGATTACGTGATCATGAGTTGCCGCATGTTGCAGTGCCATGTGTTCAGAGTGTGTCACTACTGTGGTCGAGGACCAAAACCATGAATTATGACTTTGGCTTGAACTTTATTCCGCCCTCCGAAGCGCCTCTCGGTGCATCTGTGATCCACCCCGTTTAGCCTCTAATTCAGTGCAGCGCTTCTCTTGGTCGTTCCCCTATCCTCCACTCTGTGGATCCCAGCTGCTCGGAGGGGCCCATGCAGTCACAATCCTGGAGCGGCAGAAGCTGATGGAAGGATGCAGCAGTCATAGTGGGAAGTTTGAGAGAGAGAGAGAGAGAGAGAGAGAGAGAGAGAGAGAGAGAGAGAGAGAGAGCTGCTTAATGGACACCCAGTGAGGTGCTCATCAGTATTCTAGCCATGGTGTCACCTGAGTGGAGGATGAGAGGGAAACTAAATGAGTCTGCAAATTCCCTGATTTGCTGCAGAGTAGCAGGTGAGAGTGGAGAATAGCTCCTTTGGTAAAGAAATGAAAGGATCAGTAAGAGAAGAAGCTGTTTTTGTAGTTTAATTGAATTCGTGCTTATTTTAATGGTAATTATTTGTGGTTGCAAGAAAATTGATGGTTATTACTCAGTAAAATCAAATCAAATAACTAAATAATTTCATACATTTTAGATATTGTACGAGTTTAAATGACTAATTGATGAAGTCTTTTCAAATACATCTGCACAATTTGATATACGCACACGTGAGTGTGTGCGCACAGTGCAAAGGGCACATGCTTAGCTGCCACGATATTAAACCGAGCAGGCAGCTGGAAGGTGCAGCTCTGGCTCTGCCACCGTAAGCCGACCTGCCTGTCAGCTCTGCCATGTGGGAACGAGGCTGTCAAAGAGAAACTCACTTAGCGGTCTCTGAAATGACACATGGTTAACTTATCTGCACTGCTACTGCACAGACAAAGGAAATGTTGTGAGAATCCTGCTATACTTGACATTAATGTAATAATAAAGGTTGATTTTTGCCTTCCAACTCTCTTAGTTGATGCCAGCCTGCATGCTTATGGGTGTGGGTGTATTTATATAAACACTTGTCTTTTCAACTTGAGCACAAGAGCAGCTTTCATTTTAACGTGGAAGAACCGGGTGAGAGTTATGGCATCAATTACGTGGAAAATCATTGGGCTTGTTCTGTGGTAATACTTTTTGCAACTTTGTACCAGTGATGGCCTGCTCTGAAGGCTGCCCTCTGCTGTCTGTTAAGGGTCTGTGTGGTCTAAACTGGCAATGATCCCTGTGAATTTCAGGTACTGTAGATTCTGTGTAGCGCTGTAGAAGGGACTCTATGTTCAAGTTCATTTATTTTGATGATTTGATTAGTTTGTAGTTTGCAGATCTTTTACCGTCCGTTGCCTGAGTTTCATTTGTCAGCCATCTAGTTCTGCTCTGTGCTCCTCTGACCGTTTCCACAACAAATAGTACTGAGCTGTGTGATATTCTTAACTTTTTCAAATACTTTCTTTTCATTGCAAAGTTTTGCTAGACAGGTCCTCAAACTTTGATCATGCTCCTGACTCTTCTTTAGCTATAAAATGTGCTGGTTATTAAAAACATTCAAGTATCTCTTAAATAATAATGAAAGCATTTTTTTTTACATGAGCAAACTTGACAAAAGATGAGAGGACTGATTGGACTGTAATTTCTGTCTTTTAATAAGAAGCTATAGACAGCTGCTGGTTATCTTAGATTAGCACAAAGCCTAATTCCAGTATGTCGAAAAACAAATGATAATTTGTACTATTTATTTTTGTACATTTTAATAAAACAGGGTATAATGGGTTAAGTTTAGTGGTGCTGGTCGGTGGATATTTATACCTTTAAATGAGCCAGGCTATCTTTTTTCCTCTTCCTTTCACACTACGCCAAGCTAACCACCTGCTGGTTATAGTGTCATATTAAATGTACAGATGAACCAGTACCATTTCGTTCAAGTCACAGAGCTGCTCATTTGATCTTACACTTACTGCTCCTCTGAGAGTATTCCCAGAATCCTTTTAAGACTCTGAATATATTCTGTCGTATTAAATATGTTTTTAAGCTGTTTCTCCAGTTGTACCTCTGTCCTACAGGTGTTGACATGTTATTTTTAAAGATGTGATGATGATTATCATCTTTGGTATGCAAATGTATGTCCTGATCATTGCAGGAGTAGTTTGTTTTAATGGGATTTCATTTGTCTAAGAGAATTCATCCATTCTGTGTGCCGCAGGATCAGGAGGACGAGGGTGTGTCTCGGGTGCGAGTGACCAGCAGGAGGAGCCCTCACAAAGTGGAGCGGGTATCTGGCCTGGTGGCTCACTCCTGTGTCGACATGCCAAAGGTGAGTGAAGTAGAGCAACAAGGTGTTTTTCAGGGGTCCCCTGAACATATCTTTTTCACAATGATTGAATTGAAGCTGCAGAAATGGCAGCTGCTGCAAAGCAGTGATCATGATGTGACAATCACGCATTTTCCACAACATCTTCTGAGGTTTCACAAAAATGGCTGAACATCATGAAACATCTGTTACTGATCATAAAGACCTCTGGAACATTTTATTAATGTCTGGACTGCTAATAATCCGTATTTGTTATTAGGATGCTGATATTTTAATGACAGAAACAAATTTATTTTCTTTTGAGCCTTTCAATACCTACAATGATAAATCACATTTATTACGCATTATTTTTTATTTGCATTGGTTATTTGCTCATACAAAGCATAATAAACAAAGTGTTGACCTCCAGCCATAAAACACATCCTAAACTATTAGTTCCTGCATTTCACTATGGGGCTATGACTGTTTCTATGTACTAATATAAAAAGATTTAAAGGGTTTAAATCAGTATTTTGGTAAATGTTGCTGAGCGTTAGATGAGAAGCTCAACACGTTTTTAATGTCACAGCTAGCAGACAGTTAGTTTATTTTAGCACAGAGAATGCAAACAGGGGGGAACGACTAGTTTGACTCTGTCTGAAGGGAACAAAATTCATATTGTCAGCACCTCCAAAGTTCATTTATTAACCCAAACATCTCTTTGTTTAATCTGTATTTAAAATGGAACTACAATGTGTGGATTATGAGGGATTTTATGATCCTTTTTATTTTTTACGTGTTGTTTTTTGTACAGATTAAATAAACCACATGGAATGTGTTTTGCTTCTGTCCGCCAGTCGTTATGCTAAATGAAGAATCGCCTGCGGCCTCTGGCTTTATGTGTAGTAACTTTAAGCGAGAAAGCAGATAAATACACTTCCCAAAATGTCAGACTATATTTCTTTTAAGAGGTTGTGTGTGGCCAATCTGCAGTTTACATGAGCAACAAGCTCAGTCTGCGTCTTTCATGACAGAGATATGTCTCAGTGGGCTGCCATGTTCCTCAGTATTGTTGAAGGCCCTCCCATGCATTCCCCATTACAACAGGGCCAGTGGCACATGGCAGCACAGTGGCCGCAGGCATTGGCTTTTCAGCTGAGCCCAGAACTAGTGCAGTGGGTGGAGGGTGGGGTGGAGGCATGAGGATCAGGGGACTTGGAAGGGGTAAAAGAGAGGGTGATGCACATGGATTCACTTTGCCTGTATGATAATGTCAGTATAAGAATACAGTGACAGTACAGGTTGACTCCGGTGTGGATGATATGGAGCTGTGTGTGTGTGTGTGTGTGTGTGTGTGTGTGTGTGTGTGTGTGTGTGTGTGTGTGTGTGTGTGTGTGTGTGTGTGTGTGTGTGACTCCCTCTATTACATGAAGGAGGGAGGTGAGGGAGCTGAGGAGGTGCAGGGAATGGAAGGGAGGGAGTGAAAGGGAGAGAAGGGGGGTGTAGAGAAAAAGATATAGTGGGGGAGGCTGGAGAGAGAGAGAGAGAGAGAGAGCGAGCGAGTGAGCAAGGCGGCTGAGAGGCGAGGGCCGGTGCAGTGCAGAGCTGGAACGGACACCCAGAGCTCAGCCTTCCTCGGGTTGCCATGGAAACCACATTCCTCCCCCGCCTGCATCCCTACAGACTGCTCTGACTCTCTTCCTCTCTCTATCTCTCTCTCTCTCTCCTGGCTTCTCTGTTTTTCATCCTGTCTTTTTCATTCCTCTTTTAATTCGTGTCTTTGTTTTCTCTCTCTCTCTCTCTCTCTCTCTCTCTCTCTCTCTCTGTTCTGCTTTTCCACCATACAAGCATTCGTGATGATGCAAACTCAGCAAGCACACTGATTTCAGATGCATTGCACTCTGTGGCAAGGTGAATGGGTAATTACACAGTTTATTTTACATTCCCATGCACTCATGGATGCACAAGCACTTTGTTGTTTTCTCAGCATCTCTCTATTTCCTTCTCTCTATTTTTACTTCCCCTTCTGTTCAGCACCATGCTTCAGTAATGCCCCCTCTAGTCATCGCATTTCTGCCCACACACAGGGCACCTTAGCTCAGTTCTCCATTTCTTCTCTGTTACGGCATCTGTCGTGGACCTGCAGCACCTTCATCATATTTTATCAACTGCCTGCGTTCACCTTCCTGTCAGTTTCCAGCTAATCTCTTAACCTCCTACTTGCGCCCCTTTTCATAGCTCCTTTTCTCCTCTTGTCTTTTTATGCGTGTTCAAAATCTACGCAAATATTGTTCCTTATATCCGTGTAGCTCTGATACAATCTTCCACTCCCCTCTTTTCCCGTCTTCCCCATTTCCCGCTATCCTCGCTCTCGTTTTCCTTCATGTGTATGCTTCCCTCTCATTATTCCATCAGTTGGAGGTGCTGTGTTTGGTGTGTGTGTGGAGCAGCTGTTCTTTGCCACTGAGGCCTATTAATAGGAGTCTTAGCCGTGTAGCCTTTGTTTTCTGTGTCTGTATCAGTGCTAGAGCATCTTGCCCGCTTCTAGGCAGTTTACTTTGTTTTTCAGTGCAGAATTGATGAGTATCTCCTATTTTTCTAGGTCTGACTGTTTCTCTGTCATGCAGTCTATCACCCTTTGCCACTCACATTCCCCACCTGCACATTCACACGTAACAAGGCGAGAGTCATTGAAAAGTGCAAGCATTAACTGTAAAGATGTATCCCCTCCTGTAGTTTGGTAGTTGGTCCTTTCAGTAGCTGCTGTTTGTGAAAGAAACAAATAGACGTAATGATGTCTGAGAGAGACTTATAAAACTTGCTTCCTCATCCCATCGTGCAGTTAGTTAAAGCTACAGTAGAGAAACTTAGTGTGTGTTTGAAATGGAGCTGCCTCTTTAAGGCTGCCTCACTACCGACTGTCCTTTTATGGTTGCTGCATCCGGTCAGGTGACGAAGGAACAGTCACATAGCTTCTCGGAGAAATGCCTAGAAATGACTGAAAAGCTCAATACATGGTCTGTGCAGTGGTTGGGGGTTGTAATGCTCATTATGATAGCGCGTGTGTGAGTGTGTATGTGTGCGTTTGTCACAGGGTGTCCAGGTGGGTTTATGTAATAACGGCTCTGCAGGCTGATGCTGAGCTGATAATGTTGGGGGAGCTGCAAGGTGGGATGCAGAAAAGCATCTCTCTTCAAAAGCTCTGGATGATTTCCTCATTTATGCCATAAGAGGTCACAGCCTTCATTCCTGTCATAAATCACTGAACGCTCCGCTCCAGTCCAAGCTGTTTATTTGGGCACAATATTAACAAGGATTTTGCACACACAGACACACACACACACACACACACACACACACACACACACACACACACACACACACGCACACACGCACACGCACCACTTACTCCTGCATGTTCGCATACACATTTGTACATGGATGTGTATTACATGAATGTTTGTTTTTAATATTCTTCATGTTGCCGTGACTACTACAACATCGCAGTTCTTTTAGGACGACTAAAGCTTTAGTCGACCTAAAACACACACACACACACACACACACACACACACACACACACACACACACACACACACACACACACACACACACACACACACTACTTACTCATGCATTTTCACGTACACATTTGTGCATGAATGTGTATTACATGAATGTTTGTTTTTAATATTCTTCATGTTACCGTGACTACTACAACATCGCGTTTCTTTTAGGTCGACTAAAACCTCCAGCATTGTTCTCCAGCATAGGGCTACTTTAGACGAGATATGGAAAGAGTCAGAGCATTAATACCAAACAGCAACTTCATTTTTTTTTTGTACAGTTTTGAGATTAAAACTGTATATTATTTTTACCATGATCACATTTAACTGGCATTTATTTGTAGCCACTAAAGAAATAACCAGGAACTGAATATTGCTTTTTCTGCTTGGCTCTGTGTCACAACTGGGAAAATAATCTTGTATACTTGACAGTTTTATTACATTATAGATCACAGATTACGTTTGACAGTGTCATGTAATCTAATACAAGGACACTGTAAATGACAACCCTAAAAAATAAGTGTGTAATAGAGTTCAACCAAAACTGCTAAGGCTACACGGTGTCAACTGAAATTGCACGTATACATATTTATTGCAGGACTATGATATCTGATTGCAGAATATGGTACGAGTGTGGGCTGTGTGACTCTTGTGTCCTTACACAGTTGCTTAGATTTCACATGATCAGCACATTATTGAGATGTTTCTTAAAGAAGGAAGAAGGAAATGAAGAAGAAATACATTTATTTAGAGACTCAAACAAAATGGAAAAGTCAAACAGAAACTCTAGATGTTTTTATTTACGAAATTATGTCATCTTTAAGACACCTACACTGCATTAACCTTCAAGGCATTTTCTGTCCCCTGTAATAGCTCTAATTTGATTAGTGCATAGTAGCGTCTCGTATTTCTTCCTGGCCTTATTCGGATATAGAAAATCAGCAACTGATTGTCTCTAACAATATTTTATATATTTAGCATTATGTAATATTTAAATGGAGACGTTCCTTTTCCCTTGAGGCACTAAATATTGCCTATATACACATGAACTGTTCATATATGTGTTTGTATGTGCACTCTCACACTTCTGTGTTCATTCAGCCCAGGGGGTCTTTCTCTGTCCTTCTCTCCTTTCCTTATCATGTATATCCAGCTGGCTATTTCCTCATTTTTTTTTATGTTGCACAGTATGTTTTTTTATATATATAAATACTGCTAAGGCTCTGACTGTACTGATTGGTAAATACGATGTGGACAGTTTATAAGAGAGACGGCGTGAGGCTGGGGAGGGATGGTTGCAACATGTGCTCGGTCATGTGTGCTGTGATCGATATGCTTACATCGGTCTTTCAAGCCAGTGCTTCAAAGCCCCGCCTCGCTGCTTTGATTGGCTTCAGCGGGGATTGTGGCTGCATTCTACAATGAAACTTGAGGCACTCAGTGGTTTCTAGCCCCTGTTCAAAAATGCCAAAGTTTCTCCTCTTTCTGCTGAGAAGCGTTGAGAAGCTCTGCAGGTTCGAGTGAAAGAATATCATTACAATGAAGTGAGTTACTGTTGCATGTAATTAAGTGTGGCTGAACCTGCTGTGTGCGCCTCCTGGTAGGGCTGCAACACAATGCAGTGTGCCCTCGCCCTGAGATCCTGTTCAGTGTAACAGGAAGGTTGCAAACATATAATATATGTCAAATTTAAAGGCACTATGTCTAAGGTATTAATCAAAACACTGAAGAGGTGCGAGCAGTCATGTATGAGCACTGTAACATGCAGAGTATGTATAAATACACTCTCTCCCACATGCAGACACACCCAGCTCCGTTCCCCGTCACATTTCATTAATAATGCATATATGCAGTGCTTTAATGGTGACACTGTAACATTCCCGCTCAGTTCTCTAAAAAAAAAATAAACCTTCACCCTCAGTGTCAGGATGTTTTATATCTAGCTGTGATCAACCCACAAATTCTTAAGAATGCAAAATGGCTCACAGGCAGTCCTATCGCATTACTGAAAATATAACTGCCACAGATACATGAAAGCCATATAGTCTCTCCTTCCCCCCCACCCCCCCTCACACATTCTCACTCTCAATCTCTTCCTCCACCCACTCGAAAGCCCAAGCGTGTAATCTTGTTGGTTTCGTACACATGTGTTGATGTCATCATTGTGAGCATAAAATAATTCCCCTATGGTTCTTAAATGAAGCTTCAGGAGTGCAGCCTCCCCTCGCTGTGCTTATTTTGACCCAGTCCTGCACCTGGGCAGGACTTAGAAATGAAATAACCCAACAGAGATGGTGCTTTGCCAGCACAAAAAAAAGAAGAAAAAAAAGGAAGAGGGATAAAGAATGATGCAAAGTAATGCAGTGTGATTCAAAGGCATCCTCCATTGAGAGGCAGGTTGAGTGATACCCAGGAGGAAAAAGGATTTTCATCTGCTGCACCTACTTCCACTGTGAGATTATTTACAGATGTGTGCTGTGACACAGAGCCTGAGGTTGACAATTACTAGCACAAGAAAGCTGTTAAGACTGCAGCTGAACTAGAGATGACTGTGGAGGTGACCAGGGATCAGTCGGAGGGACAGGGGTGCTCATTGTAAGTTGGATTTTGGCTGCATTGGTCTGATGAAAAACATGGATTAGACTCACAATTAGTGGATCAGAGTTTTGAGGGTTGGCTTTGTGAGATGGCAGACTGACCTTCTGAGCTTTTCCCTTTAAAATATCGAGAAAATAGACAAATACAGCGTTTTTGTCGTGGCTGGATTTGTGAAGAAGTATCTTTTCACCCAAGGCAGGCAGCAGTGGGGTTTAGGTGTTGTGGCCCCTTTAAGAGCAGCCAGTGAAGCGCTCAGTCCTGTTGGTGCTGCTGCTGCTGATGGCAGCGCTGCAAGTTGATTGGCTGTGGCTGTCAGGGCTGAGGTGCTAGAGGGATGCTGCTACGTATCTCTCTCCCGCCCTCCCTCCCTGCCTCTCTCTCGCTCTCTCTCTCTCTCTCTCTCGCTCTCTCTCTCTCGCTCTCTCTCTCTCTCTCTCTCTCTCTCTCTCTCTCTCTCTCTCTCTCTCTCTCTCACCATCTCCCTCTTGCTTGCTCACATCCCTCTGAATAATCCACATCTAGGGCAAGCTGGCTGAGAGGCGATCCTGTGCTCAGCTCCTCTCTGCAGGCTGAGAAAAGAGACAGAGAGCGAAAGACAACGATTTTCAACGCAGGAGGAAAAACGTGAGATTTTGACAGAACGGGAAGATACCAAGAATTAACAGAGGAAGATTTTCATCTGCGGATATCATTTATTTATATATATTGTTTATATATCTATATATATATTTGTACACACGCATATAGATATTTATATATATATACATTTATCCTTGTACATAACTGTATTTGTGCTTGTCTGTTTATATTAATATTTTTATATGTATTTGTGTGTGTAAATATATATATGATATATAAACAAAAGAATATATATATATATCTCTATGAATTTATATGCGTATCACTGTGAACCAAGAGAAGCAAGAGGAAATTTCTATCATCAGGGCTGGTCTCTGATTGTGTGGTGGTATACAATATTTTAAATATTTCCTTTGATCTTCTACGTCAAGAGGACAAAGACTACGTGCCCATTTTGTATTTTTGTTTTCCTGTTGCTGCTTCCCATCCCTCTCAATCTCTTTTTTTTTTCTACGTCCGAGAGGAATAAAGCGGAGAGTGACAGGATTTGACGAAAAAGGGAAAATCTGTAGAAATTCCTGTGATTAGTGTTATTTCCATCGGCATTAGCACTCTGTGAGCCGATCACAGCGTGCTGTGTGAGATCTGAGGAGGAAGCAGAGACAGAGTGCCACGCCGCTCATCTCAGCGTCAGCTCAGCCAGCACAGCCAGCATGCACAAACACCACCACTGCTGCAAGTGCCCAGAATGTTATGAGGTGACCCGTATGGCTGCCCTGCGTAGGATGGACGCCCCGTCGTATGGAGGAGACTGGCAGGCCGAGCCCTATGGATACCCGCCTGGGTATGGGGGAGGCCAGACCTTACCCCCTCCTGCCTCAGGGGGAGGTGGAAGCATGGCAGGAGGAGGGGGCACTTTGGGGAGAAGTAAGGGCAAGATTATGTCTGGTGGGGGCCCTGGAGGCCCCAACCCAAAGGGCCAGTCCAAGAGTGGCCCCAAAGTAAATGGCAACAACTCCAGTGGACAAGCAGGATGGTGGCCCGAGTGCACCTGTACCAACCGGGAGTGGTATGACCAGGTAATTCATCTTCCTCACTCTGTTAGATAGTTCAGGCCTGTGGGGCCTGACAGGAGAAACTGGGATCAGATGGGCTGTAGTTCTAGTAAAACACAAACCGTCATGTATCAGCTGAAGCTGACGGTTTATGGAAGAGAATTCTTATTAAGTATTCATCTCAAGCCCTTCGCTTCCCATTTGTTGACTGTGGTTTCTCTATAGGAGGCAGAGTAAGGAGAACAGAACAGGACTGATCTAATTCCACTGCACACACATGTAGATGATCTTCATGTTTGGATATGATGCAGATGACTAATGCTTATAGATTTAACACACCTAGAGTGTGTCGTCAAAGCCTTATGCTGATGCAGTTACCATAGGCCAAAAAATGGTGCATTTTCATTCATTGAAGCTGCACTGAGATGCACTTTGTAATTATTGGATGTTATCAATCAAGCTGGCAACTCATTACAACATTGTCAGCCTGTAATCAACATTACAGGCTGACTTTGTAAGAAATTACACGCGAGAAATATATTTCTCAGACATCTGCTAAACGTAGGATTGTGTCTCATGAGTTCAGAGTAGAGGAAGAGATGATGACATCGATCTCTGATAGTTCTATTTTTATTTCTCAGGTCGTTTTTTTTTCTCATAACATAATGTTTGTGTTGTATAATACAAATAGAGAATCAGAGGCAATCTGTGTCTATATGCTCCCTGTCTTACATGCTACACTGTGAATAGAGCTGCCTCTCTACATGTGCCCCATTTTGTGTCTATTATCTCCGTTTATTTACATGTATTTATGAATTACAGTTGATAAAAGGTCAGAACAGCTTCAGAAGCACAGTCTTTAATTAAGCAAGGTGCATGTATGTGAGCATGAGAGTGAGCTCGGGTGGGGGAAGGGAAGCTTGGTGAGCATGAGATTCAAGGAATGGTTCTTGCTGTGCATGAGTATGTGTCTATGCAGTCTGGTATTTGCGGCAAGTGAAGCCACTGCATCGTTTGTTTCCTCCGTTCATGTCTGATGGTGGTTTTTTTTGGGATGAAGAATGGAAAGAAAGAAGGTGAGAAGAAAATGGAGGCTAGAATTTCAGTAGCAGAATGGGAAGAGATCCTCCTGAGCTGAGCCCTCATACGAGCCGCAACCTGGCTGATATTCGCAGATTACTACAACCAAGGAGAGAATTTGGCTTTGAGGAGGCAGAAAGAAATGGATGTTTCCTCTCGCATCATGTTGCATTACAATATATTGCATTGCAGCTGCATCCAGTCCAATCAGGCGTGTTTCATGTTTCACACATTTGAAAGCTCACAGCAGATGTGATTATGTAAGCATTTATTGCTTACATGGAGATTTTATTCTCCATCGGTATTATACCCCCCCCCCCCCCCGCCCCCCTGTTTATTCTACTGCTCATTTCCAGCATATTTATTCAATACTCAACTTCCAATGGAGAAAATGTGCTTGATGAAATGTGTCTTTCGACTGCATGGTGATTCATGTATGGATCTTATGTTGTCGAAACAGATAGATAAATCCTGTTTTGTGCTATTCTTTCAAAGGATCTTTACTGCCTTGCTGTATCATGCGAACATACACCTCATAATAAACTCGTAGAGAAAATGTCCATGCAGCCAGCTTAACTGCAGGAGCATCTACATTTCTTACATCTGAATAAAATTGAGTCAGGGACGGAAAGGGGCTGGGGAGAAGAGGGGAGGGGGGGGAGGGGGCGTTCAGTGGGGTAAAAATGTAAAGGTTGAAAAAGAGAGAAATAAGCCAATAAAGGCAGTCAGCGGCCCTTAAGAGGGGGAGGGGGTTATGTAAGAGGAGGCAGTTGGTGGTGCTGTCAGAGAGAAGCAAGAGAGGCACTGACACTGTGGACAAGCATCTGTCCCTCCGTCTCTTCAAACAGGGCATGTGAATAGCCAATATGTGCTCCCCATTCCTGTGAATGGTGCATGGACGGTAACGAAACCCACCATCATCTCCCCCCCCACCCCCCCAGTTCTCCTCAGTCACCGTTGCTCATCCTCGTTGGGAAATGTGGATGTTACCCCTCCCCCCACTACCTATACGACACAGCCGGAGAACACGGCAGTGATCACACACGCCCAACCACACATCATCTTATAGCTTTCATAACAACTCGTGTTTTTTGGATGCCTGCGTGATGAAAAGCAATAACCTTGCACAGTCATTCAGAATTATCCTAGCTGCCTTTTTAATAGCTGGATCATTGACATTTTTAAATGGCTTCTGTAGCCATGGACATTTCATGTATGTGTGAGGAAATTATTAGACACCCCAAGACATAATGATGCCATATTATTTGTTTGTCTCTCCCAGTCATCTATTTACAAAACGATTGTGCCGCTTTTGTCCGGAGCTTGCTAGGTTAATTATGGATGATTTCAGCTTGGATTATACGGAGCATTCTTTAAAACAAGAGCTTTTGAATTTAAATCTGAGAAAAGTAGAGACCTCAGTCTCCTGGGAGCATCAGTCAGAAAGCTCCCCCCCCCCCCCCCCGCAGGCTCCAATCTGTCTTTGTGTGTTCTCCAACTCTGTGGCTATGATTAGCTTTAAATATTAATTGGATTTTACTTTATTTATTAGCATCAAGATTTAGTCCAAACTGCTTTGCCAGACCTATTGTTTATTACAGGCCTCTGTAGTGTGCAGCAGTGTTTTAAATTAACGCACAGACACGGTGGGCGTTCCATGTCGAACACTCCCCCAGGTGATTACGACTTGAAAGCCTTCAGGCCTTGATCAGAAATGTTTGTGTGTGTGTCTTTTATAGTCGCATTGATTTATCGGTGTCATCTGTCTGATGAGATTTTGTTCGGTTGGATTTGATTTGCCGTTCCTGTAACAGCAACCCAGAGGGTATTAACGGGTTGGGATTTACATGTGCTCCATGTCCAGATGTCTTGAGCTGGATCCCCTACTGTGATCTTGAAAGGCTCCATCTAAAACCTGGAATATTCTCATCAGATCAAGAGAGATTTATCTAAGAATTTGTCTTAGAAAAAAAAAAAAAGGCAAGAAGTGTGATCCGAATCAAAGTGCACTCAGCGTATCCATCCTGGATGGTCCCGCCAAGATGGATGACATTTTCATTAGTCCTGCAGGTGCAGTTCCTGTCTATACAGTCAGTGCTGTGTGACACATAATTACTGCACGGCTGTTTTTAAGTGTCAAATAAGAGATTTCCGTCATCGATAAGTCAGAAAGGCAGCAGATTCCCAACTTGCCCTTGCTCATATGACAATAAGTAAAGTAAGAATAGGGGATAGTACAGAAACCTGTAAACTTTCGTTTACAGGTGTTAGAATGGAAAAAAAAAAAAATCTAAAAGCCGCAGTGGAAGTTGTGGATGATGCTGAGCTGGAGGTCCAATAAAAAAAAATGTCAAGAGAGCCTCCATCTTCCCTGGCTCCTCATGAGGCCGGGCAAACCTTAACCTCAAGAATTGAGGACATCAGGAGAGCAGGAATTTGATGTAAGCTTATTCTTCTGAACAGACACGCAACATTTGCTTGTTTACCTACACAATTTTGGCTGTAGATCTCCTTCACGTCACAGGTGGTGCAGTGACGCGGGGCTGCCATTTGGTCATAATGTATTTCCGTCCTGTCAAAAGGGTCAAGATGATGATTTGTGTTGGTGCCCAGCAGATTGGCATCATTTTGTATTTAGTTTATATATTGCGCAATAGCTTTGAACAATTGTCTCGAGGTGTGAGAGAATTGGTAGATCTCTTCGCTGCAGATTATTGTGTACCAGGTGCATTCTTTTGCCTCTTTAATGGAGCAGTGGTGATGGTTGCTGTTAGATGTGACACTTGACTGGCTTGTTTGTTGTTTCTTTTAAGCACTCCAAATTTTTTTTCGATCTTCTCTTTTTTTGGATTAGTCAGTTATATACTAGTCAGTATTTACTGATTTGAATATTTGACATTAATATAGGTGTTTTTGTTATGTAAGCACCAAGTGGAAGCTGGACATTTACTAAATTAAATAGAAGTGATGAGCCGACTCTAATAGCTTTGCATGTCATTTTTTTTAGCCTTCTGTGTAATGGTGCAATTTATTTTATGCCAATAATTTGAATGATTCTGACAAAATATTATACATCATACAAATATAAAACCCTAATTATTTTGTTGTCCGACAAGTTCCCCTCCAACACTATTTTGTGAAGGGACCGTTGCTGCATGACTGTGATATGTTTAAAGACATATAAAGAAGCCAGAGCATTTCCCCCCCCCCCCCTTATACCAAAATGCTATATGGATGCAACCAGACCATTCTCTAACAGTGGCACAGCGTGGTGAAGACAGGTCTGACTACATTGCTAAATTTGAAAAATGTTGGTTGGTGAGAACCAACCAACATTTTTCAAATTTAGCAATTCAAAAACAGGCAGAAACAGTTTTACTCCTCCATAATCTGTCTATACTTTACCTCAAGCTCTGTATTCAAACCTGTAACAGACAAGTGCTCCAATTTTCTCATGATTTGCCATCTCCCTCACCCTTTCAAAAGGGAGAAACTCCGCTAAACTGGATCTTATTGCTTGAATCTTTTCTTTGCAGAAAGTTCCGGTCTCACAGGAGCAAAGGTTGTAAACTCATTTGTGACAAATTCCACTTCCTCTGACTACTGTAACAGTTCTACACTCTGACTGAAACAACTTAAGTTCATAAATCTACTGTAGCGCTCTTCATGTTCTTACTATCGCTACTCACTGTGGTACAGTATATTAGAACTGCTGCACACAGTGTGAAATACTTACAAGAAAGGACACAAATCTATCATTATATCTCACACTAGGTTTAAGGAAAGAGCTGCGTTTAAAGCTAAACCTGTTGGCCAAAATAGTACAGAAGAAGATCATCTCCTACTACTTAAGTAAGGGTTGCCTTGTTTGTCCAAAATAAAATGATGGTATTGGTTGAGAACCTTTTTCTGCCAACTAGTGACAAATTGACAGCTCGTATCATGAGAACCACTGTGTTTCCAAAACTGTCACAGTTAAACAGCAGTGAGGATCCTGAGACAGATTAGATCTTTTACATCTCACGATGATTTAATATCATTTGGTTTGCAGCAATCAAAGTTTGTGACATCATGACATCAACATGGTGGTTTATTCAGATAAGATGTGCTCTGACCATGTTTAAGTATGCAAGAGCTACCAAGTTTTGTACAATGAAACCATATAATGAATGAGTGTGAATGAAAAGGAAATTTGTAGATATAGATGTTTGGTTCAGTCTAGAAAATAACTGTTGTCCTTACACTTATAGCTGTGGTAGATGTACACACAGTAAAACACCACATTTTAACCATTTTTCATTGACTAAGTCGATTTTTGAAAGACTGCTATAGACAGGAGGGTTCAGATGCCAACAGCCCATTTCACTGATCTCATACAAATTCAGAGCACGTCAATTAATTTCACCTGTCTGATACCCTACCTCATACCCAACTACCCCCCTCTCTCACACACACACACACACACACACACACACACACACACACACACACACACACACACACACACACACACACACACACACACACACACACACACACACACAGTACAAGCACACTCACTCCTACCTTACCCAGACCTTTACCCAAAAACAAAGTGTTCTTTACCTCTGAGAATTCGGGGCTAAGGAGAGGATGGTGAATCATGGGAAACGCACTACGAAGCAAGGGAGACAAGGTGCACTGCACTCCACTTTGACAGAAGTTCGCTTTTTATACGCTGTAAAAGGGGGCAGGGACGAAGCGCCTGAAAAAAGGCCAGTCAGACGTTGACGTCAGCGCGCTGTGGAGACTTTGACAGCCCGGCCACCATTATGGGAGCTGAAGAGCTTGATCCATGACAGCGAGCTGCTATAGCTGTGACCCAGAACCTGAAATGTGTTGAATCCCACCTCCTACATGTCCCTTAAAAGCCTCCGCTCAGCGGCTCTGTTGTTCTTTACCTTTGTGTTGCGTTCACAGGCTGAATCTGTTCATATTGTTTCAACATGGAGGTTCTCTTTGAAATGCTGGATTCAGAGGAATTTGTTGTCTTCTGCCAACGCAGATTTATGCTCATCAACTGGTTTTCTCATTACTGCGGTTCGGCTGCAGCAATGTGATGTATATAGAGGCTTTTGTACAGTGTTACAGGTGCGATAGCCTGAAGCTGCAGATCTTGTGTGAGGAGGTGTGTGTCCTGCTGGAAGCCGAGGCTGCCATGCCCCTGTGATCCATATGGTCATTGTCAGAGGCCCTGCCAGGGCTCAGCCCCATATCAGCTCGCCTGTTCCCCTCACTGGCTCTCGCTGCCAGCCAGGGGAGGAGAGAAGAGAAGAAAGGAGAAGGGAGGGGAACGCTGTTTGTTTGTTTGCTTGCCTGCTTTGTTTTATTTAGGGGTTTTTGCTGATCACAGTAGGGACCGGTCTAGAAATGTGGCTTTGCTGTGCAGGGCAGACTGGACTCCTGAATCAGCGATGGAAGCTTTCAGATTTTCTGTTAGAGTGAGAAGCGAGGGACACGGGTCCTTTGATGGAATGAGATGGCAGTGTTAAATGCTGTACCTTGCTGTTGCTTCTAATTAAAGCGATCGCAGATTGTGACAGGCTGTATGTACAGATATAAAAGCTTTTTTCTTCCTGCTATGCTTGACTCCTTTTAGCAAGAATGTGTTAGCATCCTCAGCAAAGTACACCAGCTCAATCACCCACATGCTGCCATGGAATATGTGTATATCCAATCAATAAGAGTGAAGAGCTAGTCCCTAAGCCTTTTGACTCCTCTTCATTTTTGTGGGGGTGTGTGGGTGCTTTCAACAGTGCTTGTGCTTTTATTCAACCATCATATCAGCTGTTATTTTGGTAACACTTTACAATAAGGTACACAAAACCCTGAGCAGTCAGTCCCAAAGAAATAGGAGTAAACGGGTGAATTACGAACTAATAATTCCCAATAATTTAAAATCAATGACTGTATAAAACATACTGCTACAGTAGATATTATGTTAGTGAGCAGTATCTACTGCTTATTTAGATGTTAGGTATTTGTGATAATCTGAATTGTAAATAGTCAAATATTGGCTATACGGTCAGGGTTTATCCCAACTGCAGAGAACACCAGGCCTTACAACAAATTCAGCAGTACAGCAATGTAGTTATGTTATACTCACCTGGTTTCTCTAAAAGAATTGCTGTTTTCATTGCCTATTTATTTCTATTTGCTTCTCTTTTTTTTTTTTAAATGCTTTTGAGATGCTGTCAATGACGCTTCCTGCTTAAATGTTTCATGTTAAGAGCCTTCCTGTGGCTCAAAAGGCGTAATCTTTCCCATTCTAAGGCGGCTTTTAATTTAAAACATCTGCAGGAAGTGTTGAGGTAAATTTACAGTAATTTGATATTGATTGATAAAATGTGACAGAATGAAATGATCGTAATTAGTAACCGAGAAGAGCATTTCTAAGTGTGACGCTGTTGTGGTACAGATGGAGTAAGCGTTATGGAAATGTAGCCTACATTATGCGGAATCAAAACCTCATATGTTTATGAAAGTGAAGGTCATTCTCAATATTTCCTTTTACCTGGCCTTTATTACTTCATGCCATTTCTAAAGACTTGGCTAGTATTTGAATGTCAGCTCTGATTTATAAAGTTAAAGGTATATTAAAAGCCTATGGTTCGCTATTGCCGGCGTGATACTTGAGTTTGAGATACATTTCTTTCTGTAGCAAAAATAGAACTTAGTTTCGACACTGAGCTTCATAACAGGTACTCCTCCTGGTCAATTATAAGAAAATTCCCAGACAGTTAATCACAGTGGAAAATTCTAAATCGAACACTATCACATTCGCTCTCATATATTTCTTTAAAGATTCCCTTAAAAGGGTTATATTTCAGTTTTCAGGAAGTACTTAATAGCTATTGCTTAAAGAGAAAATGTCTGCCATAGTGTTACAATGTCAAATTTGAGCAACTTATTAAATGTGTCCAAAGTTTCAAATCATGATAATGACGTAAACATATGTAATATAAATTGCTTTGAGAAAAAAATTCAGGCTTCAGACTGCACTAAACACTCAATTCAATGAACTGACATTGTCTTGTCACAGATTTTTATATATTGTCATCTGTTCCAGGAACAGCACACCATGAAGTACAGGGACATGCCCATCCATACTCAGTCTGTCTTTAATAACAAAAACAGTTATGCCTAAACTCATGTGTGCACCTAATATATTGAAAAAAAAAATATACAACTTATGATTGAAAGACTAAATCCAGGAGTATTACCCACAATGAGCAGGTAATGAACGTGATATTTACCAAACATCCTGCTCGGATCTTTGCTGCTGTCCATTCTAATATTCCGGATCAGATTCAGGCTTAAATTTGTCTGGATGTATTTGTGAAGTTTTCACTTCAAGTCAAGAAAAAGAAATGATCTCAGTTTACAGTTTTCTTGTCCACACTGGCTTGATGCTGAGGCGGGGGGGGGGGGGGTCACAAGTACAGGGTGCTGCTGCTCTGCAGGCTTCCTGGAAGTTGGCCAATCAGAAGAAAGTGGGTGGTTAGGTAGGAGGGCCTTAAAGAGACAGAAGCTTCAAATGATTGTTTCAACAAGAGGATGAACTGAGCGGCTGCATAAAGCGCCAGAATAAGATAAATAAGGATTTATTATTTTTTTTATAATGTGTATCATGCAACGCTACTCTAATGGAGTCCCAGAATAAGAATAAAAAACCTGTAATTGAGCATAACAGGTTCCCTTTTGTTCCTGGCTCATTCATTGCTAAGTATTCAGAAATCTTTGTACCTTGACACTCAATTTTACTGTGTTGTCTTTGCCTTCATGCATATGTGATATAAAGGACACATCATTCAGTATTGCACTGATGGTCAGTGGCCATCCTGCTTTAAAGGAAATCTTCTGCACTCTAATTAATGACGAGCATTAAATGTTTTGGGGGTAAATTATCATACACAAAACCAAATATTTGTTGTTCTGTCTTCCATTTTCTGTGTGTGTATGTGTGTTGTGTGTGTTGTGTGTGTGGGGTGTGTGTGTGTGTGTGTGTGTGTGTGTGTGTGTGTGTGTGTGTGTGTGTGTGGAGGACATTTGGCAAAGCAGTGCGTTTCTTACCATGTGTAGCTGCTCTGAGTGCCATCTCTGTCTAATGCATAATCCAAGCAGCCCTTCAGCCATTTGGTCTGGCCTCTCATTTTTTTGTGTGTGTGAGTGTGTGCTGTTTTTCAGTGTTCTTCATTTCTATCATCCCCCTCCTTTCTTCCACTGGCCTGCTCCTCCTCCGCTCTTTCTTTTTTCATACATAGTACAAATCAAAGGTTTCGTTTTGGGTGCAGAGCAGTATTTGGATGCAGCAGCATCAAACAACACTACTGTGCAACAGTATGATTACTGCATGTATTTACATGTATGACATGAAGTGCTTCACAAAAATTGCCTTTTTGTGAAAAGCTGTTTACCTACATTACTTAAATCTGGCTATATCTTGTCTGGTTGCATGCTTTAACACAACAGGAAGATCATTGGTAATAGTTATAATTTCGATATAATGTAGATAATGTCTAATAAATTGTTACATTATATCCATCTGCGATACTGTCACAGTCTGGTTCACCATCTAGTCATGATAACATTTTACTTACAGTACAGATTATGAGGTTGTGGGGACTTTGCTTGTCACACAATACCTCTGAGTCTACAATAGCTGTGCGATATCATATCACTCATGATAATATTGTCATGATTTTTAATATGATGAACAATATTTCATTTTGTGATCATTTCAAAGTCATATTTTGACTTGTTGATGTAATGATCTCATACTGTGACACAGTGTAATGGCATGACGTACGCTAGCAACAACAAGCATGGCTGAAAGCAGCTTCCCAGTGGAGGAGTTGGTTCAAAAAAGAGGATTGACTTCAGTAGCGTCAAGTAGTTTTATCACAAAAGATCAGATGTACAACAAACCAGTGTTAGTTGTTACTGAATATTTGAAGGCAAAGTGTTTGCGTTTATGCTGACATACAAAACCATAACACTTATTTTGTTAAAAATGTACATTCTTGAAATCAGTAATGGAATAGTATTTATTCCCATCATGATTGCATAAATAGTGTATAGTAATTTTATTTTAAGGCCATATCACCCAGCCCTACTCAACAGTGCAAACAAGCCTGGGTGATCCCATAGTTTATACATTTTCTTTCCTATTCTTTTATACACTTTTTTTTTGTATGAATTGAAAACAAAAATAATCACAAAGATAATGCCTTTTAATCGTGGCCCACTTTTTTTTTTAGCAATTATGTTTGTCATTAATATGTAATCTTAACCAATGGGAACTATGGCCAGAAAAAAGAACCAGGTCATAAAAAAAGGCTAAATTTGTTTTGTTTTTTATGCAGATTTAGTTTTCCTCCAATGTGACTACATCTGGGAAAATATTAATCCATCATTACTCACAACCCCGATAAATTTGTCAAATTCTACACTGATTTAGTTGTACAGAAAACTGGAGTGAGGGCTTTCATGGTGGCTTGTTTTAAAACAAACTGAATATTGCAGTAGATTACTTTTATGTAATTATCTTTAACCTTCCATTGGCATATTCTTTGTTAGACTTAGAAACTGAAGTCATCAATCAGCTGCTTATTCCTGCCTCTTTGCACTGGGGTTGCAGCATTGAATTAGTGCATATAACAATATATTTTGAAGAAACAGTCATCTATTTTGAGTTCTTAGTAGTTAAAAAAAAAAAAGTATGAGCAGCTTCTTGTTGTGAGAACAGTATAGAGACATACAGTACAGTACATGGGGGCAGCATATGTTTGGCTCATAATGACTTCCTGTTTTCCCCCTACTGAGCTGACAGCTAACATTATCCAGACCTATGTCTATTGTATGGACACCGAACCACAGATGATCTTTGAACCAGTTCCTCCTTCTATTATCAGTCATTTCTATCAGTGGAACTCGACTCCATCGACCCGCTGAGTTTGAAAAAAAAACAGAAACACACATCTCGATCTCGGAGACAGCGAAAGATAAAGGAAGAGCATGCCCTCAGCCTATCACAGATATAAACAATATAAGCCATCCCAGCCTAATATCATACAGTTTATTACACTGTTGGTAGAACATCTCTGCCTTGGAATTGTTTTTTTATGGATTTATTACTTTTTGTTTTCCTCCTTGTGTCTGTGCATTTTTGTTGTTAATTCTTCAAAGTGTCACACAGTGTTTTCCTGTACAAGCCAAACCCAAAGTCTCCTTCATATCATTACTTGTGTAGGTAAAGTGTTGAGCAATATGGACATTGCTTGAATGTTGTCACCTATACATTCCTGGATAGATGTTTTTAGGGCTGGAGTTTAGGTTTATGGGCTGCTGCCATCTTGCCACTGGTTTAGAGAGAAGAAACAGATAGGCCGAGACAGCTGTCAATCAAATAAACACACATGGCATGATGGATTTCTTTTTGGAAAAAACGTTTACCCATTTTTGCAGAAAATCTTTTGTCCTGTCACTTATAGTGGTTGTTTCTTGATGTGAATTTATGTGGAACATATTTGTTTTTGCTCATTCAGACTTGAGGCAAAACTGTTCTATAGACTCACAAAAAGGAAAGGCTGAACAGACCTATTTTAAATTTTTAACATCTGCGACAATCCTGCTCAACAGAATTGGTACATTATTTCCATGTCAGTCAGACCAGTAAGGTTCAAACCAGATTCTCAGATTTACAGTGAAAACGATAAACGATGTGAACCATAAATACCAGTACAGAGGGTCACATTAAATGAAGTCTAGTGAGAAAAGATGCCAGATTTTCATAGTGTATTGAAGGTTTCAGCTGTTCGTACATCTGTATAATGATAATAACTCAATTCATGGCCGACGTTGTTTTTATGTTGTTGTGTTTCTGGCTTTTATGATCGTTTTGGCTTCCAGTCAAAAAGGTTTTGTATAACTGAGTTTATGTTTGACTGACAAGCAGGGTGACTATAACGTGCTCACCTACCAGACCCAGTTGTACATTACTAAGGAAGTCCTCCTAACCATATAACCATATAGGTTATTTTTTTCCGACCCACAGCAATGTTTCTGAAATTAGTGCCTCTGGTTAGGGTCAAAGTACAAAAACCACTTGGTTAGGGAAAGATAAAGATTTGGGATGAAATGATTACTTGAAACATGTTGTGTGTTATGCAATCTTTATCGTCATAGCAACAGCAAACAAGTTTTTAAAAAAAACTGGAACCTGAAACACTTGCACCCAAGTCTATTTTTTATTGAACCGTCCACCCAACACGTTCCTCCAAAGAAATAAACGCTTCAATCATATAGACTTCATATGAACTCTGTCCCTTCTTCTGGACACCAGACTGTCATTATTTATGCAACGCTGGAGGTTGCTTAACTTTAAAAATGTAACTGCGGGTCGTACTATGCTGCTTTTACGACAGACCTTTGTGGTCGTGTTTTGGAGGACTGTCTTAAAATGAAGGATGATGCTGTGAAGTTGTCCTCAACTCTTCATTAAAAGGTTATATTTAAACAAATACCTGAGAACAAGACATATGTGCTAACGGTGAATGTTAAACATATTTTGTAGTAAATACATAATTAGAAATAATGATTTTGATTTACAAAGTGAATAACGCATTAAATGTATGGATAACTGATATATTACAGCTCTGAGGAAAATGTCCATCCCCCAGTTGATTAAAAAGTCTTGAAAGACCCTTATAGCAGAAATTAGGTACAGTAAAGCCAGAAAACCTTTCAGCACAATGTAACTTAAAAGATATTAAATTCACACTTTTTCAGAGTTCACTGCCACTACAAGTATGACACAAGCGATCATACCAGTGTTTGCAAATCTGTTGAACCTGCTCAGCTCTGGTTAGCACCGATGAGTATTTGCTGTGAAAGCTAAGTTGTGTTCCATTCTTTATATATTTAAGCCTGTGTTTGTTTTATTGTCACGTCAGGAATGCCTCTAAGAGGTGAGGCATTTAACAACATTTGATATTAATACTTGATCCTATAGTTTACTTTATACTCCATATACTCCATGCTTTACTTCACAAACATACTCTTCAAGGAAACTTCTCTCCATTCCCTCCCAGTGCTGTGAAACTTGCAAAAATAATTGCATAAGTCTTCATTAAGGAAAAGGTAGAACCTTGACACATATGCTTTAGGCTACCAAGACTTTTGTTCTGTTTTTGTAATTTTTGTTGTTTTTAATCTGAAGTCACGCAAGCCGACACGTGTTGAAAAAAAAAACCGGAGTTTTGTGTTTTAATGTGTTTTACACACTGGAAATACATAATAACATATTATTATGAAATAGCGGTGTCATGTCTGCTGCAGAATGTGTGGAAGTACTTGCTCTCTCGTTGACACATTTAAAGCAGCAAGAAGCCCTTTTTTCTTCGCTGTGCTCTTTCTGGTGTAACAAGGCTAGATGACCTGGACTTGATTGGATGTAGCTGTTATCTGTAACCGTTAACATACAGACATGAAAAAAGAACATCAGATTGACGTGTTTCCCCATGATGAAAGAGATGTTAAGGTCATGCCTTTGAGAAATATTCCAGCATGTTTGCAACTTTCCAACAACATTCTCCACAGTGTGATGACCTGGTGCTGCACTCAAGTCAAGGGATGCTGAGGAGGAAGGTTGTGGCACAAAACACAGGACTTTGACACAGAAACCAGGTTTCTGCACCCTTTGTCCCACTTCCTATTAGAATTAGGGTGCTAATTTCAAGTTGAGGTTATAAAAAAGTTTTGATCAAATAACTGTTCTTGTAACTAAACATGCAGAAATGTTGTTCCCCCATCCTGCCAGGGAAAGACATTAGAAAATATAAGCTCTGTGGTAGTCTACTCCGTCGCTACTGTTTACTGCAGCTGTAAAACGGTCGATGAATTGTGGATAAATCAAATCAAATTAAAGGTGTCACAACCTTGGAAATTTGTAATTTTTTTTTAATCACCATTCCAGTTAGCAGCCTCGGTCAGCAGAAGTGTCACATGCACAGACCCACGATCTGCTATTAGAGCATGCCCAGTATTTATTCATCTGGCCAGTTACGAAAAGTCACACCAGACATTCGATTTAAAACCTCTTTATTGTAAAATACAGAGAGATTTATCTGGGGAACTTATTGTAGGCTTAATCAGCATTGTGCAAACATGCTTATCAGCTGCTTGAATGTAACAGAGGTTCATTCATACGTGACAATCCTGCACTATAAAGTGCTTCAAGTTGTCCAAACATAGTCACAAAAATGTCAAAGCAATACATTTCTAGGAAATAGGCGTATTTGCTGTCTTGTCAAGAGTTAAATGAGAGGTTACCTTAGCATAAGAATGAACGCAGCAGGAAAGATCTAACAAGAGTCCCTGCAGAGGTTGAAAATGACCACTCATTCGCCTTCACTTTAATCCTGCATCTAGCTTCATTTTGAGCATACAGATCTGATGATGGACTATCTATTTAATTATGCTTTTGTTACCAGGGAGTGAATGTTGTAGGGAACACAATAAGGAATACAGCGTCTTGACAGTGAATTTTTTTCAAATTGTTCATTTGCATTGGCTTTGAGCAACTTGCCAATACATTAAATACAGACATTAAAATGCCCACTGCATGCATCGAGGAACATCAAATTGAGAGGACACAGACATCCTACTGATTGCCATATGCCGTAAAAACGCTCAGTCCTGTGTTGAGAATGTCGAGGAAAGCATCAACGCCGAGCCCTCCCTGAATGTGAGCCAGCGAGTGTCTTTTATGTTTGTGTCAGTTTGGGCTGTGATGATGCAAGAGAGGATGGGATGCACGGGAGGGAGATTTGGAGAGGAGAAGGGCAGAAACGAAGGGATGCGAAGCAGGGAGAAAAGAGGGGAAGAAATGAGAGGTGTGGCGTGAAGAAAGGGATGAGCCAGTAAAGAAGAGGAACGGCAAGGGAGAGAGAAAGGGGGAGGAGAGGAGCCTGTGCTCAGACACAGCCCTGTGTGTTGCCATGGTGCAGGCTCAGTCAGAGCTGCACAGTAGCTTTGCTGCTCAGCTCGCTAATTACCAGAGACTGCGATGTTGATACGCAGGCGACCAAAGCCTTCTGGTTTTCCAAGAGCTTTTTTGGCGATGACACAACATTCAAGGAACAAATCATTTTTTTATATGTAGAAAAATATGTCTGTGGTGATGTAGGAGCACCAACTAAAAATGCAACAGAGACATGTGCCATGCACCATGTGCACCATGTGCACATACCATGGTATGTGGTGGACAGCATTATTAGACATTTTAGTGGTGCTCTGCTGTGTCAGCCACGCCACTTGTGTAATATAAAGAGCTCTTCTAGCCCAGAGCGTCATTGTCCATCGACTGCCGCTGCTTACTAAGAGCCTGCAGATCCTGATCAGCCTGCTTATAAAACCCAATATGGGCCATTGTGGATTAATATTCACCATTAAAATTTCCAATTATGTAATCAGCCAAATCCAAGCCCTGCGTATGTTCACTAGGATATCTGAGCAGGCGGGAACGAGGCAGGGGCGGTCTGAATGACAGGAATGATGCAATACACCAATCCATGCGCCCAGAATTCAAGAAAATGGGTGTTGCTGCTTGAACAATATCTTGGTGTGTTACAGAAATTCAGCCTGGCATTTATAATGTATTAATGTTTAGTGTAACCAGGTTTAGTTTAACACCTAAAAGTCGTGGATTGGTCTTTTTAAAGGTTCTTTTCAAATATTTGTATTGTGAAGCAAGTGCAACACTGTAATACAGCTTTCTGTTGGGTGGGCGTCATGCTTCTTTTCCAACACGCACAAATATGAAGGACAATAGATGGTAATTTAAAGCTTCTTAAGATGAGAAAATTACGTGTGTGTTGTTCTGTTGATGAAACAAACTTGTCGGTGAGATCAAATGTTTTGTTCTGTTTTTACTCATTGTTGTGATTTATATTGTGCACAAACACTGACTGTGATTATGTGAGATAGACAGATAGATAGATAGATAGATAGATAGATAGATAGATAGATAGATAGATAGATAGATAGATAGATAGATAGATAGATAGATAGATGATCGATCAATCGATCGATCGATCAAATGTTGTCGTTACAGCAGCGGCATGTACAGGGCAAAGCAATAAATTACAGAATATAAAATAGAGGTTGTAAAAATATTAAATATAAAAAATGACATCTGTTTTCATAAATTTCACAAATTCACCAAAAATATTGTTTTGTTATATAGCTGCTCATTTCCAAATATTAACAAATGGGCCTTCTACTGCTGCAGCTAATGGTTTGTCATATTTCTGTTCTGTTTTACAGAATGTTAGAAAAACAAACAGAACAATTTCCTTCACACTCTTCCAGTCCAGTTATGTCTTCAAATCACTTCTTCTGTCTGACCAACAGTCCAAAGCTCAGAGATTTATTTTTACAATGATTAAAAAAAAAAAGTCAGGATCGACTAATAGTTGCCATTTAAAAAGAAAAACGATAATCTTATTGAATTAGATCGATAACACTTTCTCATCCGTATGCTAAATAGGAAGTTCCAGCGAAGAGACAATTAGCTCAGCTTCGCACAAAAACTGGAAAAAAAACAAAAAACCTCTCTAATTAACGCATTGTATATCATTTGTTTAAAAAACAAAGTGTAAAACAACAGCTAGTGGTTTTATGGAGAAGTCTGTGCTGTGCTTTTTCTTGAATGGATGTGGTGACTTCTTGTCATTACTGGTTGCCTGGCAACCAGCCAGGAGTTATAATGAGCTTTTTGTTCAAAACATAAACCTTTGTATATCCGCAACTGTTGTTTTTACACCTCATTTTTTTGAGCAGATGAAACAAAGAAGATATCATCTATTTGCTCTCTTTTTCCAGTCTTGAGGCTGAGCCTCTTGGACGTAGCTTCATATTTGAAAGACGAACATTTAGTTAACTGTCAGCAGCTGGGAAAATATTTTCCCAACATATCAAACAATTAATTTAAGCTCTATTTCAAAAGGATGGTTTTCATTTTTAAGCACTCATTAATTTTCTTATCAACACATCCTGAACTCAAAACTACTGTTTATCTTGCAGCATTCATTTTGTATTCCGGTGGCTGCGGTCCATTTTGTCTTCATATCCTGTCCAACAAAACAGGTTTGTTGTGTTTTGACAGCCAGCTGGTTTACAGTGTTTTATCACAGGAACCCCTGTTGGAGCATTAAAGGTTTCAGTGTTTTCAGATCAGTGTGTCATCTCTCCAGTCATGTAAGATGGCCACTCTGATCTTGGCCGAGATGCATTCTTTAGGGGACAGTGTGTTTTGCCGGAATACAACCCAAGGTGGGCAGAGAAAAATGGCAAATCTGGACCCTCGACAGGAGGCAGATTGATTTGGCAATCACCAAAGTGCTACAAACGTTTAAAACAATGCCCTGTTTTTCCCTCTGCTGTTTGGCGCTAAATACATAAGCATATGGATAAATGTGCTCATGTATTCATAACTATCAGAGGGAAAATAGAGGCACGGCACTTGTTTTTGTTGCCTCGCTCGTTGTCCTACTTACTGTAATTCTTCATCACTTTCAACACCTACACTTATTGTGAGCCAAAACTCAAGCAAGGGTAGTGAATGGAGATATGCGAGTGTGTGGGTGTTCCCGAGCGGAGCTTATAGAAGTGCACGAAGCCTCAGCCATGACAGGAGGATCTCTGCTGCTGTATGTAGCGGCAGGCTGAGCCCCATGGGAGGCGGCTACGAACTGGTTTTCTTTGGCCTTTAGGTCAAAGTTAGCCTTGTTGTTTTCACTATATTATTTTTTACAGTGGATCTCCAAGTAATCTGTATTTGCTCTCCACAGTTTTATCACTGTCTCGTGATTTTAATTTGTGCACCAGCACAGTCACATTTTTTTTTTTTTAAAAAAGCGCAAAACACATGACTGTGTGAGTGAAGTCTTGTTGAGTTAGAGGTAGGTAAAGGAAAGAGAAAAACAAATCCTTTATTTATTTATTTTTTTGCAATAAAGTGCATTCGAGGGGTTTGAGGATCATCGTGGCCCTGGGGGAAAACTGCTCGCAACGTCATTGGGACCATGAAGCAAATTCATCGTCCAATGTTCTCAATTAAAAGGAAGAAAAAAGTCTAAAATTGGACGGGTCTAAATGCAGCTCAGAAGATTGTGTTCTGGGGTGCTCAGGAAAGGACTGAGGAAAATGAAGGCGACAAAAGTGAATCAGAGCAAAGTGCGCCAGCAAAGCAGAGTGCTCTCATTGAAAAGGGACAGAGCATTGTGGACCATCGGCTGTGTTGGGTGAGAAATAGTTACAGATTGTTAACTTTTATGTGAATCCCTTTAACTGCAATGAGTTACTTTTCTCGGTTAGTAAGTTTGGGATGTAAGTAGAAAGTTAGGACTGATAGAAGGCAGCTTAAGAACATTTTAATGTCGTAGTTGGTTGGCTCTCATTTTTGCACAGTAAATATGAAGCTACAGCCAGCAGCCAGTTAGCTTAGCTCATCTGAAAGACTAGAAACAGCTGGCTTAGCTTTATTCATGAACAAAAGTCCACCTGCGAGCGCCTTTGAAGCTCACTCATTAAAAGATTTAAAATCATTTGTTTAGGCTAACTATTTGCTGTGCTCTTTACGGATTCTCAAGAAAATATGTGGATTTCCCATGATGTCAAACTATTGCGTTAGTACAGTAAGGTTTCCTTTCAGATAACAGGTTGGGATGTGATATTTTACAGAGCTTCAAGAGATGAGATGTAAAGTGTTACGCAGTTATACCAATAGTTTTAAAAACTGTTAAATCTCAGTCAATGCAGATCAAGTCAAGTCCATTTTATTACCCAAATCTATAAAACCTAGAGCCCTTTATAATCTGAATAGTATTTGATATGCTCTATCCTTGGACAGTCAACTGAAATACATTGTGCATATTTAACTTCTAACATGTTCATCTAATCGTGAACACCTACATTTGATGTCTCCTGTAGTTGCTCCTTGCCATCTCCAGAATTCACTCTTGCGTCAGTGAAGAGACTGATTATGAATTATGAGTTTAATTTCTGGATGTTCGCTAAACTGTTAGTGGATGTTTTTGAAGTGTCATACCTTGTCATGTCCAACTAAGACTGTTACCTCAGTAACATCATCAGCATCTTCATAGATTCACACAAACAAACCAGCAAACACATTCAAATCAAAATAAACCCCAAACTGTATGTATTAAAACAGATTAAGATGTTCTCATTACAGCAGCAGATTAATACACTCCTGTTGACTGAGGAAGTAACATTACAGCGGTAAAAGCATCAAAATGGCAGCGCTTTAGTTGTGTGTGGTTGTGCATTGTCACCGATACTTACAGTAGCTGATGATCCAAAACACCAGAGAGGACGGGGTTCAGCAGCTCCTTCAGCTTGGCAACAAAGGGCAGCAACTAGTCGAGAGCGCTGAGCTAACGTGCTGCAGTGACCTCTGATGTCGAGGAAGAGGTGGGGGTGGGAATATGTGAAGCATACTGATGACACTCACACATGACAGGCTTCCTTTTGTATGGAGCCTCACCACGGGACATGTGGTGACTTTCACTGGAGCTGTTACTTTGTGACTGAGCCTCCTGGTGCCGGCTGTGTGATGGCGAGATCAGGGACTGATGAAATTAGCAGTACAGTAATGCAGCAACAATGAATGTATCTGGTTAAAAAATCAATAAGGATTATCGACTGGTTTTATTTTTTACAGTTGCCATGTTTAGCACAACAGTTGGCTGTTGCCATGAAGGGGAGCACCTGCAATTCTGTTACGAGCAGCAGCATTTGAAAAGCAGTCAGAGAAATAACACTGAGACATCACTTGTAATGCTGCTTTATATAAATGTACAGTACTTCATAGAAAAGAATAATGCTTTAGATTTATAGTTTTTATAAATCAATTAAAAGATTAATCTGCAGCAATTTTGAATGTCAGTCGGTTGAAGCCATTTATCAAACTAAAATCCTCTGGTTTCTGCTCATCAGGTGGACATGTTGTCTCCTTTCTTTGGTTTTAGTGAATTTATATTAAATATTTTGGGGTTTGGGGACATAATAAGCAATCTGAAAACTCACTTCTGGAAATTTGTGATGGGCATATTTTTTTTTTTATTTTTTTTTTTTTTTTACCAAGTTAGATTGCTTAGACAAAGAGAGCAATTAGTTGCAGCCCTGGGTAAAAACATAAATACTGTTTTCTATTGTTCAGTAAACCTGCTTTTCTTAAGATGAACATTATTTTGTTGAAAGCTACAGGCCACACCATTTTTTTCCCCACTTGAAATTGCACCGCTGAAGTAAGTGTGATGGAAATCATGAAGCTGTTCTACTCCACTGGGAGAAGCCTCAGGAGGCCGACTTGATGACTTAAACAGCGATATTTAATGACAGACTCGATTGAGTAGAGACAGAGTGACAAGTGTAAAGGTGTCTTGTCAATCCATATCTGACGTACTTTCTCCTGGATCCCCATTATTATTCTCTATCAAGAGTTTCTATATTGCCTGATAAGAAAACACGAGTCTCAGCCTTGAAACTTGGTTTAATCCAGGAATGCCAGACTGTCTCCTGAACACAATATATACTTTATATATATGATATATACCTAAATAAAATCCTGTCATGTTTTTGTTTATAACCTAATCACACAAGAGGCTTTACATTCTGTACAGCATATAACACCCGCTGTCCTGAGACCCTCCTTTCAGAAAAAACACCTGGAACATTCTACTTTGTTGCTCCGGTGCACAAGCAAATCACTATTAAAATAGAATATGCATCCTAATAATTTTTTAAAGAATAATTCTAGTATAAAATCTTATTAATGGCACTATACATAGTAACCATAGTGTTATCAACATAGCAATGAGCAAAAATGGCTGAAATCCTTATCACGATATTCATAAGGTTATTTTATGATGTCAATTTATATTACTCTATGCTAAAAGCATGAAAAATAATCAAATTGATCTTTAAATGAATGAACTGTGCTCCAGTTTCAGTGTTATGCATACATGAAAACAATTCAACTCAGACCTTTTAGTTTTTTGTTTCAAAATGTTCAAAATGTATGTGTTTGAATGGCAGACATTTTCAGAATGGTAGCATGATAAGATCATGTAGTTTAAAAAGTGATAATACTGAACTATCACCCATTTCAAACAGAGTCCTCATTTACAGCAGACATTTTGTCTTGTCATAGACAAAAAAAACAAACAGACGTTAACTACTGTAACAACATTAACAATGGTTCACTTCTGTTCAAGGGTCCCAGTGGGCCAGCATGAGAAATATCAGCCATCGTTATTGTCAGTATTCACAGCCTGTGCTATCCCCACAATGGTATGTAAAAATTGCACACCCTCTACACACTGCATATATGTTAAAGACACACAAACACACACACACCGTCAGGTTCGACGAACAATACGATCAGCAAACCTGTAGATGGCCTTCCCGAACAGCACTGTTATGAATATTCGTTACACTAAGTACTTTTCCCTCTGTGGCTGCACTTGTGAAGGTCAAACTAGCCAGCTCTCATTTGGAGCTGCTCAGCATGACAGAGAGGTAAGCCAGAGCACGCTTTTGTAATATTACATAAAGATGAGGAGGGAGCGCTGCTGACAGCTGTGACGGGCTATTAATTATAGTTTCATAGATGTGCGTCCATGGTGTGTGTTGGGAGGGTTTGGAGAGGTGGGGGAGGCAACACAGTCAAAATGCTCAATCATAGCCATCAAATCACAAAACTTTGAGCTTTAATGGGGCCGTTTTATGGGTGAACTAATTATTTCCTCATTGAAATGAATGCCTGAATTCAGATGGCACTGTAGAAGGAGAGAAGGAGCAGTTGACCTTTACCGCTGTGGGATTTTCTTTATTACATCTCGTTATTCCGCCTTTGTCCCTGACATTGAGTTTTAACCGTGTCTGTGAGTAAAACAGCTCTCGCTGTCATGTGTTCATCCATCTGTCACTTCTCCTCTCACCTTGCTTCTCGCCTTCCCTCCGGCACAGGGGATACAGGGTGAATGAGATGTTGGGTGCATGGTAATTGAGTCGGTATTGATTGGACTGCAGCGTGGCCTACGAGAAGCCAATGAGAGCCAGAGGATCAGAGCAGCACCACTGACTGCGTCTCTCATCCCACATTCTGCTAGAAAACATAAACCCAGTACCGCTAGAGGCATCTACATTTTCAGATAACACAAAGCACGTTATAGCATGTTTTCCTTGTTCTCCTGTCTGCTATAAGCGCTGACTTTAGGCCCAGGAAGAGCTTCCTTCAGCACCAGCTGCATCATTTGAGTGACTGGGCGCACCATCTGAGCGGGGTTGACTGTCATATTTCACTGCGACTGAGCTCCCATGTCACTGTACCTCGGTGAGGGAGGAACAGATATGGAAATGTTTGCTAAGGAGGAAGGGGTTATTGCACTGTCAGCACACAGTCGCTGTGCACAGAGTCCACCCTCTTATTCTTCCTCTCCGCTCCACCAATGACGGGGGTGACCCAAGTTGAACGTATCGCTGACGGTCAAAGAAGAAAGCCAGGGTTTATTTTTGCAAAGGTGTAACGGTACTGTCATCGGCAGGGATGCAGAGGCATCCACCTCTGCACATATGATGCAGGACACGCCAACATTTCTGAAATATTAGATTACTTGTTTGTTTTGGTTTGATGGCCAACTGTAAGATACTGGTAATACATCTAGAGAGACAGTGGGCTGCCATATTTCCACCTATAAGTTGCATAAAACATTTTGGGAAATATCCTGATTTAGCTTCTTCCTGAGAGTAAGATGAGATCATTTGCACCACTCACATCTACACAGGACACCATGAAGCTACTCCCCAACAACCAGCTAATTTAGTAATGCTGGCTCGTTAAAACAGCAGATTGATGTTTCTATGTTTTTCCACATATACAACATACTGTATATTATGTTAAATAGCTTTAGAGATGCTGGTAGGCCGATTTGTTTTCATTAAAGTTATCCTCTCATCTAACTGTAGACTAGGAAGCAATTCATCGTATTCCTCCAAACATTGAACCTTTTCCTTTAATGTAGATAAGGAACAATATATGTGCCTGACAAACCAGGTGATATTAAACTTGGCATAATCAGATGAAAAAGACTTGTCAGCTGATGCATTTGTGCATTAAATGGTCAAACATAATATAGATGATGGATATTCACTTAAATTGGTCATCCTGACTCCATTGCACCTACAGTGTCAAATCTTTAATATCCATTTGTCATGACAAATGACACAGACCCTTTTTCTCATGATCGTAGAAATTGTGTGTGTGTGTGTGTGTGTGTGTGTGTGTGTGTGTGTGTGTGTGTGTGTGTGTGTGTGTGTGTGTGTGTGTGTGTGTGTGTGTGTCTGTCTGTCTGTCTGTCTGTCTGTCTGTCTGTCAGTCTGTCTGTGTGTCTGTCTGTCTGTCTGTCTGTCTGTCTGTCTGTCTGTCTGTCTGTCTGTCTGTCTGTCTGTGTGTGTCTGTCTGTGTGTGTGGTGCGGCGGGGCAGCACTGAAGGCAGTTCAGGCCTATTGCCCTGCATGTGTAGAGCACAGAGCCGCATAAACTGCAGTGAGGTAACAGTGAGAAATGAAGCAAGGGGAGGTGGCTAGGCAGGCTTGCCTGCCAATGCAGTGCAAGCTCCGGTTACCATGGGAACACATTGATTATTTAACAATTTGGATGAACACTGTGCCCTGCACTTGCCAAGGTTCACTGGGAGTCTTTGTAGCTTTACAGTCCCGAGGGTCTGTGACCAAGTGAGCACTGTGTGGTGCAATGCCACCAAGACATGATACACATCCTCTGTGATGCTGAGAGACAGGAGTCAGACACACAACCTCAACTGGCAGAAGAGCAAGACGGTAGATTGATGAATTAAAACCAGATGAACAGATGGGTGAATGGATCTGGAGAGGGAGAGAAAAAAAAGAAAGCACAGTAGCGAGTGAGTTTCCGTCTTTTCTTGTGCTCTGTGGGGACTTGTTGTAATGATCTCATGCTGGGGAAGCAGTCTGGACTTATTGTCACTGTATGTACATGAGGTCTTTGTGTCCAGTATGCTCAGTTGCCTCCATATCTCAGCCTGTTTGTTTGGGCGTCCCTACAGTATTCTACCACAGCTACTGTAACTTTGTACTTACAGTGACATTGCAGGTGGGCAGAAGTAAAGAACAACGACTGTCTGTGTAAACAGTCTTTAATAATTCATGTTATGAATTAGAAAGAAATATCTGTCAGTCCCACACACACACACACACACACACACAGTATGCCTGTTGTTAAATCTTTTGAGGCAGCTGTCAGTTAACGCGTGACCAGGATCTGGATATCTTATGAACAAAAATGATAAATGACTGTGGATTGCATTATGATCCAATGAGATGGCTTAAATTGTGGTTGAATCGGATTCATCTGTAAATTCCATCCATCCACCATGGCCATATTATTAAAATATAAAACCTTGAGATAGAATTGAGATAACGAAAAGGCTTATCACCAGGGGATAAATGCAGAAGCACCTGTGCTGGATGTCATTGTCCAGGTAATTAATCTAGGCCCAGATCACATGTACAAATGAGGTTGTCATATCATATTCTCAAAGTCTTTGAGGGCCAGTGCCAGGCAGGTGGTTTGTATTCTTGGGCAAATGGCGAGTCTTTCAAGTCTCTTAATGCTGATTGTTGCTGCATTTGAATATTTACTTTTACTTTTTCCTTTAATTAGCAAACACTTTGCCTTTTCAATATAGAGACTTAACAATTAATTAATGCTATAAAATGTGCTGCTTTCTTATTTGTCTTTAGTTGTTCCAAGTCTCAGAGTAAGTTAAAGTTCAAATCAAGTCTCCAGTCCTCGTTTGTGAAACTTAAGTGTGATTGAAGTCCAGGTCTCCGGGCTCACGTCTGCAGCTCTGGCACGGTACCACATCTGTAATCTTTCACTTCGTCACCAGTTGAATCTCTTGGTGCTGTCTGACCCACATTCACCTGCAACACACTGACAGACATTCCCATCCCCTTCTGGGCTTACGTCAGTCTGTAAGAGACTTGTTATTGTCTTCACCCTCCGTGACCCTCAACCTACCTCCTGTGGTAGGAAAATCCAGATACTGTAAATCAATGTTTGTCCACTGTTCGTCCTTTAAGGGACCATTATACTGTAGCACAGACGGCACCTTATGTTACCTTCAGTATGTGTTATTAATTTAAGATCTCACGGCCTTTAATCAGCTGTCTTATTTCCAGTGCATGTGGTGAGAGCAGGGTACCCACAGTCCCAAGAAGGGAGGGGTAATCCATTATAATCCAAGTTACCTGAGCAAATTGCTAAATGTTTAACAAACTCATGTTGAGATTACTCGCGTTCAGATTATCTTCCATTATTCCTTTTTGTTTGCTTGTTATGTGAGATTCAGATGGAGGGATTACGCAGCAATCCCAGGTCAGGATAATACTGCTGGTTTTACGACTGATGGGTTTATTGTCTTTCAGCTGGACTTGTAGGTTCACTGATCCCATTGGGTCGCATAGGTCCGCTATGATACTTATGATAAGCACTTCAGGCATTATACCATAACAGGTGTGTTTTTTCACATGTGGTCTGAGTAGTGGATTCAGTAGTTTCGTCTGTCACCAGGGGGACAACAGTAGCCAGCGTTTTCCCCTGTGCTGCCCTCAGGCTGCGTTTCATCACTTCTTGCTGTATCGACTTTGGTTTCATGGTTTTCATTCACAAGAGGCTGACGCTATCATGGCTGCCGTGGTTTTTCACACCCAAATCAAAGACGCTCTCACCATTAAAGTCTCTACTGGATTTTGGGCATGTGCAATGAGTCGGGGTCTAAGATGAAGGGAGGGAAGAGTGCAAAGCTTTCATGAAAAATGTGCAAACACAAGCACAGACGTGAGCATCTGTTAGTCCATATGCAGATTACAACGAAGGCCCGTTTGTGCTGACGGTGTGTGTGTGTGTGTGTGTGTGTGTGTGTGTGTGCGTGTGTGTGTGTGTGTGTGTGTGTGTGTGTGTGTGTGTGTGTGTGTGTGTGTGTGTGTGTGTGTGTGTGTGTTATTGTAGAGGGGGTGCTGGAGCCACAGCTGTCCAGAATCATCGCACATCACAACTGAGTGGAGCAGGTCAAATCTACAGCTCCTATTTTTCTGGAGAACCTTCACTACCGTGCAACTCAACACTGAGAAGTGTGAGGGTTTACGAGAAGCAAAGAGCTTGTGAGGTGCTTTTGATCAAACCTTTTTCGGGGGACTGTGTGTCAAGCAGCTGTTTTGTAGACGCAGAGGTGTTGCAGCCACATGCAGCTTGATTGAAAACCCTTAAAGGGAGGCTTTTTATACCACTCAAGTAGCTTAGTATTACAGTAAATGTCTTTAATGACGTATATCCAAGGAGTTGTTGGAAAATGTACAGTGCATAGAACAGCTGAGTATTTGAGTAATAGGTTTTTATTGTCTGAGATATGGCGATACAAACAAACATAAACGTATGTAACCCATCATTTATTTTCTTCTAGATTTCATGCTCTGATGTCTATCCCTTTGGTGAGCAGGGGAGGGAAGTGTGGGTCATTTTTAGTTCATTGCGCAGAACTACTTTACATGTCGAGGTTTTTTTTCTTTAAGATTTATTTTTGGGAATAATTGCCTTTATTTGACAGGGAAATTGAAGTGAAAGAGAATAGGCGAATAACATTCAGTCGAACTAGGAAACTAAGGAGAGAATATGAGCTTGTGTGTTATTCTCTGGAACCACTCGGCTCTTGGGTCGCTCCCACATCTAGATTTTTATTTCATTTTAACCAAAAAACATCCTCAGTTTTTCAGAAAATATATATAATAATATTGCAGCATGAAATTCATCTTATAGAGAATTTTGTCTGCACTGCTCATTATATATAGTTGTCAATTTGATCTATAAATAATATAAATAACAAAATTGAATGCAGGGTGATACTGGTAAACTCAGTTATGATATTTTAAAACTAATACCTCAATATCAATATACTGTATAGCAGTATAAATTGAGGCAGACTGTGGGAGCTTTTGAAACACTTTCAAAATAATGTCCAATGTGAATATAATGGACATATTAAGTAAGATAATTCCCTCACTAATTGTATTGGGCCTGAACACTCAGAAATTCAACCACTAAACTTTAAAGTAGCTTTAAGGCCTGAAAAAATGAGATATATTCTGACATTACTGTAACCAAATTCCAGATAATCCTGCATCTCATATCACTGGATGTTATCATATTATTTAATTGACAAGTCCTACATCTGTGTGCATGTAATAGCAGAGCAGTGTCACTGCAAAGTGGTATTTAATGTGTGATTCAGCAGGACGATCAGAGACGGCGAGCATCTACTGCTTGAACACGGGTAGTCTGTACATATATCAGTAAGACGGAGGTGAGGGTGAGGCGGGGGAGGGTAGAGGTAAGATAGACAGCTAGTGATTTTTCTCCTCAGTGTTGGACCTCAGGAAGTAAAAGGTCCCAGAGCAGCGCTGTCAGCATCCCCTCACCCACACAACTCGATCAGATCAATAAAAAGTAGACAGTGCTGTACTAAAGGACGGCCGTTAAGATGCTCCTAAACCAACCAGCGTGTCTCCTCCTTCTGCTGCTCTGTGCTTCCACTCCGGCCTTCTGCGGGCCTGACGTGGGGGGAGAAACAGCAGGTGGCACAATAGAGCTGATCTGAAAACTTCATTGAAGTGTGAAACTTAATATGCAGCACTTGATGTTGGATTACTTCTGAATGCTGCTACTGTTGAAGTTGATACTGAGAGTTGATATGTATTTTATATTTGACCATTTTCATGCCCTTAACAAAAACAAAACTATGACGAGTACTCAATGTTTCCTCTGAAAAGTATTTGACAGAGAGGGAAGAATTTTATATAGAAAGATACATTTATATAAAGTATATTTTTTAGTTAATCAGACCTACAATTATTAACATTAAATGGCATATTACTGTAGAAATTCAGAGGTCTTGGAGAACATTAATCAATCAAACATTTTATTGGGCTGCAATTAATAGTTTAATTATTGACTGATCTGCTGATCATTGTTACAGTAAATCTGATTCATTGTTTCATCGTTTAGTCTTATCGCATCATGGTGACGTCTTCAGATGCTTTTTTTCTGACGAAAATATCAGTTTGTTTTTTTTCTTGATAAATGACTAAAACAATCAAATGATTATTAAAATTCTTGACAGTAAATTTTCTCTTTACTAAACAATGATATTAAACAGACATTTTACGTTTCCATGGGTTCACATAAGAAATATATTTCTTATTTATATGAACTAGTTAGCCTGTAAAATATCATAAAATAATTTTGAGATTACCATCAGAATGTACACTTCGACGGTGTCTTACAAATGGTTTGTTTTATTACCAGGCAAACAATCTAAAGATATCAACATATTCAATTACATTAATCAGAGACAAGCAGAGACCTTTATATTTGAAAACAGGAACTTGTACAGGAATTAATTAATTTTCAACATTATTGTAAATTCATTTTCTGTCAGTAATCTAATTGGCCCAATATAACAAATACATCAAATTGTGGGTTTTGTCATTTGATATTGATGTAAAATAAAAGGCTGGGTTTTTCCTAAATTAAAGAATAAAACAGACATATTTTGGACGTTTCACCTTATTTTGTTCTGAATTTGTATCATTCTGAAAAACATATAAACCAACTACTAAACCATCAAATCCTGAGATTTCTGTGATCCTCCACGCTGCTGTTTCTCCAGTGTGTTATATGACACTAGATGTGGGATGAAAGCGTGTTGTCCCAACAGCTGGAACACAATCCGGTTTGTTTTATGATGTGACCGCAGGATGTCTGGCGGTGGCAGTGGCGGTTAATAAGCGGCAGTCTCTCTGCCCCAGTCCTCATTCTCAGTCCTCGCACCTTTCAACCCCCCTCCATCCCCACCCCCAACACACACACACACACACACACACACACACACACACACACACACACACACACACACACACCACACACCTCCCCACTCGTCCCTCCCCACAGTCTCAGTCCCAAGGAGACTCGCTGACTGTTCCATCCCTTCACTCTGCTCCCAAGTGGTAGTGTGTGTACCGCATTACGTCTGTGTGCTGCCAGCCTCACACACTGAGATAATGTGTATCTCTTCATATTCACAGGCCAACCCTCCCCCCATCATTGTCAACGCAGACTCACTAGATGCAGGCCCTTATGTAAGTATCTGTTCTCGCTGTCTGTACAGTATATATCCCTCCTCATTCACACTTGCTCTGTGTCAGTGCATGAACATGTGTGTGTGTGTGTGTGTGTGTGTGTGTGTGTGTGTGTGTGTGTGTGTGTGTGTGTGTGTGTGTGTGTGTGTGTGTGTGAAAAGGCCGCCTCCTCGTAGCAACATGCTGTTTGCCATGTGGACCGACATCCATTATCCTATTGACCCTGCCTGTTTGTGGGGAATGTGCATTCTGACATTGCACATGTAGTGTGTCACAGCGTACATGCATTTCAAGACAGAACGACACCTTTCATTTCAACAGATCAGAAAATTCGTGGTGGTATTTTTAGTCAGTAGAACAATGTGGCGCATGTATGTTCTCTTATATTTCGTCAATAATCCTGTTCTCCTCGGTTCTCTGTGTTCAGTCTGCACATAGACCTACTCTGTATACATGGTGAAGGATTTAGCTGAAACATTTACACGCTTCTCATTCTTTCTGACTATATTTTTAGAAAATGACATCCTTTGTGCTCAGTGATGTAACTAACCATTATGTTTCTTTATTTTGACAGGTAAATGGCAGTGATGGGATGTATAAATATGAAGAGATCATTTTAGAGCGGGTGAGTTTTACCATTTGCTTATTTCACAATTTTCCACAATTTCCACATTCTCTTTAATTTCTGCATGATGGATAGATTTCTCTCCACTAGGTGGTAGTAAGCGGCTCGTTCTTTACTCATTGAGCTTAAGTACATTAACACTTAAGACTAACGTTAATCCCTGTAAATTTATGAGTGTCATGTATTAAATGTTATAGTGAAGTTATATCTTTTACATCACTGCAATAAGAGTGTCCTATGTGTGATGTCTCTTGTGAGTATTTACACAGAATAACGCCAGTGAGGCATGGCTCTTTACATAATGCTGATGCACATGTCATCAGCAGACGCCAGAAATGTAAAGTGCTCTCCTGTTCAATTGTTCAGCAGGCACCACTGCACTTGTCAGTGGAGGTTCAGCCTGTAGTGGCACAGCTATATGTTTCTGCTCTCATTATTCCACCCACATATACTGTAGATGCACCTTTGAACCCACGATGGATGCACAGTATCTCTCCAGCCCTTCCGCTCTAAGTGGCATTTCTGCATGCAGAAACTTAAATAAACTATGCGAAATCACACTTTAAAAGGTCTGTGGGTGTGTAACATTTATTGGTAAGGCCCAGTGTACTCCCGGTTCCAGAGCAGCACACTGGGAGGCCTCAGCCTCCCTCTGTCCTAATTTGTTGCGACTGTTTCTCATTAATTATAGAAAATAATAAAGTGAAGTCTTTTCTCAGCTGTCTTGTTTGCTGCCTGTCCCTGTGGCCACGGCTGTCAGATGCAGCCGTGCGCCTGGACCCACTGGATCCAAATGGGTCCTCTGTCATCTCAGGGACAGGAGTGGCAGGACGTGGCAGTGTCCATCTCCAGCAGAGAGTGAGAAGCATTGTATCATGCAATAGAAATGATGCTCCTGAACTCATCTTCCCTTTGGAACATAAATCTACTTCTCTGTGGACAACCGGGCATTTGTAACATAACAATGCCTGGAGAAAGCCCTGGAGCAGTTTGCATCAATCCAGGCATTTCAGATGTTTTTGTGGAAACACGTGTGTCCTCACACATGACAAATGGTAATACTGTGAATTGCATTAGAAGAGGGCACTTCATTCAAAATGTCACACATATTCAATCAGCCCACAGAGGCAGTTGTGTTACAAATGGTCAGTACAACATGGCTCTTAAGTATATTGGCATCACCTGGACAACAGAGCCATGTTGTACTGACCTTGAGCCCACATTGAGTCTATTACTTACATCTGAGTGCATGCATGTGTGCTGTTTATTGTACCATACTGAAAATGCCAATCATAACCTGTGCTCAGGGGAACTCTGGCCTGGGCTTTAGCATCGCTGGAGGAATAGACAATCCCCACATTCCTGATGATCCGGGGATCTTCATAACCAAGATTATCCCTGGAGGAGCAGCTGCTATGGATGGACGGCTGGGGTAAGTTCCCCCTCTTCACCACGTTACCCTCCTCCTCGTCCTCCTCCTCCTCTTCCTCTTTACCTTGTACATTCCTTCTACTCCTTCCAAGCTCCACTGCACCCTCCGTCCTCTCTCTACTCTAACCTCTCTTCTCTCATCTTTAACGCTCACCAACACCGTGTCCCGCCAGGCAGTGCTGTGTGGGAGGCAGAGTTTCTACAGCCCTCTGTCCCCAGGCTCTGTGTGCTTCCTCAAAGTTATGATTCACTGGAAAACCAAAGCCTGAAACATGCAAAAATTATGATATGGAGTGCTTTTTTTCTGTGCTTTAGAGGTTTCTGATTATCCTGGCCTTGCTTGGGCCTCCCTGCCTTTGTGCAGTGAATTAACTCCATTGCACTACACACCGTGGTGTATGTGAAATACATTCAGACTTTTCTCTTCGCAGGGTTAATGACTGCGTGCTGCGTGTTAATGACGTAGATGTGTCGGAGGTGGTGCACAGCCGGGCGGTGGAAGCTCTGAAGGAGGCGGGGCCTGTGGTGCGGCTACTGGTCCGACGGAGGCAGGCCCCGCCTGAGACGATTCTGGAGGTCAACCTGCTGAAAGGGCCAAAAGGTCGGATGCATATAGAGATATGAATATATAGCTTCATTGCCACACATCATTCTTAGAGATATTGCAACTCTGAGTGACCACCACAGTTTTTAGGATTATTAAAAATACATTTGTAGACATGGAATACAGCTAAAAATGTATACAACCGGTGGGGATTCTTCGTATATGTATTGACTTATCTGCCTGTGTGTGACTAAACCAGGGCTGGGATTCAGTATCGCTGGAGGGATCGGAAACCAGCATATCCCAGGAGACAACAGCATCTATATTACCAAGATCATAGAAGGAGGAGCTGCCCAAAAAGATGGACGGCTGCAGACCGGAGACCGCCTGCTAGCTGTATGAGCCTGCACTACAGCTGACTCACTCACATATCCACTGCTCTGATCAAAATGAACTCATCTTAGGTGTTAGTGTGGCTCACTGTCGAGTTTAACAAAAATACAGCCATTTCTTAGTTCTTAGTATTACCAAAACCCATTTCTATGTCTGGGCAGGTAGATGAGCTCCATATAGATGACTGTTTTGAGGACATGTTAAGTACACAACATTATCTAGCGGGTTGCGCCATCCTATCATTTAGAGCTAAGTGAAACAACGCACATCAGCATTTCTTACTTTGTACATGATTAACAATCTATCATTTGGGCCATGAGCTGGGACAATAAAAGGCCCATCAGCTGGAAATGGGAGTAAGAGTTATTAAATCCAAGAAGAAATCATTAATCACAACAGTCTTTGTGAAACATTTGCAAGTAATTGTAGTTACCCTCATTACTGATCTCTGATTAATAAGCTTTTATAGATATGTTGCTAAATTGATCATTTTACACTGTTAAGATACAAACACACTACATTTTAGGACATTTTTGTACATCTTTGAGATATTTCTGACTTTTTATTTTAGTGGAAATAACATCGATCAGAGTTGGAAAACCTTGCATTTTGATCACTACGATTATGCAGCTGCAGCAAGAACACTGTATTGTGTTTTTCACTGTATGTAAGATTGCCTATTCTAGTTTACGTGAGTGTAGTAAAGCGCAAATTAATTTAGTCACAAAGCCATCTTTGTCTAATTGACAGTTCAAATGAATAAGATCGCTGTCATTGTGGAAACATGCTGTTACTCTTGTCTTGGAAATATTTGCCAAGAAAATGCATTTGGTAGTCTATCAAAAGACATCGATATAGTTAAAAGACCTCTGTTTAAGAAAACATTGAGGCTACATGATTTTCAGCACAGGTACAGAGTATAGAGTGTCATCTACAGCAAGTGTCTTATTAGACTTATTAAAAGTCCATGTCACTTATATATCAACATATCTCAGGTTGACATAAGGCGTGCTGAGCCGTTTCCTTTCCTGTTCTCTATTGCATTATTGACAGAAGGCACATTGCTTTAATCTAAGCAAAACTTCTAAAAAATGACAAGTTTCAAAAAAACTTTTGACAGACAGTTTATTTACAGGCAATCGAATCTTTAAAGGAGAAACTGAAGAAATTCAGAGCATCCTTAAAACCTCTACCTACTGCTTGTGACCTCTGTTCACGCTGCACAACACACCAACCTTTCACTCCGCTGCTGAAATGTGCTGAAATCTCATAATACCTTCAAGCTATGATTCATTATTGTGTTGGCTGGTGTGGTGACTGCTGTGATGCACGATGTTGTCACAGCCCAGCAAAGACACAAGGCCTTCAGGTGTTGATACAGGGATTTTAATTTTTTTTTTACCTCCTCTCATTTCTTGACAATCGTCACACTCAGGTGAACAACATCGTGCTGCAGGACGTGCGTCATGAGGAGGCAGTGGCAGCACTAAAGAACACCTCCGACATGGTTTACCTCAAGGTGGCCAAGCCAGGACCCGTGCATCTGAACGACATGTATGCCCCTCCAGACTATTCCAGCAGTACGTATCAACCTCTTCTTGTTGCTCTAGTCCTCCTGTTCATAGTTCAAACACTGTTTACACACTGTCCGAGTCCGAATCTACTTTTCATATTCACTAATCCGTACTAGAGCATGTTCATTTATATAAAATGTTTGATGTAAGGTAAAGGGTGATTTGTTTGTCAGGGTCCATTTTTTCATCTTTACCAGAGATGTTTGCAGAATTTTTGTGTTGGATCACTGCTCTCTCCCCAAAACTGCTCTGCCCAGACACCCACATAGTGAATGTAGTGAATGCTTGTATGCGCGCGGGCACAGACGCACGCACACGCACGCGCGCGCACACACACACACACACACACACACACACACACACACACACACAATCCTTCCCACAGCAACAACAGGCGCAGTTCTCTGCCTCCCACTGAGTGTGGATGGTTTCTCACATCCCACCTGCTCATGAGAGCCCACGATCTTGAGCTGCAGCATCTCAAATTTCCACAGAACAGTGATTTAGTATTAGAGGGGGCTATCGAGGGCTTTTCGTACGTTCTATATGTTTGTAGTTGTTGGGGTTTGAGTGAGCCTTTAATGCAGACTTAACCCCGATCTGACTTTATAACCCGTGGTCAGATGATCCGGATTTGAAAAGCTTGTTTTATCATGTTCAGCTGCCTCCATCAAGAATGTAAATTCAGAAGAAAGAGGGTGTTTTTTTATGCCTGGTATTTTGACTTTTGCATGTATGCACAAGGACTACATCAATGTTTTAGAAAAGTGTAGCCAGTTTTTCCTTTTATGTCAAAAGATGACTGACAGACTTGAAACAGGTCTAGATTACTGAAACATCTTTGTTCACATATTAGTCCGTGCTAGTTGCTTATTGTGTAATAATCAGCACAGACATAAAACAGAGACACGAGACTGTTCTGTGTTCTGGCTTGGCTAAATTATTATGTTATTATATTTTGTTATTATGATTCTTTGTTTTAGCCACCATTCCTCATACCAATAATGTCATTATTCTCAACTATTACATTTCTAACCTCTGGGAATGCGGAGACATTGCTAGATGTGGCAAGAAACACATGCTGTCAGGTGATCAGATAAGTTTAAAAAACCCACAGCTTCTTCTGGAAGAGTAAATGAAGGCAAATGCTAAAATTATTATGCACACTGGCCATTTGACAGGCAGTTAATTCCAGTTTACATCTTACAGGCCGACTTTTCTGGTTCTACTTTGACGTACTGTACTCGTCATAGATGTGTGTGTGTGCATAGTTTTCTTTTGCAATGAGGAATTATTACGAAGAATTTTGGGTGTGTTCATTTTGGGTTTTACTTTACGTCCACTACCTGTACCTCTATGATCACTTGATTTCCAGTTTCTTTTTTAATGGTGTCATTGTGTTCCCACATATCAGCACCTACTTTGTTGAATTTTACTGCAATAATTTGCTACAATAACACCAATGAAACAAAAAAAAAGGTTGGGACTTTTGTTGTGGTAATATCGAAGTGTTTTGTGCCGTATTCTTATTGCGCCTGTGTTGTAATCATTCTTTCTTTCCCCCTATTGGCCTGGCCCTTCCTCCAGCCTTCCCCGCCATGGTGGACAACCACGTCAGCCACAACTACATGGGAGCGATGGAGCCCAAGCCGGTGTACCCGCCCCCCCAGGTCACCCCGTCCAGGTACTCGCCGGTTCCCCGCCACATGCTGGGGGAGGAAGACTTCACAAGGTAGGTTACAGACCATTTCCTCCATTACATTTATATGGCTTTATGGTTGTAGATTTGACTAAATCATAGCTCAGTTTGCTACAAGAGATCAGCTAATGGCCCTTTTTTGGTATTTGCTGGTGTAGTTAAAAAAAAAAACATGGCTTTGGAGCGAACTTGAATGGGGCTAAATGACATTTTTTAAACAAGTATTCTGATTTTGCATGGGTCTCATTTTGTTTCCAACAGCCTCCATTTTGTTGCTGTTCCATAGGCGTTGTCAGGGTGTCTTTGATGATACGTGTACCTACAGTAGTTTAAAGTACCCATATGACGTGTTTGATGAAGGAAAAGAAAAAGCCGATTGGGGCCCCGGTGGTCCATACTACTTTACAGCCGGACAGTGGCTCGTGGCTGTGTGCTGAGAGAGACCTCTTGTCACTTGTACTTGTTATGACTGTGTTTTAACCTTTGACCTCCTATCCAAGTACTGGATCTGTAGTAACATTCATAGGGGCTTGATTGGAGTGTCCCACAAGGCCTTGAGTCAGCTTAACCCACAGCTCTGGGGAGGAGGCAGTATTCCCCCTGTGTGTATGCATGTGGCTGCATGCAAGTGTTTGTGTGTGTGTGTGTGTGTGTGTGTGTGTGTGTGTGTGTGTGTGTGTGTGTGTGTGTGTGTGTGTGTGTGTGTGTGTGTGTGTGTGTCGTGGCATGAATGTGTTACTGGATGGGTGTTTGTTATGTTGCCCTGTAATGTCCTTGTACAACCTGTCCACATGACTTGTATGTGCATTTGTCGCATCTTTGTTGGTATGTGTGCTTTATTTGTGTCCTACACTTGTCCCGTTCACTGTGATTCCTGTACCCCACAGCAGGGCTGAACCTATTTACAGTGTCATCCACAAACCTGGGGACAGCAAGGTGCCCCAGGCCCTCTACAGAGGCTTCTGTCCTTCCCCTGCTCCCTTCTGCCAAGGTCCACTCCCCTTCTCTGGCAGGTACTAACCTAGTCCATCACGCCTTGCTTAGCTAATCCTCCTTTCTGTAGCTCAGCATCTGGAGCTGGCCTCGGACAGGAGAAGGGCCAGAGGATAGAGGCCACCTAGTATGTTGTGCCGCATCTGTGCACATATAATATTAAAAGCAGAGATGGATCAACAGAGAGAGGTGGAGGGGGTGGCAGGGTGATATTTGTGAGTTTTTGTCTCAGCTTCTTTTGGCTTTCTGTCTCTATGTTTGCATGTAACTGTGCATACACCTCGTGTATAATTTAGTGCGTTATATGCGTGCACTAAGTGTAAGTGTGTTTGCTTTTTATGTTTGTATGACAGTATTCGACTCGTATGCAGCTACTACTTAATCTTTCATGGCCTCACATAAAACGTGTTAAAGAACAAAAAACTGTAACAATAACAAATTTAGTTTAGAGGAAAATAATGAGAGAATTTAGCTTATTTTTTCTTGGCCTATTTGTATATGTTTGTTTATTGTTTTTTTCTTTTTTTTCTTTTTTGCCCTGCTTTTTATATTTTAAGAGACCTACCTCCCCCCTGTTCCGTTATTATTTGCCCATCAATTTTCTACTAATCTGCTCACTTCTACGGGATCTCAAACAACAGACCCTGTTCGCAGCAGTTTAAAATGGAGTCATACCTGCTCTTTTACAAACACATCACCACGGGAGTGCAGCTGAAAGGGCTTCACGCTCCCACAAGCTGCTCAATTCCATCTGTCAGGAGGCATTGATGAAACTAAGCCTATATATCGGGCCAAGCCACTTTCACTAGTGGTTACTGCTGAATACAATAATGCACATTAGATTAATGGCAAAGGCTTGTGTGTTTTTTTTTCTTCTGTTTGGCATTACCAAACGTGCTTTTTTATTTTATTCTCCTTATGTGTTTACATCCTGTCCACAGTGTTGTCCATTGTGCATCGCTTCATGTGTGTGTGTGTGTGTGTGTGTGTGCGTGTGCGTGTGTGCGTGTGTGTGTGTGTGTGTGTGTGTGTGAACCATTGCTCTTATTTAATGTGCTTGTGTTAAATGTAACCTATATTGTGTAACATATACTGTATGCCATGCAGCATGTGTGTGTGTGTGTAAGAAAGACAGACCCTGGTCCTGGGGTTTGGCTGTAACTAAAGGCAGGTTGTGGTGTTTGAAAAGAAAGTAAAGAACAGAGAGAAAAGGCCAACACAAGCCGACCAACACAGATTCTTCCCCTGGAATGTTTTGCCTGCTGCTCTATGTATGTAAATATAAACACTGAGCGTTGCTGTTACCATAAATGCAACAGGGAGGACGAGCCTGATCCGGTACAGGCCAGCAGACCGGCAGCAGACAGTCCTACAGCTGTCATGATTCATCTGCACACTGGGAAAACCAGGCCACGCACTCGGGTCTTACCCCTCTCATCACCCGTGCTGCCAGCACCAATCACGCATGCATACTGTACACTGACACATTTGCTGACACGCACGACCACACACGCAGACACACGCTTCATGTGCAGTACCCAATCATGATGCCAACACATACCTGTGCGTCTCCATCCTGCACACCTTGCGAGGCTTAAATCAATTGTGCAAATGAGAGCTCTCCACATGCAGTGTGGTCTCCATGCCGGGTGTTCAGTATGATCAAAAAAGAGCGGCATCGTCTCCGAAGAGCTGACAACCAAGTTGATCCCAATCGCAGCAGATAGGCATCCAGCTCTATCAGACTAACAGGCCGATAGCAGCCACCTCCCTCCAAACCCAGGAGCTTCCCCATTGGCTCCAACCAGGAAGGGTTATTTTAGATGAATGCTATAGTAAGCTCAGGCTTCGGCAGAAGTGGAGCAGGCTGGTCGTGAGGAATGAATCAGAGCTCGTATCGGCCCTCTGCCCATCTGCACAACCCCCTCAGTGGTGTCATCGCAGACACATCCCCTGACACCCCTCCCCCTTCTCCATCTGATATTACCCCCTTTCTGGAGATATGTCAGTATTGTAATCAGTAGCTTCTTTGAATGCTTGTTTCTGTCCACGCTGGACTCGATAAGAGGTAAAACCTGTGTTTATTATGCAGGTTTGGTGTAGACGTACACCTGCGGTCGGTTACTAAACAAGCACTGAACTCAGGCTCTGTGGTGGATATACAGTACAGTGCAAACATTTGAAACATTTTAGATGTTAACATTTTTATCCATAATGCCGTAGCATCAGGGCGGCAGCTTCTGATTGATTTCCAAATTAATTCTGCACCATGATATCGACCCCAAACTTAAAAGCCGGAATCACAAAACTTAAAGCCGGAATCACAAAAGAATGATTTTCAGTGACAAAAAGAACGAGGAGTCCTGCACCAGATGGTATGGCCCCCACAGAGCCCTGATCTCAATATCACTGAGTCAGTGCGGGATTACACCAAGAGACAGTAGACACCGACACAGGCTAAATACACAGAACTGTAAGAATTTTCCAAGATGCTGATTTTCGAAAGCTTCCTTGCTTTACTTTTAGTTAAATCTTTGCATTTTTGCAGGATTGTACACAACGATGCTTCTAGTTTATCTGCATTGTTTAGGAACAGCTTGTGTAAATACAGAAGCCTGGGTGTTGCAGAAGCAGGTAATCAGTAACTTTTTGTGTCTGACACAGACACACTCAAACACAACACCTTTGACTGCTCAGTGCAAGAATTCAGTCATCAATAACACTTTGACCTTTGGCTGGCACTTTTCAGAGCTGCAACAGTACAAAGGCGAGTTTAATATAAAACTAATCAGCAGACTCAGCTGCGTAAACATTTTAGGCGTTAATCATTCATCGCTCTGATTTTAGTCTTAGTCACAGCAAGAGGCATGAAGTATGAACTGTCTATCACCTTAGCAGGTAATACATATTTCCCTGTCAAATTAGAGGAAAAGAACAGGTGGAGGCAGCCACGGAAAATCTAGGGGTGAAATTTAGACAGTGAAAAGGAAGACAGAAGACCATATACGCCTCTATACACGAGCTGATGTGATCTATTTGGGGAAAGGCAGAGATGAAGTCCAGCGAGAGGTAGTGTCTGTCTGTGGAAAATGGCGTCCATCTGCAGTGTCCACCATTAATCAGCCGAGCAGAGCCAATTACTGGACTGAGTCCAGGGCAGCGCGACCTGCTGAACCCTATAGCCCAGCTATCCATTCACAGCTCTAGGATTGAGGTACGACCGCCTCAACCACAACACTGAAGCACAGAGGGAAAATACAGTGGGGGGGGGGAGAGGGTCCTGAATTACAGAAATGGCTGCGCAGAGAGAAAAAGGTTTTAACCGCTCTATAACTGTTTACATTCCTGACATGGATGAAAAGGCGAAGGAGGGGGAAAGAAGGGGAAGTAGGTCTTGTGATGGAGAGGGAGGACTTGATCCCTGCATTTAAAACTGTAGAAATTCACTCCTGTTTTCCATGAAGATGGCTAGGCAGTTCACCTCTTATGGACAAACGGAGCAGAAACACACACATGCGTGCTGCTTCTTTGGAGAGCAGCACCAATTGTAAGACGCAGCAGACATTGTGTGTTTCACAGGAGCCTGCGTGTTATTTTCCTGTCAACAAACCTAGTACGCTGCCCAGCGTGGAGACAGGTTATAGACTGCAAAGACGTCAAATCAAAGGCCTGGAAGTCCTAAAAACGAGGTCCACACGCTCCTCGGTTTGTTTACACTCTTGACAAATTAGCAAGAAGCTTCTGAGAATCTATCTGCCTAGTCTCCAGAGGGCCAGGCTGACAGATAGGAATGCTGGTGTGCTGTGCTGGAGGGGGGCCAAGCTCACAGCAGCATCGCAGCAGAGACGAGGGCACAGCGTGGTGCGAAAGGGGATCAAACTTGGATAACCTCCGGTCCAACACGTCTGAGGACCGATTATTCCAGATGTGAGTGAGAGGTGATTTTTTTTTTTTTGCTTCTTGCTGTAGAATGGAGAGGAAATAGTTCGCATGGGAGCGCCAGGGTTAAGTGTCTTGCTGGTGATAGGGAGAGAGCGTTTGTCACAGCCCGAAGAGGAGCGGTTTCCCATCACAGCACACAAGGATGAGATAGGGAGCACAGGAGTTTCTAAAATTATAGCCCACCTCTCTTTGGAAGGCCAGATAGGAAGCGGGGTCGAGGAGTACTGCTGCTGAGCTGAGCGATGTGCCATAGCCAACATGTTCACAGTCAACATCTCATCCTCCATGTCGCTGGTGAGGAGCCTGCCTGAACACACAGTTAGGAAATGCTCTTTCAGAAGCAAGCACCGGATCCAGATCCTGAGGTAACCATGGAGATCTGTGTGCCTCGTCAAGCTGAGATGAAAAGCTAAAGATGGAAATCGAGGTTATTTTAAGCTTGACTTGTTTGAAGGCAAGTCAGCTGTTTTAGCATATTTTAAAGGCAATTACCGCTTACCATTTTTATTTATTTTTGTATCTCTGGTACTAAAAAATTGTCAAAGGCTGTGCTGTGGTGTAAAGGAAGAATATAATGTAATGCAAATGTTTTTGCCACAGTCGTATATAATCTGTTTTTTGAATCTCCCATGTTGAAACAAGACCAAGAGTCCCCACATGGCGGTTGACGATGCATCTCTGCTCAGTTCAGTTAATTTTAAAATAAACACTATGACTATTCAGGAGTTTCCATACTCTTCCACTCTTCTTTAGTGGAGTAGCCTACGCTTTTTCCAGCCAGTCATGGGTATGATTGTGAAAGTCTGGAATGCTGCCTCGGTGGCCGTCGATGGGAAAATGGTCTTAACAGCAACTTTGAGCGCAGCCATTAGGGATTGTGTAGGAATTGTTCCTGTAGACCGCAGGCTGAGTACTGCAAGCGAAGACCACTAATGGGAACCATGCAGTGTTTTCTATTGAGAAAGGAAACTGTGTGTGTGTGTGTGTGTATGTGTGCGCATGCATGTATGTTTATGCGTTCATTTGTACAGAAAGTCTGAGTGTATGTGTTTGTGAGTCAACTGTTGCTTCCTAGAGAGAGTATGTGTGTGTGTGTGTGTGTGTGTGTGTGTGTGTGTGTGTGTGTGTGTGTGTGTTTGCATTTGTGTGAAGTGTGTTCTCAGAGGGCTTTTGCTGGACTGTAGCAGCGGTTTGGCCTCTCTACCATCTTATAACTGAGGCAGTCTGAATATCCTGACGGAGGATGAGTCATAGTGGCGAAAGCTAAAGCAGAGCTTCAGCTGGTCTGTCGAGCAGGGGGTGGCTCGTTGTAGATTAGCATGAGTGGGTGTTTAAGTGAAGTGTGTACACTTCCATGAGATGTCCATGCATAAGCAGAAAGAGCTATGGTTTCGTAGATAATAGGCATTGGGACCGAATCATGTTGGTGCTTGAGATATATTGTAATGAGTGAACAGTGTTATCCAAGTGGTTATCAGCAATTGTCTTTTGTTAGCAATATGATTATTACTGCATGGTTAATCATTGTTCTCCACTAGTAAGTGATTGTCTGTACATATATAAGTACTCTGTTTCCAATACATACACCGTGACTGTACAGTAAAAGATCTGCAGGCCTGCTGCTTGTAGTTGTCTAAATTGGATGCACTTGACATTTTGGGATCATACAGTGTAAACCAATAGAAGATCGCTGTTGTTTGAAACAGCCTCTGTGTACCCCTCTGCTTATGCTTTTTCTATTGCAGCTGTGGTCATATCTCTCTCCTGTGGTCTCTTTTGTGTGCTCTTTGTCCCGCCCTTCACCCTCACGCTGTCGCTCTGTTTGGCAGGGAGCCGAGGAAGGTGTTGCTGCACAAGGGCTCCACAGGTCTGGGCTTCAACATCGTCGGCGGGGAAGATGGAGAAGGGATCTTCGTCTCCTTCATCCTGGCGGGAGGGCCGGCCGACCTGAGCGGCGAGCTGAGGAGGGGCGACCGAATTCTCTCAGTCAGTATTTCAACTTCAAGTTCTCGGTTTGCCCGCACCAACAACTTTGAGGGAGTGAGATCCTCAGCCAACTCCTGCTGTCAGAATAATGATGCCTAGAATAATGGTGGCCTAGTGTTTAGAAAGCCAGCAAACATCTGCCCTGCTGAAATGTCCTTGAGCAAGTCATTAAATCCATAACAACTCTGAGGGAGCTTAGCTGTGCTCTGCCCAAAACCCAGTGCTACTTACAACATACAGTACGTCTGTTTCATGTCAATGCTGTTTGTTGTCTGAAACTACATTGCCACATATTATATGAAAAAGTTAAGCGATTCAATCTATGGGTGAATACATGTCTATATTACAACAAGTGTGTTAACATTGACAGCTAATAATGTACAGTAACAAAACTACACTAAGTCAAAAACCTACTTTATGGGTCGACAGTGCATTAAACGCTGGAGGTATTTTATTTTGTCACGTGGGCTTTTAATTTTAAACACAGGAAGTCAGCATGCATCGCCCTGCTGTTGCAGTGCAGCCAGAAGTAGCAATCTTACCTTTCAGGAAAACCACAGTTTTCTTACATACTTCTAATTCAGTCATAGTTAATGTGAGGTCTTCACACGATGAGGGCAGATCTTACCTCAATGATATGAAACATCAAGCATTTAGAGTAGCCTTTGCTCCATGCACCTAAACCTGCTTTCTGTGTAGATATAAAAAATTACATGGGTAAATTGCTTTTGTAATCTCATCTGGCGTTTTTTCCTCACAAAATTTTACACCATCTGCATCTTTGCAGGTGAATGGCGTGAACCTAAGGAATGCCACACATGAGCAGGCGGCTGCAGCACTGAAGAGAGCCGGCCAGACTGTCACCATCATTGCTCAATATAGGCCTGAAGGTAAGGCCCTGTTACCTCACAGCATGTATGAATATGATACTGTGCCATAAATGGGTACTGAAGTCACAGTTTTATCAAGCCATATTAGAAACATCAAACATCATCTAACTAAGACATTTTATGCCAGATAAACCTATTCGGTATTTTTTTTTGCGATACGGCCTTTACTGACCCCTGACTATTTTGGTCTGAGCAGTGTCAACTTAAAGTTCCCAGTAAGTCTGGTGCAATTAATAATACTTAATTGGTTTTCGCTCAGTAGAGCGCTTAAAAATTTTGACGACCTTCATGAGATGACCACAACATTTGCAAATAGTGCAGGACCCTGCTTAATCTACATGATACATTAGTGGCACAAATTCCCTATCAAATTTACAATTAATCAAATCAGATGATTTGATCAGAGTTGTCCTCTCAGCATTGTTAGTAATCCTGTCACGTTTTTGATGCATAGTAAACAGAACACTGCATTTTTGTACATAGCCTATTAAAATCAGTACACATTTTGGAGGAAACTTTCTGGTCTTGGAAAATGACTAAATAATGTCATCAGGGTTATAAATAACTTATAGATTATAAATTATAACAGAATACCTGCATTGTAAACTAAATGTAGTCGGCTTCAAGGTTAAAGGAAGAGTGTGATATTTTGGGAACATGTTCAATTGCTTAGAGTTAGATGACAACTGTTGAGAGAGTTAGATTATAACATTTATATTTATTCTCCTACTTATGCCTGTATGGTAAATATGAAGGCACCACTAGTTGACAGGTAGCTTGACTCTTGTCAAATGTGACAAAATCCACCCACCAGCACCTTTAAAGCTTACTAATTCAGGTGTTATTATCTTAGTTGTATAATCTGTAAATTGTCAGCTGGTGTAAAAACAACACATTGAGGTTTTTCAGCGGGGTTTACCTACCAGATTAATTCTTGGCCAAATGCAGTCACCTAGTGGAGGCTGTGCTAGTTGCCTGGCAACCTCACATTGACAACAAAACTCCAGAAAATAGTCCAACACGTGACCCCCTGTTAAACCACAACACGTGGGTTTATAGACTCGAGTTTTTGTATAGATTAAACAAATGACACCATTTGTTGATTCAATTCAATTCAATTTTATTTATATAGCGCCAAATCACAACACAGGTTATTTCATGGCACTTAACACATTAAAGTCCTCACAGCGAGACTTTACAATATTATACAGAGAAACCCAACAATTCATCAATTCCCACATAAGCTAGGAGGGAGAGAGAAAAAAAAAAAAAAAAAAAAAAAAACTCCTCTTTAAGGGAGAAAAACCTCCAACAGAGGGAAGGAAAAAAAAAACCTCCCTCTTTAACTGGAAGAAACCTCCGACAGAACCAGGCGGCCATCCGCGTCGACCGGTGAGGGGAGAGCAGAGAGAGAAAAGAACAGCATAGAGATACAAGAAGAAGAAGAACTGTTCTAAATCGCTTAATGACTTATCCATTTAAGTCGGCGCGGTCAGGTCCACCTAGTACGGCGGTGGACGCGCGATCGGCCCGGGGCTGCGAACGAGGACAGCGCTTTCGGATAGGCTGGCTGCAGGAAGTATTCAGGTTCAGGGGCGGCTCTTGTGTTTGGTTAAAGCAGCAGCCCTTGAAGTGTCGAGCCCGACTGCGAGGCGGGCAAACGAACCGCTCTTCCCCCGTTCAAACTCCCGAGCCCCCGCAGCGAGGCGGCCGCTGTTTCGCGGACTCGTGCACACCCGGACGGCCACGGAAAACGGGGAGACCCGAGCGCGAGCTGCGTTTCCCGCTGTAAGGGGGAGCTTTACGCGCGCTCGCGGCGAAGGTTGGAAAGCGACAAAAAAAAAAAAAAAAAAAAACTTTTATCTGCGGATGGGGGATGGGCTCGGATACAACAGCAGCAGAGCAGAAGCCGCATGAACTCCCTAATGGCTGGGTGAAGAAACAACCAGGCTGCGACGGAGAAATAATAGCCGCAGTTTCATTGAACTGAGGTGAGGCGGGGAGGGAAGGCGTGTGAACGCATCGGCACCTTAAAACAGGAACAAACTGCGCGAGTTACACGGTAAAACATGTGTGTAATCATTGCTACTTAACCGAGGTCGTTTGTACCTTCTTCTTCTTCTTTTTTTAAAGCAGTAACCTGTCGTTTGACTTCTGTAGCACAAAGTGGAAAAACAACAACTTTGTCTTATGTCTGAGCGAATGAAAAGCTATTATTAGCAGCAGATTTAAACGCGCTGTCTTTTATATCGGCCTTGAAATTAATGATAAGTCACCGTGGCAGACATGGGAGCCTCACCCCTACTGTAGTTATGACAGGCACCTCTGCGTTTGTGGTAAAGTCCTGCCACTATCCGCAATCCTTTTTTTCGTTTTTGGCGGCTTGTTTTTCCCTCGTTTCTCCGTTTGGTACTCACTTAAAAGTTTTACTTGCGACCGGGTGTAGTCATTTGAATGGAGCAGTTTTCATTCAACAGTTGCTTTACTGTTCTTATGTAACCCAAAGCTTTTAGGTGGGGACGCAGAGGTGTGGTCAAACAGGTGTGTCGGCTTGCTGCTTTAAACGCTGACCTGACCTGTGAACTCTCAACGTCTTTTATATTTACAATTGTTTGTCACTTCCTCACCAGACTTTGCAAAACACACAGCTCTCTGACCACAGGGTCCCCTTTTTTTTTAATTTAAATTTTTTTTTTTTTTTTTTTTGCTTCATGCTGACTAAAGCAGAATTCATGGTTATTTAACAAAATGGAACCACCGTTTCCTTGTATTGGTGTGCTGCGGCTTGGCCGTGTCTTCCGGCCGCCCCGGCAGTTGCATGCGTCTTGGCGCTTCAGTCATTCTTCGCGTGTTTTATCTGAACATGCTGCAGTAATGCTGTAATAACACTGGGAAGGATATTGGGAGCTTTAAGTCGAGGCTGAGTTCTGACAGGAATGTGCCGGGGCATAAGTTGAAGCATGCTCTCGCTCCAGGTTTCTTTCAATAAGACACGAGCCTCAAATGGCCAATATAACCCTCCCAAGGTCGTTGAACTTGAAGTTGAACAGGATCTGCGAGTTGGGATGGGACTGAGCTAAAGAAAGACGCGGGGCTGGGATCAAAGCCGACAAAATTCAGATTGTAAATCTTCATACTCTGCCATGTGAGTTCATGTCTCTCATGCCAGATCATTCAGGCAGCATCTTGAATAATGATGTGCTTAGTTGAAGGGAAGCTTTGTTTTCCATACCAACTCATGCTTTCAGCTCTGTGCCCCCTTTGTAACTCAGTTGAAGGACACTTATCTGTTTGTGTACAGTTCTTCGCGACTCCGAACCTACGAGTCGAGTGCCGGCAAATGATTGACTTCCTGCATCCCCTCTGGTGACCTGAGATCTGTCGCCAGTAATTCTGCTGGCATCCTAAAGCGGTGTGTGACATGTCGTTGGTTTGAGTTTGGAGCAGGAGGAACCCCCAAGTGAGCTGTACAAGGACAGTCAGTCAGGGTGGGGGTGGGGGGGAAGTGGAGGGTTGAGCGCTAGTTCATGGCAGGCAAACTGCCCGGAGAGTATTCTCGGGGGCCGGGGCCCGGGCATCCATGGAGCTCTGATCGAAGGCCAACTCCGAAAACTACAAGAAGCCACAATAGAGCGCACAGGCTGCAGCGGGAGCCCCCCCCCCCTCCGTCCCCCACCTCCCACCCCCCACCCGACGCTAAGCGGCTGACTGCAGCTCCACCGGGTCTTTAGCTGACATTCGGGCAGGGAAGTGAGGGGTGTATATCCACACTCTGGCCTGCTCCACCATATCAACGAGTGTAATTACACAAAAATCTTTGCATGTAGGAAATGGGAGGAGGACCACGAAGGAAATGTTACACTCCGTGCACCTTCATTAAACTCACAACAGTGTGCCTCACAGACCTCTGTACAAACGTTCAAACCATACATGCACCCCCTGTGCTTTATTACCGGGGAACGTGTGCGCGCGCATTCACTTGCGCGACTATTCCTGACGACATAACGCGCTCTCGCATTACAAGCGCATGTCTACCGTGTTGCATAACTGGATCAAAAGAGAAGCGACCGACCCCCCCCCCAAAATAAAAAAGCTGTACCAACTAATGAGGACACGCAGTGGGAGTGAGAGGTACAGAATAGTCCCAGTTTCTATTCGCTGTCTTGTCTTCCTGTGGGTCATTCCTAAAAATATATGCGCGCTCTAGAGTATTAATGGCTTTAAGGAACCGGGATTTAAGATTCATAACCGTAGGCTCCCACTTCCCCGGCACTCCAAAGGTGTGCTTGTGAGCAGGGATGATCATAAATGATTTACGTTGGATTAATCACTGTTGGACCGGTCGCGCGTCAATCGACGTCGCACTCGGGACCTTTTTCTCAAACGGGTAGAAATAGTTGATGACAAAATGTATTCTCAGATAATTGGGGTACCCAAGCCTGTTCCTACTTTATGTTGCCTGCTTTCATTGATACTGTATCTGTATCTGTGCATCTGTTTTTGCAAGTGACAGAATTCTGTCATATCTTTTTTTTTTTTTTTTTTTTTTTAATTGTTTTTGGCTGCGTGTTCAATAACGGGAGGCCGATTGAGAGCGGGAGGAACTGTTTCCAGTGATGGTATTATCTTTACCTCCACCAAGCAGGTTGTGTTTCTGGTGCAGCTTCTGTGTTCGTCAGCAGGGTTGTGGGGGGAGAAAAAAAAAAAAAAAAATCCTTCTGATTTTCATGAAACACGGGCCAAGGAAGAACCCATTACATTTTTAAGTGCATCTAAATCACGGGGAAGATCCACAAAGTATTTTTCACTTTCGATAGCAGTGCAAGATCGGGCATCTGGCCTGTTAAATGCCATACGTCTTAAAAGTGCAGTCAAATAGTGACGAAACACATGTCATTGTAGAAATACCACGGACTCCTTTTCAGAATCCAAATTCACGGGTACCGGTAATCCTCTGAGATACACGTGTATTCGCTCAAACTTCGTACAGCAGGCGGTCGCGGCGGACGTGGTGTTTTCACGAGGGAGAACTGGAAGCAGCGTAGCAGCTGAGATTTTAGGCTTAGGGTCGGCACGAATGTATTTTTGACATCATTCTAATACTTTTGGAAAATATACCCAGACATATATACTGTATAATGGTTGCAGGTGAAGATTTGTATATAATAGAAGAGTGGACTATTGGCCTTGATGGATTGCCTGCGGTGTCCAAGGAACCTTCACATTTGCTGTTATCATTATTTTTGGACTCGTATACTTTCAGTTTACAATTTATAGGTGTTTATTTCCTCATGAAAATACTCACTTACTGATCTGAGTACTTGAACGCTTCTGTACTAGTTGACTTGCTCATTTGAATGATCTGACTTCCTCGATCAAGGCGCACGTGAGAGATTTTGTTTGCGTTACTGTGGCTCTGCGTGCTCGACATTTGTGGCGGGACGGGCGGTCGATACAGAGCTGACGTTTCAGTGTCCCTGTCCTGCAGTGCTGCTGTGAGATGTTTGGTGGTTCTCATTCAGCCGGTACCACAGTGGTTTAAATACTGGGAGTCCCCCTCCTTTTCCTTTGTAACAGGTGTATGCTTCGCTCACTGTTTCACGTCACCTGACTGTAAACTTACAGGAAATCGCTTCCTTGTAAATGAGGACAGTCCTTGTGGCTTTTGAAAGATGGATTATTGTGTTTTCCAACTCGGCTGCGCAGGTATTCTGATGTTTTATACACGGGTTGCGTCAGAGAAATGCCTTTTATTATCAACAAGGTGCGGCAGCAATCTGTGGTTATCTTGTGATTCCCGCCCCAACGTCCCACAGCACCTTGAAACCGATCGTAGTTCAGCGCTCTCTCTGCTCCTCCTGAATGTCCACAGTGTTTAGATGAATCATTTGGACGTCAGGAATGTGAACGAGCGAAGCCTTTAGCTCCCCCCCCCCCCCCCCCCCCCCTCCTCCTCCCTCCATCCCCCCCGTGCTACTGATAGCACTAGTAGTATCTCACTGGCCCAGCTCTCATGTGGCCCTTTAGGTTGCCGGTATGAAGAAGGGTATTAAGACTGTTCTCTCCATTTAGCAACCCTTTGTCTCGTCCCTCAGCCCCTCCTCTCCCGAAGCCGCCGCTTCTTGTGCTCCTTTCCCTCGTGCCTCTTGTGCCTGAAAGCCAAGTGGACTCGTCTGAATGGCCGTTTCCGCGTGCGCTGTTCCTCGTCTGGGAGTTCGAGAAGGTTGCTCTTGGTTACAGGCAGTCAGGCGGGTGTCTGGTTACCTCACCTTGCCGCGTCACTCGGTTGTATTGTTAACCCTAGGAGCAGGGCGGAGAGCCGCTACCCGGCCCGGGCCGGGTCCCTGTTTGCTTTGAATTCCCCCCCTCAAGTTTCACAGGAGGGGTCACAGCTCGGGCGACCCGGAGCTTGTTTTCGCACCTGCTCCGAATTTTTTCCGGGAGCCTGGACAAACTTCAGCTAAATCATCTCCGTAGGCATCGGTGTTTGTTTTTCAAGGCTACTTCTCGGCCGGTTTGACAGAATGTGGACTTTGATCTCCTTGTTGTTCACATTACAGGAAGCGTTCCCAGCCATGAATGATTAAGCGGTGAGGTAGGAGTGAACCCCCTACAGGCAGAGCAGTCGAAGAGATATGTGGAATGAATTTGGGACGATGTTCTCTCTCGCTGGTTCTTTTACAGACTCATTATGATCGAGACCGAGATATGTTGCCTCATTACAGCAGCACTGTACATTATCACATGCCATTGATGGGTTTTGTTCTGCCTTACGCAGCTAAATGCCAGCTGTGCATCGTGGACCATTAACACTTCCAACTTGATTTACTTTCTTCCCATCAGCAATGTGGAGTAAATAAATTGCCAGTCGGCCTTGCCACCGTTATTACGCAATCACCTGATCGTGATTATTGAAGCAGACCGTTGGCATTTTTGCATAATCGTCAGGATCGTTTCCTTTCATCTGTTAAAAAAAAACAGCTGGATGAAAGAAAAGTAACACGGCCATGTCTCCGTCACTATTTCCACATCATTTTCCCCGTTTGAAGTGTGACTGCTTCTGTTTTTATGATGTCATCTTGCTACACCTCCTTCTGTTGTGGTCTAATGGCACGAGTGGAGAATTACCAGCGCCATAGCATATTGTTTATTTTGATTATTGGTCATTGTCAGTCTTCTTTTTTTGTTTTGGTTCATTCAAGGTTTTCTTTGTCATAGGAGCTGCGTGCAATTTTTGTTTACAAAGCCAAATTTTGGCAATTTTTTTTTTTTTTTTTTTTTCTTTTCAATGTTACAGTATTCAAAGACAATGAATGTCTCTCATTCCTCAAAAGGTGTACGTGTATTATTAAAATATGAACGGGCCCGTACTATCATAGTGGCTTATAACAATTACATGTTAAAGTTTCCTGATCGTGACTGCCCCGCTCGCCAATTGACAAAAAAAACAACACCGATTGCAGTTGTATCGCAGCTCCTTTGTGTGATCACATGAGCGCCCTCGTCTACTCGTGTTTCCAGCTGCATCTGCCGGTGTGTTTGTCTAGCCGGTGTGTTTGTCGAGCCGGTGTGTTTGTCTAGCCGTGTGGTGTGCGGCGGCCTTGCTCGTTGCAGCAGCCCGGGCACGGAGCACGCTGTTCACAGCGGGCTAATGAGAGCTTTCTTAATGAGGCGGTCCAGGTGGATTCATACATCATCATCCCCGTGCTCCTCAGCTGCAACTGGATTTACACACCTATGACAAATGGTCGCGCATTTGAAATTGTCGGAGGCCTTTTTTTTTTTTTTTTTTTTTTTTTTTTTTTTTAAACCACCCTAAAGAGCCCATGTTGAACTTAATTAATCACCTGACACCAGACATTACTGGATGTGTAAGGCAGATCTGTGATAAACCACCTGTTTCCGGGGGTCATTAATCAGCCTAAGGATTTGCCGAACCGTTCCCTCTGTTCGCTGCAGCTCGCCGACGCGCACGTCGCCAAACGAAACGGAGAGAGCCGTCCGCTCTCTCCGTTTTAAGATGTCCGTCAACCCTTCCCGGACCTCGGCCGCGTCAAGCCTTAGAAGCCCGCGGAGCTGTTTCTGAGCTGCTGTTGACACCTTGTTTTTTTTTTTTGTTGTGCTGCGCGTGTCTCTCCCGACGCAGAGTACAGTCGCTTCGAGTCCAAGATCCACGACCTGAGGGAGCAGATGATGAACAGCAGCATGAGCTCAGGATCAGGCTCCCTGCGCACCAGTGAGAAACGCTCCCTCTACGTCAGGTAAAGTTTGCACACACACACACGCGCGCACACACACTCATGCCTGCACTCACGATATCAAACTCCTAAGATCTGTTGTCAAAATAAGCACTCTTGCATAATGAACCTGTCTGTGGGAGGGGGAGGGGAGGGGGGGGGGGGGGGGGGGAATAAAGCCGCAACGCACGTGTTGTCAAAAGCACCGACGCTGTCGGGAGTGCGGCGGCGGGGGCGCCTACGCCACGGGTCGTACGATGAAACGTGACACCATTCACGCCGTGCTACTCGTCGGATGACAGTTTGATTCGGCGGCGTTGGGTGGATGTCGTTCATCGCCTTACGTGACCGGCGCATTCCCCGCCGTCGGTTTCGACGCCACGCGCGCGACATCGACCCCCGCCGGGTTTAATGCGGACCGGCGGCGCGTCGCCAAACCGGGCGGAGGCTCATTTGGGAATTAAAGCGGGGGGCGGCGCGCTCCCGCTCGCAATAAACGCAGCCTCGCCGCAATGGACCGGCGCGGGTCAAGGTGAAAGGGACTGCGTGACGCAACTCCACAGTCCGAGCGCTTCCCCACGTTTCTGCCGCGGTGCGCTGATGCGCTTCACTTAACCGAAGCCCGATAGCTGCATTACCATAATGATTTACCAGATAAAAGTTCAGCGGACTTTAGTCGGGTGTCTCAAGAGTACGTAGGTGTTATCTCATCGCAGGCCCCCTATAGTCAGAGGAGTGTCAACTAGTCGGACTCACGGCCTCTCTTCCAGATGGACTCCCGCGAGGCATGCGGAGCCGAACCTGCCCGCTCCTGCGCGGGTGACTAAGCCCACAGTTACGTTTGAAAAGCTGTCTAGTTTTTCCGGCTGACGCGGGAGCCGCCGTGTCCTCCCAGCCCGGCCCGAGGAACGCGGAGGCGTTCGGCCTCTTTGGAGCACTTAAAAAAAAAAAAATAAATAAAACAATAGTGTTACATGTGCTTCACGCTCTGTAACGCAAGTATGTCGAGGTGCAGTATCATGCCCAAGGAAAGGAATTTGATTATTACTCGTCAGCCCGGGTTGAAAGTGCACTCGCTTCCTTGTTCGCCACGCAAACCGATAAGCTTCCTCTCATTACTGTTTACGTATTTCTAGATACAGTCTCAGTATTCAGGAATAGGGTGGCTGAAATATGAAAACAGAGGAGAGAGAAGAAAAAAAACAACAACAAAAAAAACCTTTGTTCACCGGACTGCGATGTGTGACCTGTAGATATAGGCTTGTAGGTCAAGGGAAGTCTGAACCTGTAAAGCAGGTATGATGCCTTCAGAAATGGCAGCGGGTTCACCCGTTCGACAAGATGGTGACGCACGCAGACAGACAATAAACAGCGCACGTTTGCGGTGGATAGTATGTGGCAACAGTATTTAGAAATGTCAAATGGAAGATTATGAAGGCCATGCTTTTTAATGCGTCATCGCCTGAACTAATTCACGACATTACATGCTTATTGTTATTATTATTATATGATTGACTGATGAATTAGTGGCTTTAATTGATCTGTTCTCTGCAGTCAAATGCCTGACATGTCTGATTGTGTCAAAGATAACTTTAAAGGTTCACATATTTTAAGTGCAGTTCAATCCCAGCCAACATGAGAGCAATGTGAAGTAACTAACCCCCCCAAAACCCCAAAGCAAGTACGTAGCACTGGCGTGCGTAGCTGCCATTTTGTGCCAATGTTTGCACACATGTTGCAGTAATTTGACCATGTTGCATGTGATGTACCTTCACAGAAATTAAAGATAAAGAAAGGAGTGTAACTAAAGCTCTCTCCTCCCATCCCCCATCCCCTTTTTTTTTTTTTTTTTTTTTTGCAGAGCTTTGTTTGACTACGATCGAACGAGGGACAGCTGCCTGCCCAGCCAAGGCCTGAGCTTCTCTTACGGGGACATCCTTCATGTCATTAATGCTTCTGACGACGAGTGGTGGCAGGCGAGGCTCGTCACACCTCATGGGGAGAGTGAGCAGATTGGGGTCATTCCGAGCAAGAAAAGGTACCGTCCCCTCTTCGTCCGCAGCAGCGGCGTAACGCCACGCACGGCTAAAATGTGACAACTCCTATTCGTGCCCAGCCTCAACTTGACGTATTTCCTCTTCCTCCTCACCCACCCCCCCCCCCTTTCTCCCCCTCTAGAGTGGAGAAGAAGGAGCGGGCCAGGTTAAAAACAGTCAAGTTCCACGCCAGGACAGGCATGATTGAGTCTAACAGGGTAAGTGTAGAGGGCCAGCTGCTCCCCGCTCCGGTGCCAGAGCGGCTGTCTTACGAGCTGCCGCTGGGCTCCCGGGGAGACGGCCTACTTTACCCCCCCCCCCCCCCACCCCCCTCCACTCCCCCCTCCCCTACCCTCCTCCCCCGAGTGTGGGAAAAGGGACCAGCACCTGCTCACTGGAGCAAGCACAAAAAGGCGCTCGTATTACTGTATAGATTACACAGGAGCCCGGCGGGGACGGGAGGTCTCCGGGAACCCCCGCGGCTCGAGCGCCCGGTGATGCCAAGCAAACGCGCCACTGACAAAATGTCTGCACGTTCGTCAGAGGCCGGTCTGTCCGGTTTTAATTTGGAGGAGTATAAGTCGGCTGGAATGTTTTGCCTGTATTATCTATTATGCAAGGGGATTAAATTCACTTCAAATGGTACATGGTGGTTAACTTTGGTCAACAGACACCTGGTTCCTTCACATTGATGTGCCGTTCATTTTCACCCATTACCTGCCTCTCATTTTCATTATTTGACGTGTTCTTATTCCTTTGGGTTTCTTTCGTTTCGTTTTGTTTTTGCATGGATGTCGAGTACCTTCATTGAAACCCATTCTGTTTTTGTTTTCACGCTCTCATCGCCCCCCCTCCTCCTCCCCTTCCCCTTCCCCTTCCCCCTCCTCCTCCTCCTCCTCCTCCTCCTCCTTCTCCTCCGGCTCACCCGCACGTCGACAAGCAGCCAGTCAAAGTAAAGCGCAAAAAAAGCTTCAACCTCTCGCGCAAGTTCCCGTTTTACAAGAGCAAGGAGAATATTGTGCAGGAGTTGGTGGAGTCTGAACGTGAGTACCAGCTTGTGTGATGGAGTGGGGTGGTGGGGGAGGGGAGGGGAGGGGAGGGTGGTGGTGTTTTTTTTTTTTTTTTTTTTTTTTTTTTTTTTCCTCACCCTATCCCCTTCATGCTTCAGTTCTGTCTCTCAACTTTCATCCTTTCCGCTCACCTCCAGGGATGGTTTGCGTGACGGCACCACTCTCATCCCTTTCTCACTGTCCCAGAGAGACGCCCCGCCCGCCCGGCCGCAGACGCGCGGCTCTCCCTGGCGCGCCCCGTGCGTCCGTCCACGGGCTCCGGCGGAGGAGCGCCGGGCCGCGCGCCGCGTTTTGCCGCATTAACACACGCAGGCCTCCCAACGCCGTGTTGCCACCCCTCGAATAAGTCCCGATCAATTCTCCAGTCAGTCACTGACCCACGACGAGAAGAATCTCATTAACCGGACCGAAGCGTTAACGCTTTTTAACAGGTCAAAATCCCATTTTAATGGGATTGGGCCGGCGTAATTGAAAGGCCGTGGCTTACCATGAACAAAGTGGAGCTCAGGCTTAATGAGTACGGCAGCACCATGTGTCAGCGGGCCTGGTGAGCACGACGCGGCACTCCTCTCCCTCTCTGCCCCGACTCTCACTAACCTCTTCTTCTTCCTGTCTGCTTTCTTCTCTTGGTTTCTGCTCTCACCTGTCGGGACACCTAGGACTTCCCAGGGTTAAGCGATGACTTTTATGGATCAAAGAGTTTGAGTAAGTGTGTGGTTGTACTGTGTCAAGCAGCTGTCCCACCCTCCCCCCCCACCACCCCCCTCCACCCCCGAGTTCACACACAGAGAGAGAGAGAGAGAATATATATATATATATATACATACATATATATATATATATATATATATGCTTTGTCACTGCAGACCCAGCTGGGAATGCAAAAAAAAAACACACACACACACACACATGCTCAGATTTACAGTACATATATTCCTAAGGGTGGGTGAGTGAACGTTGCACTTATTCTGGATGTCTCACAGGGTTCCTCACAATACATGTTTAGCTGAGTTTTGTCCTACGAGGTCACACAGAGCTCCAATCCATCCGTCACCAGTGCGGGGGCGGGGGATGGGGGTGAGGGGGGGGTGTTGCTACGTCTGGTTGGAAACCCTTTTCCCTCCGGTTCCCCTGAGTCAGCCAGCTCCCGCCTCCCTCCCATGTTTCCTTTTTCTTTACCCTGATATAGATCTGCTGCCACGGGCACGGATCTCGCAATTGGAAACGTTGGGCAGGGAACTGTGGCTCATTTGGGACATTGTCACAGGAAACACTTCACTTTCTATTGCTCGCACCTAAAACCACTTCCCTAATATTTCGAGAGCATGGCTGCTGGAACCAAACAAGATTTCTCCTTTCTTTTAATTCCCTTTTGGTTTTTTTTGGGTTGTTTTTTTTTTTTTATTTCCCAGTTGCTTCCCCCCCCACCCCCCTCCCCAAGGTTGTTGAGGCAGGTGAAAATAATTTTCACCCATAAGACGATACATTTCAGTTGAGTGCCACTTTGGTTCTATGTTTTTTTGTCAGATGATGTGAAACTTTCTCTCTTTTGCGTTTGCAGAATGCCTGACATCCAACACGAGCGACAGCGAAAGTAGTTCGAGTGAGTCACCTTTATTTCTCCCCCCCCCCCCCAAAAAAAAAAAGAAGGTCTTTCTGGTTTGTTTTACACTGCCCACATAGATGAATGACACACTAGATGTCCTTCAGTTTACTTGTGAAATGATATCTGTAGCTTAATATTTGATTTGGACTGAAATCGGCCGTCACGGTTTCATTCTATTTCTTCAAATGAGATGTAAAGTTTCTGACGAGTTTGTATTGTTTTATTACAGAGGGTCAGGAGGACACGATTCTTTCCTATGAGCCAGTCATTCGACAGGAAAGTGAGTGAAGTGATTCTTCTCCGCATTTTGAATGGAGGAGAAAAAAGAAAAGAAAAAGGGAGATTACATGTTTTGTTTTTGGTTTTTTTTTCACGGCTCCTCACCGGCCTTCTGTGTCTCCAAATGCAGTTCACTACACGAGGCCTGTGATCATCCTGGGCCCGATGAAGGACAGAATAAACGACGACCTCATCTCCGAGTTCCCCCACAAGTTTGGCTCGTGTGTCCCCCGTGAGTCGACAGCACGCGGCACCTCCACGCGGCACGCAAAACACAACAACGGCGGTGACAAAAATAAACTTGTTCCATTCGCCCCTCCCCGACAGATACGACTCGTCCCAGGCGAGAGAACGAGATGGACGGTCAGGATTACCACTTCGTGGGCTCAAGAGAGCAAATGGAGAAAGATATTCAGGATAATAAATTCATTGAGGCCGGCCAGTTCAATGAGAACCTCTACGGGACGAGCATCTTGTCTGTGAGGACTGTGGCCGAGAGGGTAGGCATCAACACTCTGCAGGATTGGTTTTTTTTTTTTTACCAGATTTAGGTGGCCCGCTGAATCACAAAGCAGACGTACGTCACTAAAGGTCCCATATTTGACACTTTTCCGGTGTTTGTATTTGCAGTCACGGTAAACATTGAGAAGATATTTGTGTGGCTTGTAAGTACCAAAAAAAAAAAAAAACCCCGTCTCGATATAGTTTTGCGTCTCGTCTACGGAGCTTTTCCCCGGAGCTCCACCAAAAACGGGCCCGTTTGTGTCTGCGTCTTTTAAGGCGTGCTGACGTCAGTAATGTTCCCTTCTGATTGGCCGACTCCTTTCTGAGTGACGCACTCTCGGGCCAACCTCGGGGGTTTCCTCTAGATTTGTAGCTCGCCATCTCCTCGACGGAATCGATGCTCTGCGGGAGTTCGCGACGTCGCAAACTTTTGGAAGTCAAAAGACTCGCGCAAACAACAGTTGCGGAGTTTGTGGTGTGCACCGAGCGTTTTGATACGCATCAACTCAACCCGTTTCATAATACTTTTTTTTTTTTTTTTTTTTTAAAGGAATCAGAATTTATACGATGTGGGGCCTTTTAATGTTTCAGCACCGGCTTTCCCAAAAATGATTAGTTTGCTGTATGACGTTTTGCAGCATTTCAAGAAGCTGTGTGACGGAAATCTGCACTGGAAGCATGTTTAACAAAACGCACTCTTACCTCCCTGCAGGGGAAACACTGCATTCTGGATGTGTCTGGGAATGCCATAAAACGACTGCAGCAAGCACAACTTTACCCGATTGCCATCTTTATTAAACCAAAATCCATTGAAGCCCTAATGTAAGTCAGCGATTTTTTTACACGTGTCGTTATGTAGATATCAACAGGTGTGTGTGTGTGTGTGTGTGTGTGTGTGTGTGTGTGTGTGTGTGTGTGTGTGTGTGTGTGTGTTATATTAACCAAAACCTTCTGTCGTTTCCAGGGAAATGAACAAGAGGCAGACGTACGAGCAGGCCAATAAAGTCTTTGACAAGGCAGTTAAGCTGGAGCAGGACTTTGGAGAGTATTTCACAGGTGGGTCACTCGTGATTTATTTATTGTTCTGATTTTAGTCGTCAATTATTTTCTCTCAATTGTTTTGATAATGATTTTTTTTTTTTTTTTTTTTTTAAACGATTGTTAAAAATATGCATCACCAAAGCCCAAAGAGACGGTTTCAAACTGCTTTTTTTTTTTTTTTCGTCTGACCGACAGCCCAAAAAACCCAAATATATTCGGTTTGATATTGTGTGGCTGTCGCCATAAGAGACGACTGTAAGAAAAAGAAAAACCCATTGAATTTGGAAAAAAGATGAAGTGCAGATCAATTTAGCTGATCGATAGATTTGCTTATGCTCAATTGAAGTCATTATTTGATTTCTCAATGAATTGTTCATTATATGGAAGAAAAAAAAAGCAAAATTATCCACGTTTTATCTGAACAGTTTGGAATCTAAAGATATTCAAATTTTAAATAATAATAGAAATTTGGCAGATTATTACATTTGAGAGTCAAATATTCAGCATTTTGGGTCGATTAAACAACTGAAATAATTGACTGATGAACAAAAGTGTCCGACTAATTTTCTGGCCATAAACTTATTGATTAGTCGACTTAAGCAGATTTCAGACCAAAGATTTTTGACAAGATGATTTTAACTTGTAACTCCTTGTAAATTCTTCCGGTCTGTAACATCCTGAAACATTCCAGTTTCTACCGGAGCAATAAGACGAGATGACGTAACATCTCCACAGCAGCGACGCTTCTGTTTTAACCTGCTGGGTTTTCCGGTTGTTTTTTTTTCCCCTCTCATCGCTGGTAATAAATTGTAGTATCTTAAAACCTTAATGAGGTCAGTGAAAGTGAGTTCATTAAAATAGTTGCATTTTCAGCTGTGATGAAACGGTGGAAAACATTTATAAAAAAAAAAAGAAAAACGACGAGGTCAAGCGTTCGCAGCTGCCTCATCAAAAGGCTTATGTCATACGGACGCGGATGTTCCTCAAACGGTTTGATGAGCTGATCCTCTCTCACTTCCGCATCCGTCACCTGACCCGTTTGTAACCGCGACCGGCTGACTTTGCCGCGAGCCGATTGGCTGCGAAAGGAGCCGACGCCCCTCGTGTCGTTAAACTGCCGTCTGGCGACTCGACGCGCAGAGTCGTCGACGACGACACTCTAAAACGCTTTTCCCCGTGATCACGCATCCTTGGTCTGAACTGGGCTTTAGTGATTCAACTCCAGTTCCGATGCAGCCGACAAATATCTCTTGCCTGTGTGTGTGTGTGTGTGTGTGTTTGCCTCCAGCTATTGTACAGGGTGACTCACTAGAGGAGATCTACAACAAAATCAAGCTAATCATCGAGGAGCAGTCCGGGCCCTACATCTGGATCCCCTCCTCAGAGAAGCTCTGAGCTCCCTGCCGTCCCCCCTCTGCGTTCGGTGCAGAGACCCCCCTCCCCTCACCTTCCCAGAGACCCCACCCCAGGCCCAAATAGCCCCACCCCCACCCTCCCCCCTCCTCCTCCTCCTCCTCCTCCTCTCCTCACCTCCTTTTTGCAGATATGTTTCATATCAAGTTTTAGTGTCATCATTATGTTACTCTCTAAATGAAAAAGAAGTCTTATCACCATTACTGTGACTGTGCACACCCCTGCATGAGTTTCTCAACAAATCCATTCAAAGACTGGAAATGCCATTCCAAAGGAATTTGTCATATGAAAACAAAAGGGAAAAGGAATTTAAAAAAAAAAAATCCTTTTGTGAACCGGGACTGACTGAAGATCAGAAAGTTTTGCAGAAATCCAGAGAGAGGAGTTGGGATTCAAGAAGAAGCTGCAGGGGAACAGAGACAAATCATACCAAGTTGGAACACTTTGTAAATCTTCATCCAATCACATTTAAAAAGACACGCAAGATGAGAAGTTGAAGACCAATTAATTATTTTATTTTTTTTCTAAAAAAAAAAAAAGACTGGATAAAATCAAGCCCTGCTGATGGTACTGTTCACGGAGTCATCTCTCTTGTTTATAGTGACTGAGGAAATTAGTGGAGGAGCCTACAAACTGGTGATCTATTTATCACAAACCAGCTTGCTGTTTGGTCGTCTGCCAGTTGTCTGTGCTGCAGCCCATAAAGACATCTTGGGAGGCAGATCAAGAGGAGGAAATGCGTCGTGAATCTCTACATTTATATTATGAAATCACAAGATTAAATGATAAAATCCTACTGAGATTTTACTACATATTAAAAACTACACATTTTACACTTCACTAGAATTGTCAATTTGGAGGGCTGTTAGATTTCCCTTTTTTTTTTTTCTTTCTCTCTTTCTTGTGGGATTTTTTTTTTGTTGTTGTTGTTTTGTTTTTTGTTTTTTTTTTGCTTGTGGTTTTTAGCTGCTCTGTGTAAAGGAATGGGGGTAGAGACGTGTAACTGGGCTCTCTGCAAAACACCAAACTGCCTTACATCAAATACAAATTCTGTTTTGTGACTACCTGTTGTCTGTGAGGGAGGCTGCACACAATCCACGAGGAAAAGACAGGAAAACGTTCTCGTCTTTCCTTACTTTTTTTTTTTTTGTGTCCTCCAGCTGTCAGGAGGCCTGACTTTTGAGTGCAATAGATGAAAAAAAAAACAACAACAACAACAAAGGCTCGCCTGTGCGGGCCTTTTGTCCCCTGTATTTCAGCCTTCTTTTTCTTTTCTTTTTTTTTTCCCCCTCTCCTTGCTTAATTAAAGAAGAATTTGGCCATTGGATTACAATTTGGACAGCCAGAGCCTCCTAACTCATGTTGAGCAGCAGACCACCCTATTACACTCTCTGCCTTCCCAGAGGATCTTCTTCTGATTGGTCACATGGTACTGTCCTATCTGCCGCCCATGACGGTGGCCTTAAAACGGGTAGAGCAGGACAATAATTGTATTGGATGTCCTAACGATTAAAGAGTCAATATAACCTGTTTTGGATTGTCCCCCTGTCCCCCTTACCAAAAACAAACACTAAAGTTGGGTTTGAGTAAACCTAAACGCTTTGTGTATCTATAAACGTATGAATTCTTGATGAATCTGCCGCCGGCAGGTGCTGAACCGCTGTGTTGAGCTCTCGGTGTGTCGGAAGTGAGCTGGACCAGCTCGGGAATCTTAACGTACAGATACCATCCATCCCCCACCCTCCCCGTGACCGAAAGGCCGCGTCTGGGCGATGACACTAAGAGTTCGTAGTCGTCAAACGTGAACAAACAAACACAAAAAAAAAATGCTGAAGTCGCCGAGTTGCAGGCGTTGTCAACCGGACGGCGTAATCGGGTCGAATCATGCGTCTTCTCTTTTTCGCAAGGCTGGGAGTTTGTTCTCGGCCATCGGTTCGTTCAGTAACCCTTTGGGGTGGCTGTGTGGCATCACCGGGATCGAAATGACCCGCTCCATCCTTCCACGCCGCTCTGTATGTTAACGCGTGCATGCGAGAGGGATCGTCTGAAGAAGGATCGTCTGAAGAAGGATCGCCGTGGCCCCCGATCCTGTGAACGCTTTCATCCTCAGCTTCTTCTTTTTTTTTTTTTTTTTTCCTTCTTTCTTTTTTTTTTTTTTTTTTAAAGAGTGCAAAGGAATTTCTTTTTCTGTCTTTTTTTTTTGTTTTGTTTGTTTCTCCTCAGAGAGCCAGACCCAACAAAAAGTGTTAACCTTTGACCTCTGGGTCCCCTGCTCTCTCCCACCCACAGAGCACCTGTACCTGCAGGCATTTTCTGAACAGGTGTGCCCACCTGCCAGGCACCACTGCTAAACCAGCTGTCATTACCTGTGTCAAAACCAGAGTTCAGGGAATAACCGAAGGGAACAGAGCCATTTATATACTGCTTGCAGACTGTTTCAAAAGGGTGTGGTAGCTGTACAATGTAAATAAGCCCCCAGCAGATCCCCCTCACCTGTGCTTCATGCATGTGTGAATCAAACTGGGACAAACATGTTTTATAGACCACAAATGTCAGGTAAGTAAAGTTTGAGCTACTCGAGATATAATTTCCATACAGATGTGCTGTATTGTTGGTATTTCTCTTCAAATGCCTATTGGAACACTTAACTAGTCAGTTCGGGGAATCCAGTTCCCTCGAGTAGGGCCTGTCTACATGTGATTTCTTGTGGAACGTGTCTGGGTGTATAGATTTAAAAAAAACAAACAAAAAAAAAACAACAACAACAACATATATTGTAAAATAAAGTGACGCAGGCAGAAACCTACACAATATCACAGAGACCAGGAGCATCGATCAATACAATATTAGAAGTTTAGAATTGGTCCTCTCTGGTGTTTAGTTGAAATACAGCTGACTGTTAACAATGTGTGTGGTACTCATACCTCAGTCAGCCATGTCAAAGCCCAAAGAACTTGATTTCATTTTACTCTTTCCATTGAGGTTGTGGTAACAAGATGGAACCTGAATGCCTCTGTGTGTGTATAATTGATGAGGGTCTTTGTTCTGATGAGAGAAATGACGACATATATGCTTTTTAAGTTGGTTTTTTTTGTTTTTTTTTTGTTTATTTGGTTTTTTGGGGGGGGCGGGCGGGAGGGGAGGGGGGGGGGGGTTCAGGGTTCTTGTTTGTACTTTTGGGGTGATGATATGTTTAAGTTATAGCACATCTGTGCAGTAAGTGCTTGCAAACATGAACCCTTTGATTGTACAGTAGTTTCCTTCCTGTCACTGCAGGTGGTACAGCCTATCAGGACACTTGGCCTCATGGTCTTCCCTGTCCTAGTCATGAGGGAACACAGTCCTGCAACTTTTGTTTGGGTTTTATTTTGGGACTTGACAAGAGTTTATTTGTTTGAAAATAAAATATGTGACTCAGTTATGATTTGGATGTGCTTGTTTGCTGCTTTTAGCGACTCGTTGGCTTTTAAAATAATTGGAAGTATTGCGAGATTTGAGCTTTTATTGACCAGTAGAGAGACGGTTGACTTGGAACAAAAAAAAAAAATCAAACCGGAACAAAATGTGGTCGTCGGGACGCCCGAAGTTACACAGACTGAAAGCAATATATCGAACTGAATGTTGGTTTTTTTTTCACAACATGAACGTTTCCCTGCAACAAAGCGATGAAACTGAATTTTAGTTCGCCTTCAGAACAGGCGTACAACTGCTGTCTATTCCTCCATGATGAGGTTTTTCTTTGCTTTGTCCAGCCTGTCCAGGATTTCACTGTAGAGACCCGACATCTGTGGGTACACGACAAACAAAGCTTTTTAGATCACGGAGCCGTTTATCTATTACCGGGACCCCGTTTTGTTAACCTTGGGTGACGCAATACGAAGGGCTACCGGTGGTGTAACTCTTATCCCACCCGGCTGAATTTTGAATACTTAAATACTCTTTTGCAAATGTTTTGCAAGGAAGGAAATGCAATCGACAAATCTGACTTTAAAAGGCGCGCACTGTTTTGGTGAGTAACACTAATGCTCATATACATAATTCATCTTAAATGTGTGTGTTCCTTTTGCCTAGATGTATTCAAGCTGTCTCCATCACGCTACACCCTCCACCCCCCACCCACCCCCCAACTACCTGTGTCTCGTAGCTCTCCCGCAGAGATCCCAGGTGGCGGATGAAGCTCATGGCCAGGCCACACCACTTCTCGGCTTCGGGGAATTGAGCCAAGCTGTACAGCAATATCCCCGTGTTCCAAGCCCGAGTCAGCAGCCACAGGGTCTCCATCTCTGGGAAGTCGTCCGGCTGCGGCGAAGAGCAGGAAGATGTTCAAAAGGCCATTTAACGGAGGCCACCTGGCTGATTTCACTTGACAGAATCGTTCTAGAGGTTTGAGGCAGCAAGTGCCGAGTAAACTTTCCTCAAATCCTGTCCGTTTGTGCGTTATCCTTTTCTAACGCTGGGAAGTCTTAAAAACAGGCAGTGAACAAACTCTTTTTAAATGTTTCATTCATATTTCACGACACTTTAATCTTTTCCCTTTACTTTGATCCAAAGAATTCCACAGCTTTCAAGTAATAACTCAATATGAAAGGGGGAAATATGCACTGCCTCTACAGCAGCGTAATGTCTCAATAATTTCATGTCTCTTTCAGAGCTGGAGCTCACCGGCAGTATGATGACTTGTGCAGCTCATTACCATTCAAATTGGCAGGAAGGGGGTGGTGAATGGAAGCATCTGCTAATTGAAGTGCTGCTGAAAGCCCATTGATAAAAAAAAAAAAAAAAAAGAGGCTTCCAGAACAGCAGGCAGGCATGGAGTGGAAGAGAGGGGGTTAATTATATAGCAGGGAGCCGGTCTGTTGGAGGGAACAGGAGGTGGGAGCCAAGGGAAGTCGGCGTGTGATTGGCGCTGACTCACTGCGGTTGCGATGATGGACAGGGCCTCCTCGTAGTAGCCCCTCACCTCCTCCAGCACATGGGCCTCCACCTCTGACACACCGCTCGGGAGGGACAGCTTAATCAGGCCGTGGACGCACTTGCTGAGACGGGGGGGGGGGGGGACACACACAAAACGGCCACAAAATCAGAAACGATCTCATCCCGACAACATTTCGGTGCAAATGCAGCGCTCACGACCCATGGAGGGTATTTTCATGCAGAGCAGTGGTGAGTTTTGCCTGCAGCGGGCCAGGTCAGCCTGTGGTTGTTTCTTGTGCAGAGAGAGCGCAACCCTCAGGGCCTTCTTACACAGACGAGGGAAGTGGGCTGGAGACTCCATAGCTAAGGCTGAGAAAAAAAAGATGATGCAATAAATACCACAAACGCTAATATGTCTGTTTCTTGTCCGTTTCACGGTATTTCAGCAGAGATCATTTTAACAATACAGCTGGGTGTTTTTTTTTTTACCTGCCATGGTCTCAAGTACTTTGGTTTCAACGTTTTCAAGCTCCAGGATGGACTCCAGGACTGTTTCAACCTTGGGATCATTCAGTTTGGCGCGAGCTTCAAATTCATACAGCAGCAGTAGAGTGTCAGTCGGGTCCATGGGGAAGCTTCCTGTAAGTACATGTTGAAAATGCATTTAACTTTGCTCAGTTTTGATTCATGAAGACCCTTAAAAAAAAATATATATATATATATATATATATATATATATACGCATATATATATATTTGCTTCTTTATAACTGAACAGTCATAACGTTAAAACCTATGACGGCTGAAGCGTTAAATATAATACAGCAGCCCAGCATTACATCCTCCCTTCAAAAGGATTTATCGTGTCCAGCTGTTATTCAGTCTGATTGAGAGGTGTTGACTCATTTTAATGGTCATCGTGGAGACTATAATTTGTGGTGTTGTTGAACTGTACTGGGTTATACTGAGAGGTGTTCCTGACATTTTGTCCCTCCCATTTAAATGCATTGGCTTGACAAAATATTAGGAACACCTCTTAGTGTAACTCTACAGTTCAACAGCACCACAAACTGCAGCCTCCAAACTGACCATTAATCAGACTAAAGAACAACGGAACATTTATAATCCTTAGGAAAGGAGGATGAACTGCAACGTTATGGCCGTTAGGTGTATAACTTCTGTACTATGTGTATTTTTTTCCCCCTTTGTTTTAAGTAGTTAATATGTGCAACAACAACAACAACAAAAAAGAGCTATTTTATATACCTGATGCTTTCAGTGTTTTCCAGATCTCCCAACAGGTCTGCATGTGTAACAGAGCTTGAGTGAGCTCCTCAGTCTGTGAACCCGACAGAAACACAAAACAAGCAACTCAGGATTCATCATCGCCACCTAGTGTTCGGCTCCTCTTCAAAGGCAGGAGGGGATTCAAATGAAAAACACCTACGCCGAACCAATACTGTTGTTAGTCACCTCTCCTCTCCTCTCCTCTCCACCGGTCTTGGTACATTTCCATCCATGTGGATGGAGAGCACGTTAAATGTGGGAGATAGGCGGTGAGTGGCACACCTTATTGGAGTGAGGAGACTTCCTGCAGAGCTCCAAAGAAGCTGCCGCCGCCATCAGCAAACAGGTCTTCTGGCCCATGAGGAGTGTGCGATCGGGAGGGCAAAGCTGGGAGAGCTGTGGGTTCATGCAGACGTACACACACGCGTATGACGGAGGAACTGAGGCAGGATAGCGTTAGCTCTTTCGAAAAATATGTTTGACTGATCGATGAGAAGAAGAAACAAGAGGGGAGATTCTGATCTGGAAGATTGCGGTTTTAAGCACGAGATCAATTTGGGCTCGAAGTAGCTCACGCCAGTTTCTCTGAAACGGCAACTCAACATCCAACAGCAGAGGCTTTTCACTGTGGAGTTGATGGGTACGGATGCATGTACACGAATCAGGCATGTAGACTCACTCGGCGTCACAAAAAGGAAATGAAGGTGGAGGAATAAAAGCGATGCAACGCGCGACAACACATATTCTGACGAACGTCAGAGGACTGAGGTTACCGTGATCACAAACTGATGTTCCTCTCTGCAGCGGCGTTCGGGTGCTTCCTGATTTGCGCCCACTGACTGTAGACATTGATTCATTCACCTGACAAAGCTAATAAAGGCACTTGCCTGGTAAGAGAGCACAAAGAAATCCCTCATTCTGTCAGGGCTGCTCTCACACTGCAGAGCCGAGTTCCAAGCTGCAACAAGGAGAGACACGCACACACACACACACACACACAAAATATGAAGCTGCTGCAAGATTTTTGGTGATGGCACACCGGATGAGATTGAAGTGTCGAGGAAAGAAAGAGTCTTAAGTACCAATCTTTCTGAACCAGTTCGCTTCCTCAGTGCGTTGCTCAACAGTCATGTGAGGCTGGTGTGAAACTGTCTGCAGAGCTGCAGTGACCGCAAACAAAACGTTACAGGGTTATGACGCACAGCAGACACACAATGCAATTTAACCCCGACTGCACGTGTACTCACCCAGTTTAAGATATGGCAGCAGAACATCCAGATTCACGTCCCTGCATGGAGGGATTTTTTTTTTTTTTAACAAAACCAGCTTCGAAAATACTACGTGATGATTTGGTACCTTCTCTTTCCCTCACCTCATCTCATCACTCGATTTTTCTACTGTGGAGAGCGCAAGCCGAACCAAACACCTGGAAAAAAAAAACACAAAAAAAATATGAATGAAGAAACTGGTGCTGACCTCCTTTCTTTCACCTACTAACTGTATTATACAGAGACACACTTTCAGAGAAGTGAGGGAATATAGGTCAGTGGATCAGAGGTGTGTGGAAAACGAACAGACTCACTACAGTCTGTATGCCACCTTTACTAAATGTGGTCACTTAATATGTAAATATTTCTGCTCTCGAACAATAAACTCTAACCCTATAAGCGAGCTTAGAGGTTAGCATCGGGATTATTCAGATCTTATACTAGTGGTTCTCAACTGGTGTTGTGGTATGTCCATCTATTCATTTACCATCGATGATAACTTAAGTGTGTACGATAACCTTCCTACTCTCACTTAATATTTTTCACGTGAGAGAATATTTGAGTTAAACTGAGGTAAATTGTTTCTCTTGGTGTGAACGTCTTCATTTGTACATTGAAGTTGATGTTTTAGTTGTCACAGACCTCAGAGCCGTCAGCACCTGAGCTCCATCTCTGGAGTTGTCACACAGACTCTCCAGTGCTTTCATGGCAGTTTCTTGATGTTCATTCTGTCACATAGGGACCAAACATCCTCATCATCATCATCATCATTAATACCACCACCCACCAGTGTTATTCATCACAGTGGCACAGTACACTAAAGAAAATATTTGCTAATAACTGTCTGCTGCTATGTGTGTTTGCTGATTGTAGCCTGGGAAATGGAATATAGGGCCCGTGTCACACTTATTCGTAACTATATATATTTTTTTTTTTTATAGAATTTGTACTTATTTATACTTCCATGTGCAACAGGTCTGAGGAGGAGGCAGACAATGACCACCACTGAATCTTTTTACCCGGCAGTGAGGAGCTTTTTCTTCCTGCAAAGAAAGCCTTCACCAACCAGTATGAGGTCAGTGACAAGGACACGATCCCTCATCAGCTTCCCACTCACAAACACTGCCAACTGTGTTAAAGTGACAAGTGCCGCCGGTGGCGCTATTTCATCATAATAATACCGTAAGACCGGGCAACGTGATAATAATTCCATCAGACCTCGATCATACGACGGGTGTACAGAAACGAGCGGTGAGTGATTAATTCTACCTCCAAAGCAATCTGAGCAGCCAGACTGAGGAGATCGGAGGCAGCATTCTCAGACACCAGCAGTCTGTCCTCACTGGCAACAGGACTCTTGGACAGGCGTCCCATCGCGTTCACTGCCTCTGCAGCTGGTGCAAAGAAGCCGACTCGTCAGCGCACAAGACAAGCTTAACGGTAGTGAAACTACAACACTAGTAGCGTGCATGCTTTCGCTGCACATGCATCACGCGACTCGTGTTTTGTAGGTACCTTTTTCCACATTTTTCTCCTGAATAGCAATCTTGTAAACACTGAACTGAGTGAAAATGCTGTCAGGGTCACATCTCTCTGCTTCTTTGATCGCTTCTTTGGCCTGAAAACAACAAGTGTTAAAACAAAAGCAAACATAACTCATGCATTTGCAATAGCAATTTGACAAGATGCGCTTACCATTGCAAATAGTGACAGAAAAACTACCTGGTGGGTTCTGACATACAGCACCCACAGGGACCAACACGTTTCTTTCACTGATTGCTGTAGTGGCTCAGGTTGTCTTACCTTCTCCAGTTGCTTGAGTTGCAGGAAACAAGAAGCTCTGTTCCTTTGCAGTTTGGCTAAGTTGGGCTCCATTTGGCCTGCTTTAAAGAAACTCAGGGAGTAGTTGTACCACTGAAGAGCCTCCGAATAGTTTCCAGCCTGGAAAGAAACACAAACATTCAGTTGAACTTTATTTGTCCTTATGGAAATTGATCTGCATTGAGCCTGACGACACGGTTCAGGAGCAGTGGGATTTTTTTCCTCGTTGAGGCCAGCACCTTGTTGGAAGGCACTATCGGAGTGTTCCTGACATGCATGTCTTCGTGTTTAAAGGAAACCACAGCACTAAAAGCAAACATACACAAATAATGACAAAACGTACAAACGCCACACCTGCCATCTTGCCATGAAGCAACAGCGCGGATCACTGAGAAAACATGATGATGATATGTGTCTACATCATAAAATACCAAGGGTGTGAATTAGGGATGAAGAAGCTGGGTTTGGCATACCTCAAAGTGTTTGGATGCTTTGTCCCACAGGATGACATGCAGACTGGTGAGGGTCTGTGGAGTCAGCTGTTTACCTGTGTAGTGCCCTGTGTGGGTTTAAAAAAAAAAAAAAAAAAAAAAGATTATACTTACTAAAACAGTGGCACACTTACAGTGCATTATTATAAAAATGTGTCATGTTATACCAGTAATGACATCTTCTATCTTCTGTTTGCCCAGCAGCTCCTTGCCTCTCTGCAGCAGGAGCTCAATGTGCAAGACAAGAGCAGTTCCCAGGTCAGGGGACGACTGAAAGTGCTGACACACACGCTTCAAATACTCAAATGCCAGGACTTCTCTGGAGAAACCAAAAACAGATACTATTCAGAGTTATGTGTGTGGGCATTCCTACATAAAACACATGTATATATGCACATGTCCATGTAAGGCTGTGTGTGGGTGTGTTGTGCCTTTCTACAACGTACAAAGAGCTAAGATGCTTACCTGTCTTCAGATACGAGCAGCTTCACCGTGCTGAGACACACTTCGAGAGAAACCTCAGGGTCCAGCATCTCATCAAACCCTGAAAACATGTTTTTATGATGTTGTTTTAAATGTTCATGTTTAACTTTGCTTTCGTCGCCCGAGGAGACACATTAACAACACTTCCCCGGGTCCCCGTACAAGCAAAGTCTTCTACTGGTGAACCCTGAGCAGGTCCTCGAGAGGAGTTAAATCACTGTCGAGACTCCTGGTGGTTTCAGAGGATCAGACTCGGAGCAACATTGTATTTTTCAATCCACTTCCTCCAACTTCTCAGCCGATGACACGCCACTGCTGCCAATGTTTAGCAAATTCGGCATAAATAATTCACGGAGGACTCTGGTATTAACTAACCTGCTCTGACGTGATTGTCTGAGGCGCCACATCTCAGGAGTATTCTGATCTTCAAGTACAGTCCAGATGCGCTCACACATTCCTGCACGGCAAAATCAGATACAGAGCTAGTTCGTCGGTTCAAAATGCATGTCAGTGTGGAAATGATTTCACCTGTCCCACCTTGTTGGCTAAGTTCACAGCATTAAGCGCCTTCTCCTGAAACCTCTGACTGTCCCACTCTAAATAAACAGTGGCTAGGAGCCGCAAAGCCTTGGCCTATTGTGAGAGAAATTAAAAGCATTTTAAAAGAATATTCACAATTTCAACTGTAAATTTGCAGCCACTGCTTCGACTGAACTTTGTCTTACCTGGACTGCAGATCCAGGGGCATATTTCACATTCATTTTCCCAATGTCATAGCTTTGGCTGAAAAAAAAAGAAGTCCATTTCGCACTGTTTCTCAACACTCATGTAGAAACTAAACATTATGCTTACCTCAACCAAAACACACTGTCCTCAAACTTCCTCAGATTATAAGTTTCTACTCCAAAGTTGTAGCACATGAGGGAGAGATATGCCGTCTGTGTTGAGAAAGGATATTCACAGTTAACATCCCCCACACTTTCAATAACAATATGTACTGTAAATGTGAAACATCAATGTATAGTGTTGTTATAGTGAAAACAGAGGGTTAGCTTACGTCTTTTGGTAGCCGCAGCAACATGTCTTTACAGCGCTGCATGTAGACCGCAGCCTCTTGGTTATTCCCTTGAGTTATGGCCTGCAAAGAAGAACCTCCAACTAAATGTCAGCAAACAATATTATATTCCCTATTTGCTATTAAGACATTTCCCCCTCTCATTGTTTCTCAGTTCACATTTTAGCTGTCTCACACTTCACACTGCAAGTCTGTCAAAATAGCACTTCCTAAGCTGCCAAATATCACAAGAACAAATATTCACATTGAAGGTGTTGAACATCACATGTGACACAGCTCACCGATTCTGCCTGGCATGAGAGAATTCGAAGCAGATCCTTCTCCACATCCCCCTTGGACGAGGTGATGTCAGCTGCTCCGTCACCTCTGGACGTCAGCTGGCTGTAGAGGGTTTCCAGGCTCTGGGGATATCGTGCGTTGAGAAATTTGTAAAGGCTCCATATTTCTGTTTGCTCCCATCTTAAATGGATTTAAGCTCTCTATCATTTTGAGTGTTCATTTTTTTTCTTCACCTTGACAGCAAGCCTCAAGAATTCATCTGCCATCTGGGGATTCTTGCAGTCCAGCCAGGTTCTCCCTGTTTTGCTGGCCATCTGTAAAGATTAGACACTGAGAAATGGGCCTTGTCCTGCTGTAATGTTGAGCACTCACCAAGCGTGGCTGTGGTATTGCTTACCAGTATCTGCCTGCGGATGACGCCCTCTGTTGGATTCTCAGGCTCACAGCAGTACAGCAGACCGCACGCAACATGACGCACTGTGAGGATGGTGAAAACATTTGAACGTGACGTAATATTCCTCTGACTACCTCTGCTTACGAACCCCTTTTTTCAGATAATATTTCTGAGTATTATCACGATAATCAGTAAAATAATCGTTCAAATATATAAATATACACAGCAGGTGGAAGTGTACCTTTGGCTTTTTGAATTTTACTGATGGTGGCACCAACATTCTTCGTAACGGCCCAGTTCCACAGCTGAATGGCACACTCCTCAAGCTGTGAGAAAGAAAGAGAAAAATGCATGCGGCTTACAAATTATGCCAGCGTCTTGGTCACATTGAGCTGGCATAATGCTGAATCAAAAAAACCACAACTTAGACGTAATGCTAGATTAATAAATCGCATGTAAACCTACAACTAAGTTTCTGTAGTTATAAGAGTACTTTACTTTTCTGACCAGGACTGTGGGATGGGACTCTCTTACCTACCTGTGGATGTGGTATTTTGGGGAAAGCCTCCAAGCCAGAGACTTCAGAGAAGAGTTTGTCGATCACCTCATCATAGTCCGTCAGCTGTTTCTGCAGCAGCTTCTCTGTGAGACCTGAATATGAACAAGAGCAGTTGAAGACATGTTGACACGAGAGGGCAACAGCAGACACGTCATCTTCACAAGTGGGGTGTGACGTACGACACGGTATGAAATATTGTTTTGCCCACTGACGGCAACCTTCATATTACCTCGGAAGATGAACAGAGAAATCTACTAGATCATCATTACCTACTGGTTGCATTAAAAAAAAAAAAAAAAAAAATGCCATCAGCAATACCCTTTAACAATATTGTCCAAAAAGCAACAACAAGCACATTCCTGCAACGTATCGGAGGAGCACCAGTAAATGAGTAGGACTCAACTTTTTTTTACTTTTGTGTTTGAGGAAGTGAAATGTTTTCCCTAAAAAGCTCATTACTCAGTAGCCGGTTTCACACCTAATGTGTTTTGTTTTTAAGAAGCATTACTGCTGGGCTAACAAACATTTGAATATTACCCCTGAGCAATGACTGTTCAAGTAGTATTTCAGTCTAAAAATCCCAAATGAATAATACATCCCAAAGTTAAAAGTTTATATTACAGAAGATAAATTCAAGAAATGTCTTTCTTGACCCAGTGAGATTTCACACCGAGTCAATTTACTGTTACTTTGAGTACTGTATTTAGGTATTAGTGTCCAGAAATATTGTTAGGTTGTTCAAAATTACATTACATTATACTATGTACTGCTGTAGCCCAATATAAAGATAATCCGATGTGAAGTTCATTTCCAGTATAAATTCAGGTCAAAGGGGAAACCTAGTTTCTCTAACATGTCTGGGATGTTTGAAGCATAAGGTTTAATGGCACTTACTGCTGGCATGAATGCGTTACCAGAATCTCCAACTACCTCTTTAACCATCGGGATTGAACAATAATCAGTATGTGCTGAATGATTAAAAAGGTTTTTGACTTCTTACCTGTCCACGTTGCACCACCGCATCCGATTTAAAACAAACATGGCTGCGAACAATAGTTTTTCTAACCAGAGTCTTGAATTACCTACCGGGGTTTTTTTGTTTTTGTTTTGTTTGTTTTTTTTGTAACACTGCTGGTTAGTTTATCAGCTTTCTGTTAAAAGAGAAACCAATGGTAACTTCTGTTAACATACATAATCAAACTTAACCTAGCTAGTTAGCCTTAGCTATCCGCGAGCCCTTTGGTAGCTATGGTAACCTGGTTAAATGGTCAGCAAAGTTTAAATCACGTCTTCGTCAAAACTCTTCTTACACTAATACTTGGTTTTTAAACTTGGTTTGACCGCGGGAACAAGACGGTTACTCACATTTCATGGCTGAAACAAGCTGCTCCATGTTAAAGGTGTTTCTCCATGAAGGAGTCCTGTAGTTGCTCACCACCACGTCACATCTGGTTTGCCGGCTTTTTCAAATACCCGCGAAAAAGCGCTTTAAGACAAAAGTTTTAATTTGTTAATGAATCAGATTTTTTTTTTTTTAATTTATTTATTTATTTATTTTATTACTCAGCATTTTAAAATACTGTTAGTTGACATTAAGCGACATATAACATTTAACTACCATGATGGTTGCCATGGTATATCAACTTTCTTTTTAAAATTGACCTTGTGTGTAAATACGTATATTTCAGATTTTATACATTGTGGGTCAACAAAGCTGCATAAAATAGTATGGCATTTAACAGTAGTAGGCTACTTGCAGTAGGCTTATTCTGTCAACAGTAGCACAATATTATCTGATCCTGATATATCATCATTGAGATATTTGACTCTCTTCAGTATAGTAAGTTTGTTTGTTTGGTTTTCGCAAAAAAAATGAAGGTACTCTTTCTCTTCACATATTTCATGCAATGTCAAACAAACAAAAGCTGAAGGTCTAAGTGTTCATTTCTACATCACATCTCTGGCAGGGGGAATATAGTGAACAGAGACTCACTACTGCTGGTCTGCATCTGCAACATTTATGATACTCTCCACTGTTTTTGGAAACCAATAACCTATTTTTATTTAGCCATAATAAGCCAATTTACAAAAGTTGATTTATGTCTAAGTAATAAAAACAGCACATTGTATTGTTCTGAAACAGCATCATCAGTCCAGATGGTCGGTCATTACAAACTTATCCTGTAAACCCAAACCATGACCAAATCCACAAAGATAAAAAGCTATAAATTCTAGTGCAGATCCCAAAGCTTCCAAAGATACCAAATATATCAGACTCAATAGTAGCAAAATGTGCATTGATGTATGACGTCTAGAATTTGAACACAGACTTTGAACTGAGTGTTTGTTGCTCCCGAGGTTAGTGGGAGACAAACTATAAATCAGTTATTAAAAATAAATTTTAATGAAGGGTTGGAACAAACTGATAGACATTGAGCAATTAGGTATTTACAATTTTAAAGAGGGAATTAAAATGGAAATGCATGTTTGACGGTTTACCATTTGATTTCCAAATGTTAACTTTGACCAGAATTAATTTTTAATTGATGATATTTTATTCCATATTACCTGTTTCCACTTACTTTTCTATCTAATCCAACAATAGGGATGTCGAACACTAAATATTTAATGTGAATCTTTTGCAAAGAGACCAATCTCGAGCTGTTTGCTGGCAGCGTGCCTGTCAAATTTGACGTGTGATGGATGTCAAGAAATCTTTTAAGTTTTCCAATCAGTGCAGAATTGCATCCATGACCCTGACTTGACAATGGACAATTTACAACACACTTAGAATTTGTTTTGTTAAAATTGCAGCCTTTAAATCTTATTTTCCCACCAAGATTTTCTCCAAAGCCGCTGTGTGAATGGGTTCTGGAGACCATGACACTATTTCCACATGAGACTGAGTACAGTCATTTGAGCAACAGGACAGGCAGTCCTTTCTTCCCAAATAAGGCCAAAGGAAGAAGACATGCTGTGTGTGTAGAACCAGTCGGTCCCCCATAGTGTGTTTTTAACCGCAGCTTCTAAAATATATCACCTTAAGTCCACCCCTCTCAGCTAGCAACTTCCAGCAATTGTTCATCTGAAGACTTTATCTGTTGCCCTCTTTACCCAATGGGAATGTTTCCTTTACTGAAGTCTACACACTAAGACAATTGTCAAAATGCTGTTTCTGACTAAAGTCAACTCTTTCTTAGGCATTTTATAGCCTATTTGTGTTCTCCTTAAATGTTTATGCTGATAATTTGTCATCCAGTATGTCACATTTGTTCATTCACAAATCTGCAAAGTGCAAGGGGTGAATTTACTGTTGCTTCACCACCAGACTGTAACAGTGAATGTCCACAGTCTCGAGTATATACACACAGCAAAAGTTATTCAACACGCTAGCCTACAATGTCCCCCTTTGTGGATTGAACCAAGCAGAACAGCTAAGTTTTTTTGTGTAGTGTCTTTCAAGCCACCCAAATATGGATGGGGATTTTTGCGAGTGGCTTCATGAGACGATGTATAAAAACAGTGAACTCAACTACTGATAGTGTAAAGGAAATATCGGAATTCTTCAGTTCTGAAAGTATAGTCTTAAAAACAGAAAACCAAAAGGCTCCTACTGCGAATTGTCTCCAACATGTCCATTGTTCTCACGTGGCATATCTCTGAGGTGTTGTTTAGGTCACATGTCAATAATGCTTACACATACACCACTTTAACCTTCCACTTACTTTACTTTTGCTCAGACATGCACATACAAATCACACTCATACGCCTCCAGCCCTTACAGACACACACAACTTTTTTTTCATTCACATCTAAAGCTTGGGAGAAAAAGTTGTGTATGTGTGAGGATAAAGCAGCGTATGCACTGATGTTTTATTTTATATGTTACGTGGGCTGAAAGTGTAGTTTATCTGCAAGTTAAAGGTAGTGCGACCTTTTTTTCCTTATGTGCAAGAAAAAGTGGTGTATCTGCAAGCTTTATATATGTGAGGAAAAAGTGCTGTATATGCTAAGGAAAAGTGGCGTATGTGCATGTGCAAGAGAAAATGATGTTTGTGCAAACAAAAGCGATGCATATGTGAGGTTGTTTTTTTGTTTTTTTTGTACGTGCAAGAAAAAGTCCTGTATTTGCAAGCTTTCTTGATATATGGCCTAAACGGCACCTCATACATATTATTTTCCTGCTGCAGGGATGGAAGAGTGGCACTCGTCACATTTCACTCGTGCCGTGCCTCATCTATAGCGTGCACCACCAGATCCAGTCCCCAATACAGTCGCTGTTGAGTCCACGATGTGGGCGGAAAGGTGAGGGCAGGATGTTCCTATTTACAGGCCTGCTATATGACCTGCAGTAGCAAATTAATTGTTGTGATTGATAAAAGAAAACAGTGTGTCCACAAACTGCAGGGTACGGCAGGAAAAAGGACGATTATTTACATTGATATAAAAAACAGTGTATCCTGTTTCCGAGGTTAAAAATAAATCCAGCAAATGTTTATTCTAAACACTTGGGCAGATAGATCCAATCTGATATCACAGTGATTGTTTGTGTTTTATTGTTTTTCCTCTTGAGACAAGACAACCTCTGTTACCTTTAACCTCAGTTACAAAGTATAGATTGATTCAATCAAAGACAGTGTTACACACAAAGGTCAGTTAAGTACTTTGTTGATCTACTTTATAATTTAACCTAAATTTGGCACCTAGGAATGTGTTCACTGTCCACAGATCATAAAGGTAATTATAATTAGACCTTTATATGTTATTATTACATGATTGAAACACCGTTTCAGTTCATTTGAGTTACTTTTAGATTTTTACATGTTTATTACTATCCCTGCAGATTCTATTGGTTGCTCATTGTGATGGTTTGAGGAAATATGGACGTGCCTTGTCATTATTTTTCATTATTTTTCATTAAGTGATATCCTCCACAGCAGCCTCAAGAGTCCCCCTCCTCACCTCCCACCCCTCCCTCACAACAATGTGACGTTGCGTCCATTCCTCCGTGTCTCTATAAAACGTGTGTCACGCATGGACTGGAAGTGTTGCACAGAGGCGACAGGGAGGAGATATTGTCAAGGGCGCGCATGCAGGGCAGGAGCTGATTGATCCTTTCTTTTGTGAGCGTTACTAGCCACCGTCTTGAAACTTTAACATTATACCATCTATTAAATATAATTTATTCCACTTTTTTGTTGCACCTGCCCCGAGGATACAGCGGTACATCCGTCTCCTCATAGCGGGATCGGGAGCTGGACTACCAAGCTGCCCAGGAGAGCTCCCCCGCGAAACGCGTCATGGCACGCGGGTGAAGTTCGGCTTCTCTCTCCGTGCACACCTGAGGGTTTCGTGGATTTATAATACGCCTTTTAAAAGACCAATACGACTCTTAGATTTACTCGGTTGAAGAAGAAACTTTTGTCAGTCATCCGGAATTATAAACCTCTTCCAGGAACTCTTTATTACTTCATTTTTAACACAGTTTGGTTTTAGGGGAAGTTGGCAGGATGGCTTCATCAGAGTGCCTCAGACTCGTCGTTGTCATCTTGTGTTCATCACTCACAAATGGTAAGAAGTCATTCATGCCAATACACAGACTTGTTATTTACGCGTAGATAAGTTTTATGCATGAACGCACAGAAATTCAACATCGCACAGATTGATGTTTTGATTCTTTTCAATGAATAACTGAATGCATGATGTTTTTAACAATCAGTTATCAGGAGAAGTATGAGAACGGGATCTTTTATTCTCTTAATACTAATCTTATTCCTCACTTGAGTTGCGACCAATAGTTAATTTATTTACCAGTTTTTTGGAGATCTCAACTTGTGTTGTAATGTCCCTGTGTATTGATATGACAGTAGAATATACTGGGTGTATTGAAGGTTTAAAGAAAAGCATGCGTCAAAATATGACAGAAAATACGGAAAAGCAGAATGTGTCCACTCAGATTGTTATTGTGTCTGCAGTCCTCTCGTGCCACTGGAGGCAGTCTTACCCCGTTGTAATTGGGAAGTTGTTAATAAACTGGGGAAATCTGTTGACTGACAGGTAATTAGGCAGACTTTATGTTTTAATAAAGACTCGTTAAAGACTGAGTTTTACTAATGTAAATTGCATTGGTTGATTTGGATTTAGTTTCTTAGATATTCTGAACATTTTGCAAATCAGCACTTTGTTATTTATTATGGAAAAAAAAGTTGATTCCAGCCATTGTTATCTGTGAGTGAACAGGAGTAAACATTTTGGGAAGAGAAAGCATGTTTCTCCTGACTGTCCAATCAGCTTCATTGTCATTCCACAAAAACAACTTGGAGTATGAAGCATGGATGTTCCTCCACCTTGTGCCAGGTTGAGTGTGCCACTGAGATACACAGTAAGGCTTCCTCACCGTTACTAAATAAATACCCCATCCAAACAAAGGAAATACTATTCAGATCCAACACCCTCCCCCCACCACACACACACACACACACACACTCTTGTACACACTTTCAGCGTATGAAGCTTTGTCTACAATGTTTTTTAACTAGATTTCCTTCACTGTCCACACAAAGCGTGGGAAAGACGCAAGGAGGAAGCGGATGTAGGGACAAGAGGCAGCCTGGAATTGTTCTGGCTAGTAAAGGTCACGGAAATGTGACATGCTACCTGAGCAGAGATTTCTTCCTGGAGCTCCTTGTGCTCATATTCAGCTATGTCAAAACTTCACCCACAAGACAATGGCAGAGAGGAAAGGGGGTCATTGTTCCACTGACTGGTACATTCATTAGCTAGTAATAGTCATCAGGCTGTCTCTATTTATGCTGAGGTGTGTAACAGGTTTACTTTGGTAAAAGAAAATTAAAAAAAAAAAATTAAAAAAGGAACAAAGCTGTACAAATATGATAATGTCATGATTGGCCATACTACCCTACCCAAATTAAGATTCCTGTTGCCTTCTTTCAGCGATGCCAAAACGTCACAAGCTTAAATTTAGTCAGCGCTACAGAGAGGCATTAACAGAGGATTTTTACTGGAGGCATATGTTAACATTATTCTACTTTTACATTCACACTCCCACCATTTTTTTACTGTAATTATACAAGTGACTGAGATGAAAAAGCTAATAGAAACCTTGGCTAGTGGGTAATTTGTTGATATTTAACTTGTAGCTGCTTTTTATTGAAAAATGAGCACAGGCCAAGTGTGTTGTTTCATGACTTTTTGACACCAATTTAAATGAAGCAGACCAGCTCAGACTGAGACTCAGACTTTCTGCAATGTGTAATGGTGAATGACTCTAAGTCTTCTGCATCACTGGGGATGCAATGTGAGAAAAAATACTGACTTAGTGAAGTGTGTCTATGGATTTCAAAGATAGGTAGTTTACTAAAACGTATTATTTTGTTGGGCTTGTTAGTCTGTCTTAGAATGTAGAGACAAAACCAAAGGAGACAGGGGTCTTTTGTTCTGGCTGTAGAGTTACATTGGAGTCGGTGGTGTTTGAGAGCACAAGTCAAATTCTGCAAAAAAAACAGCAAAACAAATGGATGATTGAAACAAATAATGATTTAGGGGATGAGTAGAATTTAAACTACAAGCTGCCTTGATATTATTTTATCTTTTTATTTTACTTATAATGGTAAAATGTCCTCTTTTAGTTCAAAGTATCTGTCAATTATTTTATTTTCCTACAATCGAGACAGTTTTTCTATCCGAGGTGGTTGATGTGTCTAATTTGTATTGGACTCATTTCTCTTTTCCTGCTTGGACACTTGAGAAGGGCTGTAAAATGTTAGTGATGAGAGGTCAGCCAAGTGCAGTGCGGTTCTCATTGCTCACCAGCGGTTTGTCTGGGTCCGTGCAGGCAGCGCAAGAAAAACATATCCACGCACACACACACACACACACACACACACACACACACACACACTCACCTGGATTGGAAGACTTAACAGCTCAAAAAAGAAGTCCTTCTCTTAGACAGGGTTATTCAACTTTACAAATTGCTCTGTGTAGCTGTTCTTATGGGATTATTGCAACATCTGTTCTATACGAGGCATATCCATCTTCAGCTAGCAATCTTTTTTTTTAATCCTGCATGAGATTTTAATTTCAAGGAGCTTCTGTCTGCCTACTAGTCTTAATCATACATTATGGAACAGGAATCCTCTGGGTTTACTATTTAGGAGTCACATGCTGGAGATTGGAGGCTTGTTGGCTCAACGCAGCTTTATGTAACCTCGAATGGCCACCCATCATGGCCAGATGTTCCTTTATTTTGCTTTTTTAAGTGGAGTCTGGGGCATCTTGCCTCCAAATCTCCAAAGGCTAATATACGGCTAATAAGAAAGGCACTCTCCGTAACTGTTGTCTTAACCTATCAGTTGGCAAAGTGAAGGGTTTTCAGAAGGACTCTGTGTGAGAGAATACTTTAGGATTACATGTTGCACAGCCAGAGCAGTGGTAGCGACTTCTTACTGTGGCAGGTGGCCCCAGGTCTTCTCAAAGGTTAAGTGTTGTGTTTAGTGTTGAGCCTTTAGTAAATTTGTCAATCTCAACTCTACCTAAAATCAACGTGCAGCAGGATACCGTGACACTGTGAGCCGGTGCCATGCTTAAACTTGTACATCTGCGGATATGAATCAAGCCAAAGTTCATTAAAAGGTAATTGAGTTGTACCAAATTCCCTTTGAAGTAGTAACCTGGAACTACCCACTGAGAGATCATATTGAAAAAAGTTCAACATGATAATGTTAATGTATTGTGTGTTGCATTGGTTTACAATTATTAGAGTATAAACAGGACAAACATATTGCACACGTCCCCTGGAACCTTCAAAGGAAACCTATGTCTGTGACTGCTGCAGATTGGCAACTGTTGCGCTCCTGTCACCATGGTCACACTATGGTGAAGATGACTCACCGAGGGCGACCGTACTCTACTCTTTTGTTAAATTCACTCTCCACCTTCTTTCTGTCCTTTGTTTTCACAAACGTGCAAGGGACAAAGGATCATCATGCTGTATTGTTAATTTTACCTTGTAAAATACCATAAAAAGACCCTCCAACCTCCATCCACCCACCCTCCCACCGACTCCCAAGACAGTCGCGTTGTTTCATGATGGGAGGAAGTACAGGGAGATGAAGAGTATTTTCTGTAAAAGAGAAGGGAATTCCGCACATTATTCTGTGCACTTGAAGGGCCGTGACTTGGGGTTTCCTGTTCAATTCAATGACAGTACAGTCATTTCATACAGTAATAGTGATTTTTATTACGCAACCATGAGTTACTGGCAGTGTGCCGCAACAACAAGGCTGGTGACATCTTGCCAATAGTTAGGCCAACCTTTCCTTTCACATTTTCCCTCAACGCCTCTATAGTTGATCTTATTACTGGTCTCTGTAACGGTTTGTTGTATCTTCAATCTTTAGTTTTATAATGTTGTTGTAAAGTGGTAACCATGCTGTAGTTATTGGATTCAAATACCAATAGACATGGCTGCAAATCAGTCTAGAAATATGAGACAATAATTCAAATAACAATAATACAAATATAATAACTAACCAGAGAAGTTTATTTTTAAATGCTTTTTTTTATCACAATTCAAAGCATCACAGTTCAAATATCTCAAAATATGTCTTCGCCATGTCATAACACATCAAACCAATGCTCTTTTTCTGATTATATGATTATAAATCAGTTACATGTTATGCATAATCCTTTAAATTTGATGTAAGGAAAGTGTGTCATTATTTTCAGCTGCACTGCTGAACCTTTGGCTTGAAGAACTCAGCCTTTGTCATTGTTTGTCTGTTCTTTCAGACTAAATATTTTAGCATTGTCTCTGCCGCCAACATTTCAGAATAGTGTAGAGTAGATCCTGGAAACCAAACGTTTGAAATATTTGTCTTTATTTTCTGACTTGTCGTGAACCTACCACAAATGTTTTTCCAAACACCATGTCCTGTTCCACTTCCTTTAATCAGTGCCAAGTGAGGACAAGGACATACAAATGGGATCCTGGTCTAATCTTAGTTAACTTAGCCCTGTGTCAATCATCAGTTTGATGCTGTGTGACTTGCTGAAGACCCCATCGTGAGTTGACTGAATCAGAAGTCACTCCAGCCTCTCTCTCTCTCTCACTCTCACTCCTTCACTCTTTTTGTTGCATGCCTGCCCTCTTTTTAATGGCTCTTAATGAGAACCAGCTTTAGGCCTCTTTGAACCAACACAATAAGCACAATTTCTAGCATTTTTCAGGCAATATCCTGGAGGAATGCAGCACACAGCTGTTGCGGGGGGTTAGGGTTGTCGGGATGCTTGCTGAGGTCAGCGCTGGGCAGTCACTCAGGCAGGTGGGAGTTTTTGAGGGTTTGGGTGTAGAGAGACAACAACGGGATAGTTTTTTCTCTCTTTCTTTTCTTCCGCAGTATTTTTTTCAGGGGGCTGCTGGAGGCCCCTGCTGATTTATCCATCTGTAGTGCATTACTGGGGAGAATAGGGCAAAAAAAAAAAATGGCTAGTTATAAAAGATGAGCATGCTGTCTGTGCAATTCAAGGTCAAGATGATGTTTTTGGTTACGTTGGATACCAGCATTTATATACAAATCAGAACTTTAGTCAAAAACAAGGCAATTTGAACATGCAGAAATTAGTCTGGCAGACAGCAACATAATACAAGTCATGTCGAGTTTTGTTTAAGTCACTATTCTTGTTTCCAGTAATTAATTTACGTAAACTTGCGCCAGTTTGCAGATGTGAAGCAAGAACACTGCAGATTAGAAAGCTTCTAAGGAAATTAGTTTGACAGCTGCAAATAGACCAACTACAGCTATTAACTTAAAAAAAGTGCATATTATGTGATTGTCTATTAAGCATGTGGTATCGCAACATGAAAGAGTGCAAGCCCCAACCCTTCCCCTCAGCTTAACCTTGGATAATAAAACAATGATGTTATAATAGCTTGTGAGGAAGTGGATATTGAGTACCACTGCCAACACTGGCAGTATCAGCTCATTCTTAGCTCGACAGCTGTTCTGAATAATACACAAATACTAGGTGGATGTGTGTGAGTGAGTGCTTTTCTATGCGTGAATGCATGGGTTTGTAAATGCAGGTGTGCTGGTGTGGGTTTCCAGGTGCATGTGAACTCATATGTGAACATACATGTGTCACTTTTACATTGTGTAACTGTCATGAAAAAAAAAGTGCTACAAATAAACGTTTCCCTGAAGACTTTCATTTTTGGAGGATAGACTTCATAAACTTGACCACAATGACAAGCTTTCCTGGGACCTTAATATAAAGAAGGAAATCACATGTCGGACTGACACCTGGATAGCAGAGGGAATCAGTGTTTCCCTATGTTGATCGCTGTTGGAGAGACCTCTCAACAGATTCAGCTGGCTGCACAAGTGGCCACCTTTGAGTCAGACAAATTGTTGTCCCGCATGCTACTGTAAGAACAGCATTCAGAGTGCGGGGTCAATATTAGATGAAAGATGGCTTTTCCAAAAAGAGGAAAAACGTAAGAGATGGGGTCTGCCTCAGTTCTTGCTGATTCTGACTGCTCCGACCTTTCTGGTGAAGTGGCACAGCTGCTCTCCATATCATCTCCCTCGATTCCACCTTTACTCTGCCTTTCCTTTGTGCTCATCCCAGACCATCCATTCAGCAACCTGCCCTTCAGCGCCGGAAACACCCCCAGTGCGCTCACAGTATACAACCACTTGCATGGGAGGCTGAAGCAGTACTGCACAAAGTGAAACCACATTGCCAGCACTAAAGTGATTCGTGGGAATTTCCAACTTCCATCATGCTTAGTGCAATAATGACAGATACAAACCATTTGAGAGATGCTGTGAATGTGCAGGTTTGTTGAGCTTTCTCCCTAAATTCACTGTATGTGTGTGTTCAACAGGACACTCGGAGAGTGAGCCCTCCCCTAACATTCTGCCCGCTGACAATCCACTCATTCTTCAAAAGGATGATCTGTTAATCCTCACATGCAGGTATGTATCTTAACACACCCACCGGTGTCAATGCCAGTCAGTTCTAAATGTAACATTTCACCAGTAAATCCACTCAAGTACTGTACTAAACTGTGACTTCAGTCTGTTTTTGTGATAATTAAACAAGATTATGGCTCCATGTTTTTCTTGCCTCTTTCTGGTCAGTTATCAGGGGTCAGTCAGGAGTTTCTGAACAGTCACCGCAGCTAAAAAGTTCAGACTTGGGGTCTCATTACATGACAGAAAGGCCAGAGGCAAAATAAACGCTTCATGCTTCGGTCTCAGTACACTTGCTGGCTACAAAGAAGCTGAGACAATCCTTGACAAGAACCAGTGATGGTGGTCCACATTTATCAGCCATTCCTTGACGGGGTGGTGGGACCCAACTGTGCTGCATTCACGTTTGTGAAGAATTTAGGGTATTGCATCATTTTGTAGGCCTGCGAAGAATGTTCAGTAATTCACATCTATCTAATGTGATGTTTCCCTACAAGGCCGTATACCGAGACGCCTGACCCATACAGTGCTGTCTTGTTTTCTGTCATTGGATGAGAACTGGAGCTTGTTTGACCCAAAATTCTGCAGGCACAGGCAGTGGTATGCAAGACATGTTTGATGTTCCTCTGGGATCTCTTTAATGAGAGTTTTAAAATTGATTCTGTGTGGAAAGAATGTGTTAGCTGAGCACATCATTCAAGAAAAACATGTTCCCATGTGAAAGTTCAAGTTGTTGGATAACTCAAGATTAACTCAAAATATACTTACAATGACCATCAAGCCAGAAAGTCCCAAGGGCAGAAGCAGCCGCTGCCATCCTGAACTGAAAAGGCTTGTAAGGCCTTTGCCAGCTGTGACACTTCTCCTCAAAATAGATCCTAGTTATACAGTGTTTTATTTTTTTACAGAGAACAAATCAACAGTAAAGTAATATTAATGTGTCATATCAAATAGTCACCTCAATCAAGTAGCCTCAATCATCAAACCTTTAGTCAACTCGACTGATTTAAGAGACATTGTCTTGATCTAATCCTGTCCCTTCTTGTCTTCTGTCAGTGGACATGGCGTCTTGCACTGGGCACTTGCCGATGGCGAACGATCAATCCCATCAGAGGGGGTGAAGGTGGAGCAGTGCAATTCGAGTCATCACTGCAGCAAACTGACCGTCACACACCTGAGTGCCAATGACATGGGAAGATACACCTGCAAATATTTCAAAGCTGGTTCAGTCCACATCACATCAACCTATGTCTTTTTCCAAGGTGAGACCTGCAAAGCGTTTTTCACATGGGGTATTGGTCGTGACCTGCACAGCAGAAACTTATGCCGTCTTCTCAGATTTGTGATTATAAAATTATCCCCTCCAGTCCAGAATGTAAGTTTGCAAAATGCATGAGAAAAACTGAATGTAATGTTGTTTAGAAATTCAATGAACTTCTCTATAAAATACAGTATAACACTGATAAGGTCTCTCTTGATCTCAATGGGACTAAGTTTTCTCTTTTTAATTTTTTTTTTTTTTTTTTTTTTTTTTTTTTATATACACAATTTTGCTATGTTTGTTTTTGTGAAATTCATGGAAAACTAGGGATAACAAAAAAAAAGATTTTCACAGGATGATTGTCATCTGCTGATGCCAGTTGAGGGGTGAACTGAAGTGAACCCACAAATAGCAGCATTTAATGAACACAATGAAATGGGAATTGAGCAATCTGATATTTCCTGCAAGGTAAAAGAGTTCAAAATCATCGACTGCAGCAAGATTAGAAGAGTCCACTAGTCAAGTAGATGACAAGAAGAAATATCAAAAGAAAGAAACAAGGAAGTTAGGAAGAAGTTACTGAATCTCGTGCACGAGGTGTTTCTGCAGTTATTGCTTACGTGCAGGATGCTGACTTTAATCTACTGGCAGTCAGACTGAGGTTGCCACAGGTCTCCTTCTCAGAGCGAGAGAGAGGTCGAAAGGAAGTAGTTTCAGTGGTACTGTGGTTTCTTCTGGAGGTGAAAGGGTGAGCATGATTGCACGGGAAGCCCTGGTCATTGACTGTGGTTTCCTGCTTCAGCTACTGTTTTCCCAAGTCTTCACGAAAGCGTCACATGGCACTGGTTACAGTTTCAGTATCATTGAAGTGGAGATTCTGTTGGGCAGCAGAAAGAAAGCAGATTTGAATGTCAGCCTCAACCCATTTGACCTAGATGTTTTTTTTTATAATTTAAAACAGTTGGTATAAAGATAAAGTTATTAACTATTGGCCCACACAATAAGCTATTATGTAAAGCTAGATGTGCATGTGGTTTGCCTCGTCTGCTGTGCCTGTGTTTAGTCTACCACTTACTAATTTAGCGACACCCTCCTTTCAAGTCCCCTCAGTTCTTTATGAGATTATTTTCAACTAATTGTTCCTTTATCACACTATTAATGCTTGACCTCACACCAGTCACAAATTGTTTGTGTTGCTGTAAATTTCCCACCGTTGTAGTGTGATGCTTGGCTCCCCGGTAGGAACGCACCACTAGCCTAAGAGCTCTTTCTGTCCTCTGCTGGCTTGAAATAACTAATGCTACAACCGCATATCCCAAAAAGGCAGACAACCATTCACACTCACATTCGCACCAGTTATCCTAACTTCCATGTGTTTGGACTGTGGGGGAAAACTCAAACACACTTCTAAACCCACTTAGGCACAGGGGCAGAATATGCAGAACTCATAGACAAGTCTCAGCCTGTCAGCAGGTTTGGACTCATAACCCTCCTACTGTGAGGCAATAGTGCTAATCACTGAATTTTTTTTTTTTAATGTTTTCCAGAATAAAAGCTGTAAATTCTTCTGCAAAACAAGTTTATCCAAATGTATGCTTTGGTATGCTTTGAGGTGCAGTTTCTGTCTGACCTGTATTGAAGATGTCACTTATTTTGGAGACTTCATTTTCGTCCCTTAGATCCCGAGCAACCATTGGTGGAGTCCCGTTATTCTACACCTTATGTTCTGGGTATCTACAGGCATGAGACGAGCCTCGTGGTCCCCTGCCGGACATCCTCTCCTGATATTGCTGTGTCACTGACAGGGGTAAGGCCTCACAAAGACAGTAATGTCACACCTTCTGCACATGCCTTCCACTTGTGGGGTGAATTGTTATATTGTACTGGATATATATTGTAATACACAATGCTCCATAGACGTTGCTGGACATGGACTTTGAAGAAAATCACAAGATTGCTATAAATACCGCAGCAGGGTATCCTCGTTTGTCATCTCTATGCTTAGGGCGTGTCAATGGTTCTCACACCCTGTGTGTGTTAAGTCACTCTGTTGCACAGAAACAAACCGGGGACAGTGGCGCAGCGAAGGGAGTCATCCTGTCTACTTCCTGTAAGAGCAGGAAGGTGCTCCAAGAGTGTTTTTCTCAGAATAGAATCTCAGACTAAATTTAATCCCTCCTCGCTTACAAACATCAGGAAATGCAGTAGAAAAACAGAACAGACTGTGTCCAGTCACAGGAAACAACAGGTAACTTAGCATGAGGATTGTAATTTTTGATCCCAGAAGAAGTGCTTATACTTGTCTTCAGCAACATTAGACCATGCAAAAGTTGCCATGCCAACCACAAAGGTGTGTGCTTTTTTGTCCTATCCGTGACTGATATACAACTGATTGCCATAGTGCCTATTGTGGACAAACATCTCTGACTCTGATGGCACAGATAGCGGTTTGTGTGACCTTCCTGCTATCAGTAAATCTACGGCACTCCTCCTTCCTGCTCTCTTTCCTTCCTACTCTCCCTCGCCTCCTCTCCCAGCCCAACTCCTGACATGAGAACAAACAGCAGCAGGCACGTACATCCTTTTCCGAGTCCGCAGTGGTATGAGCATAAATGATTGCAGAGGTTACACACCACAGAACAATAAAACCTAATTAGAGCCTCACTCTAACAGATGTCTGTCCCCAGCTGAGCCCAGTAGAGCATGACTTCCATGTTAAATGAAGTTGAGCGCCTCACTCTTTGTTCTATCTGGCTCACTGATCTTTAATGGACATCCCTAGTGTCATCAAATATTGCGGTTTTGTCTTTTTTTTTTTATTGTAGGTCCCAGAAATATCAGAGAAGATTGTTAAGGAAACGGTATGGGACCCAAAGGTGGGGTTCAAGATTCCCTATGGTCCCGACACGACGTACACTTTTCTCACCTGCAGCACCGTGGTCAACGGTCAAGAGTTCAAGACAATGTACATCCCTCAGAGACAAAGTGAGTGTGCTGTTTTTCTGGAGAAATTTTCTCATTGGAATATATAGACTACTGTTGATTTCTCCGGCTGTTCAGCATCTCACAGTCTATTTGTATTTGTCTCCGTTTTACAGCTCTTGTTCTCAATAATGTGAGGATCACCCCAGAGCGTGTCAAAGTGTTGGTCGGAGACACCCTCATCCTCAACTGCAGTGGGGAGACCACCTATAACGGAAGAATCAACTTCAGCTGGGATTTTCCAGGGAAAAAAGTAAGTCCAGGGTTTACTGTTTACACTACTGTATGTAAAAGGGACTATCACACCATGTAGCAGCAGTGGTAACGGTGCTTCCTTCGCCTTCAGGAAAATCGACATCATACCAAACAGCCTCCTAAACCCAAGCCCGCCATGGTTCTTGGAATGAGCAAGGTTTTAGTGTTGCCAAACATTACCATGGAGGACAGGGGAGTGTATCGCTGTAAAGCTGAGCTTGAACCCACCAAACACAGGAATGCTTCAGCAAAAGTCATTGTCTATGGTGAGTATACTTTCTATGGTTTATAACAAGTTTTTTTACAAATGATCAAAATACAACTAAGTAAGAATTTTAACATGTAAGTTATTGTGAGCAGTATGGGGTAATCCTATAATAATATGATGATAACTTTACCTTTATGCCCTTTTTTTCTCTGGCATTGATTCATTTGTTTTTGTCATAAATCTTCCTTTGCAGAACATCCATTCCTCAACATCTCCTATAGGTATGAGCGGCCCAGTACAGTCATTGTCAATGAGGGCAGAAAGAGGCTTGTGTTTGAGCCAAAGGTCAACGCTCTGCCACCGCCAGACACAACAGCATGGTATGTAACAGTTTAGAAGTAAAATAAATAAAGCTTGTGTAGTGATTGTGAGTGGAACCTTAAATTTATAACCTCATAAGTCAGTCATTTTCTTTTGATTTATTATGATAGTTTACGCATCACAAACAAACCTTTCCGCGGCTCATGTTTTCAGGTATAAGGATGGGGTTGCTATCCAAAAGAATTCCACTTGTTACAAGATGTCTGGTTTCAACTTGGTCATCACTGATGTGCAGCAGAAGCACGCCGGCGTCTTCACCATAAGCCTGGCCAACAAAGTGAAGGGCCTGTATAGGAATCTGAGCTACACTCTGGTAGTCGACGGTAAGACATTACCATGAACTTGATAACGATTTCTGATCCTGAGGAAAGGAAGCAGTGCCTCGGCTGTGGACTGAGGCTGCCCCAGCGCTCCTGCTGCTTTCAGTCCAGTTCACAGGACGGCAGGTAGCAGCTCTAGTATGAAAGGAATTTGGGGGCTTGTTGATTCCAGGGCTGGATTGAAGTAGCAGGGGCAGCTGTTGTTGATTATTGGGGCTCTTTTGAAGGGGCTTGGTGCAGTATGTAAATGGCCCGAGCTCTATTCAGCACACAGACTCCAGCCGCTCCAGACCCCCCCCCCATGGTCTCCAGCATTTATTTGCATCCTCACCATGTGTGTATACAGTGCAGCTCATACAAACAACATGTTCTATACACTATGTATACAGCTTGAGAGACACAAGGAGTGAGCATGTAATTCATTATTATGATGACTCTGTAAATAATGCTGAGAACTGTTAACACTAGCGGCTATAAATGTTGTAGCTGGTTAATGGCTACTATAGAGAACAGAGAAGTGTATATCCATTACTTCAAGCTCACCATGGGGGAAGGAGTGGGCAGAGCTATTTTAATTGCATTCTTTAAACATTTTCGTGGAATCCCAATAGCGTGCCTAAAAGTGGAAAAATCGGACCCCTTCTGGCTTGCATAAACTTTATTTATGGTCCTTGACTGTCCCGCTTCACGAAAACTTTATTTATTGGAATAACAAAAAATACAACACATGCAAATAAACAAAGTGAGGGGAGATTTCTGGTATCAATTAGAGAACTATTTTAAACTTTGTTCATCAATTGTTTAGAGTTGTCACAGTGCTTCAGATTATGAATTTGTTCGATGTGACAGCTTGCGTGCCTGCGTGCCTGCGTGCCCGCGTGCCCGCCTGCGTGCCTGCCTGCTTGCCTGCGTGCCTGCGCGCCTGTGTGCCTGCCTGCCTGCGTGCGTGGTGGAATGCAAGTTTTTGCGGTTCGCCAAACTATGTCACTGTGTGTAGCTGAACTGTTTCAGCTGTTCAGAATGCAGAGAATGGCCTGGTGATGTGGACTGCCTCCTGAGGTGGCACAAGTATCTCTGTCTGTTGTTCATTATAGCGCACATGGTTGAATCACTGACTGAGGCATGGGCCACGGCAGGGTCGTTCTTTGACCTACAGCCCCGGGCCAGCCAATCATCCCGCCATTCTTCTCTTACACAGTATCTAAAGGACAACTGGTGTCAATGGCACGTTTTTTTTCATGGCTATCCATCATGATTGTCGTCCCTCATTATAAAGACATTATGAGATCCCACAACGGGCAGGGTCAGGACAGTGGATGGTGGATGGTTGATGGTTGATCTAACCTGTTGTCTCTCTCTTTCTCTTTCACTCTCACTCTCCCGCCCCCCTGTTTTTGTATGCCTGTCTGTGTACTTGCTTTTGTCTGCTTGTCTGTCTCAGTGAAGCCAACTATTTCAGAGGCGGAGCTTGCCACTGTGGACGTGCAACCCTATATGTCTGGCAAACAGCACCAGCTTACCTGCACTGCCTATGGGCTGCCTTTGCCAACCATCACTTGGCTCTGGCAACCGTGTCACTCAGACCCAACATTTAAAAAGTGAGTCACATTCTTGTTATGTTCTGAGCATCAAAATGTTATGTAGACCTGCATTCATGGTGGGAAAACATCCACAGGGTTCCCACGGGTCAGGGGATTTCAGGGAATTTTTGAAACTCTTTTGTGAAAGTCAGTTTGCATGTTTTAATTTTAGTTGCCATTTATCAAAATTTTTGTCAGTGAAAGTCAAGGAATTTGGCATTTGCATTAGAGTTCGAACCCTGCATCAACCAATCTTATTAATTATTATTAATTAAAAGCATCTCAGAAGGTTGTTTTTCCATATTTTAAGCACAGATTTAACATTAGAAATGGTTTATAAACAAGCCACTGATGTTTAGTCTTTATAAATCTGTTCCTTGCTTTAATTATGATATAAAAGGACCACATCATGAAATCTCAACATAATCTGATTCAAAATCAATTATATGTTACTAGCTGCCATTTACTCTGCACTGACTGTGGTGTTTCACTCAGTTACCTGTATGTTAAATTTTTAGCTGCAAGTTCACAGAAGAGTAAAAGATTTGATTCAAGTTAGTCTTCCCTCCTGAAGTTGCTCTCCCCAGAAAACTGTTTTTAAGTTTATCTGTCTGACTGAACAACATCTTTTAAAACTGGACAGTTACATTTGAACCTTAAATAGTGCCACAGTACTGGATCAAAATTACAAACACAGAGACAAACTGCCTCACAGATGTAAGAGATGCTATAGAAGGATACAGAACCACCAGTCCAGGCTTGGGACCCTACTATAAAACAGATCTACAGTAACTTAATTGACTCTGTCCCAGAACATGACACATTAATCAGGGGTTGGCAGCCCTCGAGAGCTGCCCTCTCATTTGTGGTCAGCGCTTCTGTCGGCTGAAGGGGAAACAGGGGAGAAATATATTAATCTCATATTCCCCGAGCTATTAACAGAGCTGAACAGAATGTGTATGAGTGACTGTGCATGAATACCAGCCTGGAAGTGAACCCGCAAACAAAATTTTAACATTCGCTGAGATCCTGGCTTGTCAATCACAGCAGGCCACATGTGTTCTGTAAGATCTGGAAAACAATGGGCCATTACCCTCAGGTTATCAGGCTCCTGACAAAAACAACACTGTGGACTGAAAGAGACTAAATTATGTTCCATGCTAGATGGTGTTAATCCAACAGTGTCTCCACTATTTTATTCTTTAGATTCTCTCACAACCACTTGTACTTGCCAGATTTATGATAAATAGTAGCAGAGCATTAGTAAGGTCAAAGCAACTCTTTCTGCAGGCACAAAGATAATCAGTGCTGGCACCAGGAACAGTGGCGGAGCTGTGGCAGGCAGCTAATGAGACAGAGGAACAGCTATAGCCTGGTGGGAGGCCAATTGTGCAAAATGTTTGTTTTATTCTGCCCTGACCCTGCAAAGTACCTGTCACTGTAAATCCAATTTGCAGCCCTTCAAGATCAAATCTCATCTTAATCTTTGGGAGTTGGGAGAGGGGCAAATGCTGGGTCTGCGGAGAGTTTAGAGGGGAGGGCAGTGTGCTATGTTGAATGTGGAATAAGGCTGATAGAGAAGGGGGCAGAAATATGGGGATGTCTTTTTCACCAGGTTGAGAAGTTATCAGCTGTCCCTTGCTGACCACCAAGGTCTCAGGATCAACCTTATCTCCTCTGGCCAGAACGTATGGGGGGGGTTCCTGTACGAGGTGACGCATAGAACAGCCCATCCTGTCGCTGTTGCTGTTTCCTTCTCTGCCTCTCCACTCATCAGGCTGATTGTTCACCGCCACGGGCGGTGAAGGGTTTTCTGGTGGGGGTGTAAAATCAAGGCTTTCTCAAGGTTTTATAACCCAGACAGCTTGGTCTCGACCGGGACTCTACCCAGATTTGTCTCCTAGTTCAGTTAGATAGCAAGTTTTACATTATGAACATGTAATCTGGAAAAGATGTGTTTTAATGTAACACTAATGCTCCCAATTATAAAATAACATTAAAAGACTGATATAAAAAAAAAAAAAAAAATATATATATATATATATATATGTCTGTAGTGTTGTTCAAGGTCCAGCATGGTCAGTTTTGTTGCATGTTTTCTGTTCTGCAGCTGCTTTGCTCACACCGAGCCAATCCAGGTCAACATTGATGACAGAGGGAATAATTCACACAACTGGATTAGGAGCATAAACGTCAAACCCGAACTGGTTAAAGGAAAAAATAAGGTAGGTAGTTCAACTTTATATGTAGTGGTTCCATATTTTATAAACAATGGATGCACCTATGGCATACATTTTCACCATGAAATGAGCCTAACAAATACAGTGACTAACTCAATAAAAGGGTTTACATGACACCTGAATCAAGAAGAGATCTAGTGATCGACAGAACAGCTAATAAGTCTTTATGAAAGTTAGATTCAACATCTCAGATCCAAAAATTCACAAAATTTGTCCTCCTTTTGGCAGTGTTGCGGTAGTTTTGTTCACTGAAAATGATTCATTTTGTTTTTCCTTAGTGCTGACTTGCGCAACTGTGAACAAACCCCATGAAAAGGCCCTCAGCAGTCCCGTTTGAAAAATGTGTTTTTCTATTCATTGGTGAACATAAAAAGACATGACTTATAGTTGGAATAAGTAACCAGGAAAATATGTGAAAATCAATTACGCGCATAATGTTCTACATCTGAAAAGGAAGATCTAATATTGATAAATGCTGTAAATTTACAACATAAATTCAAAAGCTAACACATTAGTTTAACTGCACTTGTTTTCCTTCGGTACAAAGGCCTTACTACAGGGGGAAAAGTCTTAGCCAAAGCATTCTTGCCCTTTGAGGCCCACACTTCTCAAATGGTGCACCCATAACTGACATTGTTTATTTCCATCTACTTAATTTCAGTTTTCTTAGATGAAGAAGGCCAGTAAATTCAAAAGCCACACACCCTCCTCCTGGGCCTCTTTAAAGACACATCTTTTTATTCCGACATCATTTTCTATTTTCGGCTGTTGAGATTTATAAGAGTAAAGCCTTTTAATCATTGGAAAAGCTGTATGACCATGCACATGCCACAAGCTGAGAACAAAGTTTTAACAATTGTACCCGTATGTGCCCCTGTGAGGACCGACCACTTGTATTGTGATTTTGCTTTATAACTGTAGACTGTGGTTCCACATCATGTAATTATAGAAGATCTGACATAGAAAATGGTGCATTCAAGCAGGCAGAAATAGTCTATTATTTTAAGCAGATTTTATTTGACAAGTACAAAGTATATTATTATTATGTCTCAGAATATTGTTTTCTGCTAAATTTGCACGAAGGCATCAATATGGAATTATTTTTTCTTATAAAACATGCATAACATATTGCCCATATTGCTATACAAACCGAAAACATAACACACAATGGGGTAAACTGCAGACTGCAAATGTTCTGAGGAAGCCTCTAACCAAAACTGTTTACCCCAAACATAATTAGGACCCGGCCTCCTTTGCCTTTCCTCAGTCTTTCTGAAGTTTTGGCTTAAAGAAACCCATCACAGCAGGCTGGGTCAAATTAGGGCACAAACTGACTGGCGAGAGAAAGCATCAGTAATCAATCCCACGTTTTTTGGTCACTGTTTTGAACTGTATTTCTGGTGCACAAGTTGGAAATTTATTGACAACTGCTGTTTCAGAATTACATCTAATTCTTTTCACACCAAACAATTATTTTTACAGGTCATCCATTCTAATACAATTATGACATAAATAGAGAGGTACTACTTATTTACAACTACGTGTGGCCAGTTGCTGGTTTTTTATGAGGGTTAGGACTAAGGGTCAATGATAACAAGCAGCAGTTTAAAAGAAGAGGGATTTGTTGGAAGCAAATTCCTCTCTGTCACCCCACATAAATCGTGTTGGCCCATGAATAAGAACATAGTCGGGGCTGGGCCTCTGAGCTGCCTCCCCAGAAGGCCCGCTATAGAGGGAGACTGGCCCAGGTCATAACATAAGGAAAACACAGGGGGAGGACGTGGGCACAGAGGTCACAGTGTGTCTCGTCAGGTCACCTCTTCAGGACTGTGCGCAATCGTTTAAATGATCGTTTTCAATCTCAGGTTACATTGTGATGAATAATAACCGTAATGCAATACCATAAGGCCACGCCATCATTGTTTTGACAAATGTCATATCAGCATGGAGTGGACAATATGACAGAGCACTTTTCCTTTTACTGCCTGAATGTTTAAATGGTGTAAGTAGGAATGCTGAAAGGGTTTCATGGCTGCAGCTGGGTCTCTGAGGGTCAACACAATAGTTCCTACTAGCCCAGGAAGTTTAGGCCAGCACACCCCAGACAATACACCCACATCAGTCACCTCCTTTGATGTAGTTGACTGCCCCCAAAAAACAGATGTCACCATGAACACTAAACAGAACCCCACACAGTCTGGCTCGCACCCAAGTTTCACTTATTATTTTGTCTATTAAAGCCATTAAAACGTTTTACTAGCATTAAAATTGAGAATGGCATTAGAGGTGCTTTCCAGGGAATGGACACGGAGGCCCGGCACGAGATGTATAGCACAGGTCTGAGGGAGACTTAGTTGGCTTTAAAACTCCAGATGTATCCTTTCATTAATGTCGAGCACTGGAGAGTATAAAACACACCAGGCTTGGTCCTGACCTCTCACTTTGTTTGTTAACTGCTCTGATGGTGATCGAATCCACAGGGTTAAATCACAGAGACAGTCCAAGTCACAATGGAAAGTCGATTTTTGATATGAATCTGTTTTTGTTTATGTTTTTATATTGTGTTCTGCTTTGAAGAATTGATAATGATTTCCTTATTGATCCCAATCAGACTGTGAGTACCCTGGTGATCGGAGAGGCTCGAGGGTCGGGAAATTACACCTGTGTGGCCGAAAATGAAGACGGCAAGAGCACAATGACGATGCCTTTCTACGTTGATGGTAAGCGGGTCACCAGAAGACACCAGCTGAAATAACAACATTTAAATCTTAACCGCTCAGCTGAAAGCAGAAATAGTTCTCTGAGTTATACTGTAATTGCAAAGCGCACTGTACCATTGGCTGAATGCTTTCAAATAATCTATGGTGCTCGCTGTAATGAACTGCAAGAACAGGGAAGGAATGTGCAGATTGTATTGTGCAATAAAGAGATCAGAGGGGGACATTAATTGAAAACATCTTCCACTGTAGCTGAACGGCTTCAGGGTGGGAGCGAGGCAAACATGTCCTGAGCCATATGGAGCGCTATAGTGGCACGTGTTTAAAAGCAGTTATGAATAACTGGATTCCTGCTCCTGTGCCAGCAGGTCATTCCTCTTTCTCCGCAAGCCGCTGTGTGCAATGAGAATTTACTTTTGTTATGTGTCTGACTATTTCCAAATGTTCCCAAAATGAATATATATTGAGACAGTTATGTAATAACAGCGGGGATGAGGTGTTGCCGCACACAAGACACACAACACAGCTTTGCAACAGAGTGAATCACATTTCCATAAAAGTTGTCTGAATCACATCCTCTGAATAGTTGAAGGAGATGGTGTGATGTAGATGAATAGATAGAATAGAAGGGATGCCAAGTACCAGAAATTATTCTCCCAGAGAGAGAGAGAATTCCTTAGAGGACTCCTGCTCTCCTCCAGAGGTGAGGAAGACGGAAAATGATGGTATGCTGCTAAAAAAGAGGACAGAATTGTAATAGCAGCTGTCTCCTCTTACGGAACAGAGAACGCTTTCCAGCAAACTGAATAAACAAGCACAATCTGCTTCCCTTGGGGCGCATACTCAGCCTCACTCCAACTGGACGAGTGCAGAAAAGCCAGCAGCAACGTTGTCCGCTGGCAACGTGCTTCCAATTAACAGTGATGAAACAGGAAATGACTGCAAATTTGACATTCTTGGCCTTGTGATGAGCAGATTTGTGTCCAAATTAGGATCTCCGGCCAGCAGGATACATGCATGCATGGAAAACACATGTAAAATGCCATTTACCGTATTCATTATCACTAACTAGTTCACCGCAACTCACCGCTGAATATATCTGTAACTGAGGATATTGTACCTCAACGTAACCTAATTTACCACATTCTTCTTATTTGTCGCATCAGAGCACCCTGAGGAAATTAGCATTGAACCTCGGACAGCCATTGAGGGCGATGACGTCGCCCTGACCTGTCGGGCAACCCGTTACCTCTACACAGACCTACAGTGGTTGGATTCCAGGAATGAAACGATCTCTTACAATGTGTCCAGTCTCCAGCTCGACCGCTACTCCATTTCCCTTTCTCTGTATCTGCATAATGTGTCCCAAAACAGCACTGCAGGCTACAAATGCCAAGCATTCAAGCTCCACAAGAGGGTTGAAGTCAAAGCCGCTGCACTTTTTGTTGATGGTAAGTGAGAGGAGGATGTGAAAAGCCGATTACATTCCTATTGTAAGTAGTTGTTACTAATTGCAACATCATTTCTATAAATTGTATATATTGTCAAACAGTCAGCTGATGTACCTTGAAAAGATGATTTGTTCTGTAGAAGTGTAGTCATGTGTGGGCATGCTACTGTACATTAGCACACAGGAACACGGGACACAACCTTACAACACCTGATAAGTCTAAACAAGACAGTAGTAGAGCAACAGCACTTCTAAATCTTTCTCTCTCTCTTTTTTTTTTGCAGCTAGAATACGGCCATGGCTGAGTCAGAATCTGACCAATCAAGATGTGAACAGTAGCAGCACTTTGGTGCTGGCTTGCTACGCTTGGGGAGTTCCTCGTCCGTACATCATGTGGTACAAAAATGGTGTTCCGGTGGAAGAAAGTCCAGGTACCTCTCAGAATAGTATTCAATGTGCTATGACTATGCATTATTTTTCTGATTTGTAGAATTTTGGCGACCAGTGGCACAAAAACAAACCTGACACAGCAAAGCACAAACTGGATGAAGGTCTAGAAGAAACTAAATACTATTATCAGGACGACATATTCAGCAGTCGCATTCAGTTGCATTCTTGTACTTTTATGTAATTTCTTGCCCTGAGTTCCCACAGAAAATATTACTTTTGGCTTATTGTGGTTTTTGCTCAAAGAATAAACATCTCGAGTAAAACCATAATTGCATCAATTCACTGTCCCCCCCTACTCTGCATCAAGGCCGGTGTAATCCTCAATTTTTAAAAGTGCCTGAAAAAAAAAAAAGCATTTCATCTCCCTCTGTACTACTGCCAGCCTGCACTTGCACAGAGTCCTAAGTGTTTAATGCCACACTTTTTTTTAACTTTATGGTATCATCAACTGAAAATTAACCGAAGGTTTGTGTGTTTCAGGTGTCACGCTGGGAGACGACGGAGCTCTGACCATCGAAAGAGTGAAGAAAGATGACGAGGGGCTGTACGAGTGCATAGCCAGCAATGTCAAGGGTATCGCGAAAACAAGTGCTGTTGTTACTGTGCTCGGTGAGTCACTCTGGGATATTAACTACCTATACATAAAAAAAATATCAATACTCCAACCTCCTGCATTTACAATACTGGTTCCTCAGTGTGAAGCAATGTATACTCGCTGCAGATCAAATACACTAATTATTTGGCGAAGTCGTTGAGTCATTGCATTTTCTGCATGCCCCATTAAAGCATGTCAGAGGCCCTCTTGGCCTCATGTTTTCTTGTCATCACTACAAATGGCTCTGGTCTGACTTCAGTGAGAAAAGTCCCCTCTGACAGAAAATGTGTGGCTGCCAGGAATGCCAAGTGAATTCCTTCTTGGGTTTTATTATCATGGCTTTGGCTGTGGACCCTTACCAAGAGGACACAACCTCTGTGAAGTGTTAAGAGGTCCACTAATGAGTCCAAAAAGATTGACTGCTAGAACCACCAAGGGACTGCAAACACACCGTAGATAATTGGAGTAGAAGGCCTTGACATGGAAAATGAATTACAGATTCACATGTGAAGGTGAGATATCATGCAACCAGTGTTGTCATCATCTTCAATAAAATATTCTTCCAACAACACACTGTGTGCATGTTCTGTGGTGGCTTATTAGTCAAGGACTGCTGAAAATAAGAGCCAGATCAACATTTTAAAAAAAAGTGTGGTATGCATGTTCCAAACAAACCAGAAAGAAACACCAAAGTGTGTTTCTGCTTCCTTTTTATATACAATCTCTCAGAAAAAATTAAGGAAACAAATAAACAATAATGAGAAAGAATGACATGAAATAAAAGTCTCAGACTATTCAGTCAAAAACCGCACATTTATAACAGACTGTTTTCTTTTGATCACAATTCACCACAAATCTCTTCCAATATAATATGACAGCTTATGAGATCACAAAAAATGCTCAGGAATTTTGTACCAAAAAGGGCTGGAAGTTGACGATATCTTTTCTCTTTCCAGGAGATGAAGGAAAGCCAAATGTTGAGGTCATCATTTTGGTGTGTACAGGAGCTGCAGCCACATTCCTCTGGCTCATGCTTATCCTCTTCATTCGGAAGCTCAGGAAGGTAAGGCCTTGTATTCCTTTTTTTCCTCAGAAACCACGTGAGTTTATCATTTGCCAACATGTTAGAAGTGACATTAGGCGTTTTCAAATCAAACAGTTCTGTGGACTTGTTGAGAGGCACTACCCACTGGGCCGTTCCCCTTGAACTTTGTACCTTCAAGAGCTTTTTTCTGTTTCACTCCACCATTAAGAACGTTGAAATGTTGTAAGCCGGCCAATGGTTGACAACGTTTCTTCAACCCGGGGTATTTTGGATTGTTGGAGGTGGGCTTGCGTGAGTCAGTGTATTACAGTGTTACCATAGTTCGTATTGTACTGAGAAAGTACCTACCCTGAAGTAGGAGCTAAATAAGCCTCCTAAAACAGAGTCCTAACAACTAAAAGGATTCTCAGTTCCCAATAAAGGGTGCATTTCCTCCTACAGTTCTTCGAACTATGAAAGGGTACTGCGTAAGCACCTGCTGAGAGACCCTAATGTGCTCATCCAAACAAAGTGTAGAAACATCTTTGTGTCTTTAGCTTACTCATGTGTGACGAGGAAGAATCTCAATGTTACCATAAACATTTCCTTTACTTACTTCCCACTTAACATCAAGTGCAAAACTTGGTTGTCATAGTCAAAAACATAATGATAATCCTCTAAATACTTCAGCAACCAGCAAACTACAAAATGGGTCCATCTATCATCATCGATCCTGACGAGTATCCGCTCGACGAGCAGAATGACCTTCTTCAGTATGACAGCAGCAAATGGGAGTTTCCCCGTGACCGCCTGCGACTAGGTGAGCACTATGCCATCATATCTATTTGTACAAAAAGGTTTGATATTAAAAGACTTCATATATAACAGGCAATGATAATGTATCAAATGTAGGTCCTGTTAGCCACCTCTGAATTTTTCTGCAGTTGTTAAACAATAACAAAGCATGTTATGTCTTTGATGATTTCATATTTGTGGTGATGAATTGAATGACACAGATTTTTTTTAAATGACAAAAATTTTACTCTCACTGTGTGTGTGTGTGTGTGTGTGTGTGTGTGTGTGTGTGTGTGTGTGTGTGTGTGTGTGTGTGTGTGTGTGTGTGTGTGTGTGTGTGTGTGTGAGAGAGAGAGAGAGAGAGAGTGACATTTCCGGTTTGAGGTTGGTTTTTTTTAACCTCAACTGCGAATATCGACCCAGAGACCAGAAGTCCAACCACACTTTACGGGTTGCACATGACAAATTAATTTTTTTAATATGAGGTTAAAAGTTTTTAACGTAAAGTAAAAGTGTTTCACAGTAAGGATATACACAGCCAGATTAAGACACAGGAAACAGGTGTCTCCCCTCTCAGCAGCTGGGGTGTAGGGTCATTTTTCTCTAAAAACTGCCAGGTGATCAGAAGTCCAGCGGTTCGCTTTAATTACAGAGTGACTGACTGACTGAACCCAGTCTGATTTTTTTTTTTTTTAGGAATTTCTAACGTTGTCCCACTTATCAAATACCTTCTTCCTTTCCCAGGAAAAACTCTTGGCCACGGAGCTTTTGGAAAAGTGGTTGAGGCTTCCGCCTTTGGGATTGACAAGCTCTCAACCTGCAAGACTGTTGCGGTCAAAATGCTGAAAGGTAGGACATTAAAAACTGTGACGAACATAATTGGATAGGTGATGATACTGACACATTTCTGGGTCGGTTGTTGTTGTTTTTTTTTTTTTTTTTTTTTTTTTTTTTTTTTTTTTTTTTTTTTAAATTTTATAACAGCATGAACTACACAGCATTTACTGTTTTATGTGTACAGATGACTTTAACATATCATGTCATTTCTGCAAAATATTTATCACAGACTGAAAGCTACAGCCCCACGTGTGCAACTAATGTTTGAGAGGCATATTAGTTCAAAGCAAAGAACTCAATGTCTGTTTCCTGCAAAGTGCAGGTAGAGGTAAAGGCTAAGACCTATAACCCTGTCCCTGATGAAGAGATTGAGTTTCTGCACATCTGACAGCTTTGATTAGAACGTCCAAGATGTGCAGGTGAAGAAGAGTTCAAAAGTGTAAGAGACGAGTACAAAATGACGATTAAAAACATGATTATATTTGCCACGTTTTAGAGACTCTCACATTTGGAAACAATTCGGTCTCGGGTCTTGATTTCTACAAGGAATTATTTACAATCCCATTCCAATGTCTTTCCAAATATTCACACAGACCTACAAATGCTGGCTCAAAATGAAAACAGGAAAACCAAGAAGCTAAATAGATCTTTGGCTTGATTTGCATAGCTTTTTTTTATTCATCACAGATTTATGTGTAAATGATGATTTTAAAGCTTTTTTTTTTTTTTTCACCACTAGAGAACCAAAATGCAGACTTATCAGTGATATGGGGATGATGTATCAGTAGGGATCAAAATGATGGCTGTTGGGTAGATGTATTGCTCACTGTCTTATCATTTATCATGTATCGGCATAAATCACAGGCTCTGACAGGAACAGCCTCTCTGGCTGTTAGTCGTAGGTCAAACTTAATGGAAAGCAGCAGGTCTCCTCAAATTGACCGTGGTTTAGCCAGAGACTCCCTGGCTGCTTTCACTTCAAGCTCATAAATATGTGGTTGTTCAAAGCAACATAAAACAACCACTAAATCTTGATTTTCATAATTCAACGTGAAGACATGATACAATTGTCCAAACTTAACGAAATTAAGTATGTAATGTGAGCACTCCCCCTTTTATTTCTTCACTTATGTTGTTTTTTATCGTTGAGTATGTCCTCCATCAAAAGCTGCTTCATATCACTGGGCTTAAAGCATTATTATTTCTCCACCATATTTCATTAATTTAAATTAAATTATCCCCAGTTATCCACCATCCATTTCCCCCCATTTTATCTCTCCACTTTTAAACTGCAAATAATTTCTTAAAGTAAAGTAAAAAAAAATACTAACAAAAGATGTGGTTATTGTATATGTACATATTTTTGAATAGACATTTCAATACATATTATTGTCATTCTGTATGAGATATGAGACTTCAGAGTTCAACTAATTGAGGCTAAGACTTCTCTGATGTTACTGATTTCTACAAAAGCAGTTTTAGATGTCCATTAGCTTCTTAAGTTCTTCTGATTTCAAGTTTTCTGCTCCAAAAGGACCAGTTTATAAAGAACGTGATTGACGAGTCTCTCAGAAAAAAATAGTAAATGGTTTAAACACTGGGTGTTTCACTGCAAATGATATATTCACATGATAGTCAGATTTGTACATGGTGTTTTGTACTATTACTTACTTACTATATAAAGTTTGTGTCCCAAAGCATATGAAAATACTTTTCAATACTAAAATCTGGGTGGACCTGTTTCTTTTTCTTGATATTGCACCTGAACATAATATTGCTGGAGAGATTAAAAGGCTTACAGGAAAATGTAACGTGCTTATTTCCTTTTCATCAGAATATTTAATGATATAACAACCAATGCTGGACAAAGTCTGTACATGTTTATATTATCACAGGAGGTGCTACGTCGAATGAACGGAAAGCTCTGATGTCAGAGTTAAAGATCCTGATCCACATTGGCCATCACCTGAATGTGGTCAACCTGCTGGGAGCCTGCACAAAACCTGGAGGTAAGCATTAATACTGACCACATAAACACAAAGCTCATAATATAAAATGTAAAGAAGAAGAAAGAAAGAATAACAAAACGGACACTGAGTCATCATTAGGTTGTTGAAGTTTCAGTTTAGGTTTAAATTGGCATCTCTGTCTTTCTGGTGTTTATCCATTGTGAGTTTTTGCATGCTGTTATAATATTCATGAGAAATCTGCCATCTGAACAGGACCACTGATGATGATAGTGGAGTTCTGCAAATACGGCAACTTGTCCAACTACTTGAGAAGCAAGAGAGATGACTTCATCGTGTACAAGGTGAGTCATCGCCTGCATGATTTAAACTTTCCAGCGCTCTTATTTTCTTATCATTGTAGCTACAAGTTCAGCACTGCTAGCAGGGAGTGACTGTTTTGAAAATCACAGTGGAAATTCTTATGTTTGACAATTAAAGACTCATTGTGATGAATCAGATCCATTTTAACTGCATGCATCGAGGGGGTTTCCCACCAAGCTCCCAATGCATGTCAGCAAGAAGTACAACAATTTCCCAGTTTGAGATCAATAAAGTACATCTATCTGTCTATCTCGAGAGTTTAACCTCATTTAACATGATATATGTGTGCCGGTCAGAGCCAGGACGGTAAGGTGGTGTCATCAGGGTCAGGTTGTGAGCTGAGCGAGCTGATGAAGCGCCGCCTGGAGAGTGTGGCCAGCACCGGAAGCTCAGCCAGCTCTGGCTTCATCGAAGATAAGAGCTACTGCGACTCAGAGGAAGAGGAAGACGGTAAAGGCCAAGCACGTCTTGCTTCCCCTTCAACCCCCGCAATCCTCCCCCCTCCCTCCCTGTTTGTCCCTCCTGCTGTCTCCCTGCCCCCCTACCCTCCTACTCTCACCTCTGCTCCACCCCTCTTGCCTAAGAATCAAAGCTCCCCTCAGATTTTATTTTAGTCGGAGTCTGATGGGACGTTTCCTCCTCCTGTTCAGCAGTACAATCACTGCAGCAGGAGCCACTGTCACCCCACAGAGTCTGGGGAGGCGTCTGTTTATTTCCTGTCCTGACCCGAGTATTTCTCTGCTCTCTGGCTTTGGCTCGGCACGTCAGCCATGTTGTTTCTGATGTGTTATTTCTGGTTTGATTAGCTGTTTACTCAGGTGGGCCAGTGGAAGGACTCCTTGTGAGTTCCACACTGAGACCGCCGACCAGCACAGTGCGACAACAAGCACACGTTTCACCCGACATCTAAAAAATAGAAGGAATTGTAATTTGTTTTCATCATTTTTTTGTAAAGGATGTTTGAAAGACAGAGTGTGTGGGAGGAGACAAGTACGTGACAGGGGGAATTGTTAAGATGATGTTGTAGTTCGGGACTTTAAATTTGCAGTTTCCCCCTGAGAATCAATAGTGTTTCATTTTTGCTGGTTTATGTGACAGAACTGCAAATCACTCTGACTGTATTTAAACAACATGCCTAGATGAGCACAATTACTGTCCTAAACTTAAAGGCCAGAATGAAAAATGTTTCTCACTGGGAAAACTTTATGTTCTTTTTGTTTCACAGAATCTGAGGATTTATATAAGCGAGTCCTGACATTGGAAGATTTAATTTGCTACAGTTTCCAAGTCGCAAAAGGCATGGAGTTCTTGGCTTCACGCAAGGTATTCCCCCTTAACCATTAGAGCAGTCTGTACATTTGATTTGTGTTGTACGTTTTTTATGTTCTTCATTTGATTGTTACATAACATAGTGAAGGATCCCCATGTTCACGCTTACTTAAATTTATCTCAGCAAAGTGTCCGAGTAGAAGCAAACTGGTTCACACTCAAAGAAATTTTATATTTTGAAGTTGTTGGATTATACATTAATAAGTATAATTAAAAAGATGCCGATATGCTTCTACTATGACCCACTTTACTTTTATTTTTGTGAAGGCCTGTTGGTTTTTAGAGGATGTCGGTCTACAACTAATTTATTTTTCAAGCCATTCATAGTTTTTGTGACACTGGATGAGACTGATTAGAGAATGAAGCCGTTGTTCTAAATAACTTGCAACAGACTATTTCTTAGCCTGGATAAGGAAAAAAATGTATTTCCTTTTGTAATATATCACTGATGACTTGACCATGTGTTTCTCTGTACCGTTGTGAAGTCAGCGATATAAAAAAATGTCCCCTCGGGGATTAATAAAGTAAATACCTACCTACCTATGCAGAAAACCTGAAGTTATGTGTGACTGTCTCTTTAAATCTGATTTTCTTTTTTTTCTTTTTCTTCATTAGTGCATTCATCGTGATTTGGCTGCACGAAATATCCTGCTGTCTGAGAATAATGTTGTAAAGATCTGTGATTTTGGACTTGCCAGAGACATCTACAAAGACCCGGATTATGTCCGCAAAGGAGATGTAAGTTTATTTGTTTACTTTTTCAACTGTCAGTCATTTACTGTATTAATAGATGCCAGGCAGAAATAAGCTGCCACTAAGTCTGCAGAAAGAAAGGAGGATTAAATCAAATTCAGCAGTTTTTGGAAATGTGACACAAAATAGTGTGTACAGTATGTGTGCTTAAGAGACTGAATTAGGCTCAGCCAGATGAAAACCATGATCACACAGTTTAAACCGGGAAGTTTTCCACTGATGTAATCATGTAATTAGTGTTAATAAGTGAGATGTCCACAAGTGAGATAAGGCAGTAGATGATTTGTTATCTCAATACTCGTACACAGGCCAGACTGCCGCTCAAGTGGATGGCACCTGAGGCCATCTTTGACAAGATCTACACGACTCAGAGTGATGTTTGGTCCTTTGGTGTTCTCATGTGGGAGATCTTCTCTCTGGGTAAGTGTCCCGGGTCAGTATTGATCACTGGATTTATAGTATATGCATACTTTTTAACACATCTGGGAGCCAAAGAACCTTACTCATAGAGAAATTAACAAAGTCATGCAGACTTAAAAATATCTATTTGTAAAATGAATCACATATCTTTAATTAACTGAATACACAAGTGACACACAAGCAACAATTTTAACACAATGGTGGTCTTATTGGGTTGAATGCCAAGCAGCTTTTATTAGGTCAGATTTTACGCAACAGGAGTCACATAATGGTAATGGCATAACTGTACTTGTTTCATTAAAAAAAATGCAAAATTATTTAAAGGTGAACAGCAACAACTTTTCAAAGACAACCTTCAATGCAGAGACAAATACCAGCCTAAAGCTTAAACCAGCATATAGTCATAATACAATGTACTATATTCGAGCATTTGCAGTGTTTACAGCTGTGATTAATTTTCCTTTCATGAAATGTTTAAATGAGATTTAAAATGCTCTCTAATTAAAGTACTCTGCTAAATCCCAAGTGAGATTGAAATATTGACATTCACTTCAGATTTACTGGTTCTTTGTGTTTATTCCTAACACCTATACATAAGTCTGGTATCTCAGTTAAACTCTGGGTTCTGTTATCATATACGTTGAGAGTAAAGAAAGCTGTAACTTGCTGGACTCGTATGGTGCCCCCAGCCATACAGCCTCACCAGATGCACCGGGTAATAACTGTCGTCTTACACTGTATAATTGTGCTTCAGGGACAAAGGCCCCGCACTTGCATTGTCAGTCTGAGAGAGCCATTTTCCTGCCACTCGTGCAAAAAACATTAGTGCCTGTGGAAGCCCGTGAATATTAGTACAGGCACGGGACAAAAAAACGAGGGAACACCTCCTATTTAAGCTATGCGTTTCTTCTCAGCTGGCAATATATACTCACAGTAACCAAGCAGCCAGATCACTGTAAAAGTGTGCTCCTGCTGCGAGACCACTGCAGCCTTTAAGGCAGCATTGTGTGTCGGCCCATGATTGCCTGTGAACCGTGGCACAGAGCTCACCACACGTTCCTGTAGCAAGACTGACCATGAAATATTGTATGTTCAAACGTCACCATGGGAAGCAGGGAAAACATACGAGTAGCTGTAAAAAAGCAGAGAACCAAAGCTGGATGTATTGCTATAGCATACTTTTTGATTGTGCAGCTTTTGAATCAGAGCCATTTGGTGTTGTCACGCACTGCTGCTGAAAGTGTGTGAAATTGCATATTCTTTTCGATAGAAAGAACAATGATGTCATGATTTCTACCTTCTTTTTTTCCCTCCTCTTCTTCACTCGACAGATTCGCACCACATTTTCCATTAAAACAACACTTACACATCTGGGTAGTGTTAGCCGGGCCTCAAATATATAAATCAGGAAATAAGGATACAAAATGACCAAGAAAAATGGGAAAAGACTGAGTCTTGCAACCCGATCATGTTTGGAGGTCAAACTATTGCTAACCCACGTGTGTTTTTCAGATCACTTTGTGAACCAAAAGTGTGTCAGTTCTGTTTTGTGAGCTCAGATATCCAGCTTGTTATTATACTGTTGATGCCAAAAAGTGCACAAGATCTTCATGGTGTTTGTCCATAACCCTGCCACATACACCAACAGTGATGCAAATGGTGAAAAATATAAGATAACTATGAGAGAATATTCTGTCTCACAATTAAAACAAGGTAAAATATTTTATAACACGATACAACAGTATACAATATGGTAAAATGACATACCAAAGTTATGTTGAATGCAGTTTTGAAAGTTCCCTTTGCTGCACCATAGGATACATATAAAACATACATTAAATGTTATGTAGATTTATATTTAGACATTTTTTCTTTAAAAACTGTATGTTTAAATGTTTAAGCAAAAGGTAGGTATCAATACACTGTGATAAATTTAAAGGTCCCATAATATATAAAAAAAAAAAATAAAGCAGGTCTAGGTGTTGTATAAATACTATAAAAGTGTCAAAACACTCAATCCATGGAGAAATACACAGCTTGTCCTCAGCAACTTGCCGTTGGGACTTCTTTAAGTTTGTGATGTCACAAACGCACACTCAAGTCATCTCTTCCTGGATGGCCCACTGTCCAAACTTTTCTATGGAAGAAAACACTGAGCAGTTTTTTAGTTGCAGAGCTAGCAAGGTACAAGACTGAAAAAAAAACCTTCGGTTGGCTTGGGTGTGCATCAATCAGAAAAGAGTCAGCCAATCACAAGAGAGGATTATTGATATTGATGCATCTTAAAGACACAGACAAAAAACAGCCTGTTCTTGGTAGTGTGCCAGAGAGAAACTTCAGAGCAGTTGTAAAACTATATTCAGACCGTTTTTGGTAACCACAAAAATATGTTCTTATGATTATCAAGACTGTAAACAAAACACAGGAGGACTGTAAAATATGGGACCTTTAAGATAGACTTTTAACCTTAATAGTACTGAGGTCATTGTTATGTAATGGAAGGTAGTGGACAAGAACGATCATGTAACTCCCAGATCATTTCTTACTGTGTCTTTACACACCAACCCTCATATTACAGAACACGGAGTCCACATGGGCTGCAGCAGGAAATATGGACCATGTGAGCAGAATCAGATGGGACTCAAATGTTTTCTCTGCACAAGTCATAGACTGTGACTTTCACTTAAGCAGTACACTCTGCCACGCTGAATCTGTGGTTCACTATAAATTTGGACAGCCACACAGATGATATATTATATTGTGCATACAGGCAAACAATAATATAATTTAACGAGTCAGAAAATTGTATTGATTACATTACTAGAATACAATAGTTCCCAAAATCAACAAAACGGGAAATTGGATACGATTCATGTTATGTTTTCAAGGGGAGCTGAGCATGAAGTAGTCTTCGACTCTACATTAAAATTTTATTCTCAGGGTTACGGTTCAAAAGTAAATAAGATTAGTAGGGGCTCCCTTTTGGGTGGTAACTGATGCATTTGACAGATTCATTTGACACAGCAGCATATGTATTACAGCATTGTGCTTTTACTGAACATCCCGAGTGGACCAGTTAAATAATCCAACCATTTCTAATCAAAAGGCCTTTGTATTTCATTTTTTTCTGTTTAATTGGTGGTTAATTTTGTCATAAATAGCTGTTGTATAATTTACAATAGTTTCCAAACAAATATTAGATATTTTTGTGACCGAGCACAGACAGAAAACTACATTTCTATTTTGAAGTCAACCTACATAAAACAACATCACATTAGGATACATGTATTCATTCAATGGACTGTGCGTGGTATTTTTGTGCACAACAGTTCAAATATATCCTGAACTTCTCCCCCTCCCTCCTCACCCAGGTGCCTCCCCGTATCCTGGCGTCCACATTGATGAGGAATTTTGCTGCAGACTGAAAGAGGGGACCAGGATGAGAGCACCAGAATACTCTTCCTCTGAAATGTGAGAATTACTCTTAACTACACTTTAGTAAACAACAAATAAAAGTAACAGGGAAGTGAACTGCGTTTGTGAGCAATAAATCACTGAAGGTCCTCATTACCAGTCCAATCCCTTAAATCTGACTTTCAAAAATTCAGGGCTGCGAAACCTTTTTTGTTTGTACGTCATTAAAAACAAACTGTCGGGTGGTTAAACTATGAAAAAACACTGATATGCCACTCTCAACTATTATTCTAATTATGTTTTTTTTTTTTTTTTTTTTTACTTTTTTACTATATCTCTATTTCCTAAAGCTCCAAACCGCTGGCTTTTTTTTTTTCTCTTCTGTGAGGAGAAGAAAATAAAGGCAGCAGGTAAAAGCCTCCCATATCAATATGCAACTAAGGGGAGGCATTGTTTCTGTCTCCCTCTTTGCACCAGCAGGTCAGGGGTGCTTGATAAGAATCATGGGTAATCCTGCTCTCAATGTTTCAGGAGGAAACGTTAGCCACTGATTAGCTCTGCTGCGGCGCGCTTGAAGCTCTGAACCTGTTTCTGACTGACAGTGGCGCAGATGTAACAGAGCACCACATTTAAAGGCCATGTCTGGAGCCCAAGTTGCTCCTTTGAGGAGGTTGGAGGATTCTGCTACACATAAATATCTGTGGGAGAACACAGAGTCCTCTTCTTTGGTGTCATTGCTGTCAGTCAGTGATGCAGCTCTTCAAACTTTTCTGTAATAGGACTCCTCTGTTCAATGTGAAACTGATCCAGACCCAGATATCACAGTCTGAGCTCAATGTATGTGCATACGTTGTGTCTGGTTTTAATTTAAAATGACGCACATTGTTAAACTTCAGAAATCGTATTTGTTTTGAGAGCATAATGCTCCACTTCTGCTTAATAACACTGAAGTCTCTAAAGGTCTATAATTTTGAAGGATTTTGTGCCAAGTAAAGCTAACTGAATGAATTTATCATCTTCACAAAGCGTGATTGGAAATGATACCCAAAATCTAACCCAGACTCCAGGTTTCACTAAGAGCCAAGAATCTCTCGTACTTTCCATCGCAGTTCAGGCTGTCCATTGATGAAAATAGACCTGCCAGATTACATATTTTGCATTCTTACGGCTGTGAGGCCTGCCGCTAATTTAAAACCCAGATAAAACCCACTGATATCAGTTCAAATGGGATCCACAGCAATGCACTCAGACTCATTGGGGTGAATTGTCCTGATCCCCTCCAGAGCTCTGCAGTTGATCACAGGTGTTGTTAAACCCAGGTTATGACACCATGACCCTTATCCTAAACTCAGAATATAAGAATGATGAAAGGTTACTGGCGCCTTCATTCAGTTTGTGCCATTGCTGACCTCTATTCAATAGGAATGTTGTCTCCTGCCTGTTAATAAGACCACCCACCCTCCTCCTCCTCTTCTGATACATAGCAGAGGAATTTAGCGGATGCTGTGCAGAAAGTGGGAGTACAATAAATCGGATGCTCATTTCCATCCTGACACACTCGTCCGACCGGACGGAGTATCTCTGTTCTACAGACTCATTCCTCCTCAGACACACTACACTCTCTTAAGACCCCAAAACATGTTGGGCCATGCTATTTATTCTCATTATGGAGCCGGCAGGAAATGTGGTTTAAATTGTGCATTCATACAATTTGTCTACTTCCTCCTCAATGATATGCATAAGGGCTGTGATAATGCTCTCCACATCCTGTCACTGTTTGGAGGGCTACCACCTGGACGAGTATACTCTCCATTCATTAAGGTGGGAATCACAGCCGCTCTGCTGCTGTCAGCCCGGCCTGACATCACTGAGGAGCAGACACATGCACACACACAGATGGAGAGGAGGTGGATACAGCAGGAAGAGACAACAGCTTCTCCACGTCCTCAAAACATGAGATGACTAAATATGATGCCAAAAAGGAATTATAATGGCTGTATTTACATAAAATGTAAGCTTTCTGTGCGGAGTGGAGTGGTTGCTGCAACAGAAACAGGATCAGGTTACATCACTGATGGATGTCAATCAGTAGCACGCTGTGAATGTTATTTAAACAGCAGTAGTGGTGCTCTGTTTCTTAATTCCCCCATGAAATGAGGCAGGCCACCGCAATGGAAACTCACATCAAGGCCCTGAATCTTCCCACATGGTCAGAGACACTGACAGACTGTCAGAGACCTGACCGAAGCTGTCTTCACACCCAACACCAGGAGTGAGTCAGATACAGTCCGGGGGGCGGAGGATTACCTCAAAATAGAGAACAGTGTACGTCTAGATGACAGTTGATTTAGAGGAGAACCAGATGTGGTTCCTCACTGCGAAGACGTTGGTTTATTGAAGATGAAAAGACAAAGGACCACCAGTCCTGACGTTTTTGTTTTTCTTCCTGAAGGTGCTACGTATTACCATCCATCAACCCAAATATACTGCGATAAGAGTGTCCCTGCATTGTGTTGAAGGCGTGTGTGTTCACTGGTGTATTCTTTACTTATAGATATCAGACCATGCTGGACTGCTGGCAGGGTGAGCCGCAGGAGCGACCGACCTTCACCGAGCTGGTGGAAAGACTGGGAGACCTGCTTCAGGCCAGCGTGCAACAGGTAGGATAGATGGAGTTCAAGCTTCATTATGTGAAAACTGAGTTTATTATCATTAGCTGTTTATGTTGATGATGATGATGTTTTCTCACTAACTGACAAATACTGAAACAATATACAGTATTTGAAGTTGAAATCCCCAACATTTTTGTGCAGTGTTTTGGCTTCTCAGACTTATTTTAGCAATATTAGCCCCTAGTTCCGCAGAATGAGTCAAAAACCCGCAGATATTCAGGAAGAGTCATTGCTGATCAGAGCCCTTCAGCCCAAATAAGTTTGAGTGTTTCACTCGGGAGGACGCTCAGTGTAACTGAGAAGGGAAGTAACATACAACACAAACACGTGGTTCTCTTTGAAATGGTGCTATCCGCCTCGTAAGAGGAACCACACTTGAAAACACATGGAAAAACAATGTGATAATATGAGTGATGCAAAATAACATCGTCTGGTATGAATGTCACCAACAGTTTGTAGATTTTATACGGCTGTCAGAGGGCTTAACAGCTGTTTGTTATTATGAAATTAATTAAATGTACCAATAAGGCTTTTTCACAACAGACATTTTTACTTGTCAAAGCAGGAGAAGCACGGGTGTTACTAACACCAATAAAATTCTGATCAAGTGTCCCATTTAATCATGAAAATATGAAATTACTAGGACCCTGAAACTGAAGCAGCTAAATGGAACTCAGCCACTATTAATCGTCTTGTTTACACCTGTGTCGCTGTACCGCAAAAAAAAAATCCCTCAGAGGCCGAATGACAGTCTGCCATTAGTGTCACTTTCTACAGCTGCATGTCTCATGTCAAGATTTTTAAATACAAAAGTGGATCCAAGCAGACTGGCTCTGAGATTAGAACACATTAATGCTTTGTAACCACTGAGATGAAGAATTTGAAATGTAAAAAATGACACATGATGCTTTTCATACGTGGTGGCGTATCTCACTGCTGCCAGGGAGTGAGCTCTCTGTCTACTTTAAGGGGACCCTTGAAGCCCGTTCGTCCTATTCTCCATTCAAATTAATATGAAAAAATACTGTTACCTCCATAAAGCAGTGTAACTTACACGAGGCCCTGAAAGTTAGAACAAAAGAAAACATTTTTTGGTGAATGAATAGCAAGATGTTACCGAAACAGATGAATGGAAATAAAAAGAGGAGCACTTTGCATCGACAATCACTGATGATAGAAAATGAGTTTGAACCCGAAGAAAACCAGATCATTTTTACTCATCAGGATGAGCAAGGCCTCTTCCTTTCACAGAGGAGAACAGGCTTCTTGTCCACATTGTGCATTAGTGCAGACGGATACAAAGGGCTCGCGAAGAAAAGGAATTATATTTTACTTCTGATGCATAGACTGCACAAAACTGTAGAGTGTGCAGTCAAGTAATAAGAGATAAAGACAACCACACATCACATCACATGAAAACTACAGCATGCTGCATTACAAATGAGTCCTTGAAAGCAATCTTCATGAGAAACAGTTCAGACTGACAAGTACGAGCAGGGAAAAGGTTTGACTCTCATTAATAAAGCTTTTGTTGCAGCGTAGGAAGGCCGGCCATGAACTGTGCCGCCTACTCCAACTTCATGATCGTGGTTATGGATTTATTAGGCATGACCTTGGTTTCTTTGGCTGCTCACGCCGACCTGTGCATGTATGTGTTTGCGTATCGCACACAGCATCGACCATAAATCTACTTGTTTTGTTGATTTAGGAGGGAAAGCACTACATACCCATCAACACAGCCTTGCTGGCCAAAGTGGGAGACCAGACTGCCACAGTGCAGTCAGAGGAGACACCCACTCGGCCCCTCTCCCACCGCGACTCAGGAGGCAACTGGTGAGAACATGGATCATTGTTCAGTGGCTAGTTTACATCCAACAGAGAAACTCCGATCTATTTGGACAGATGTCAGTATTTCATCTGTTCCTCCAAGTATGCTAACGATGTATCACAAGGGATGGCAGTGTTGGTTTGTCGGTTCAGACCGACAAGTTTCCACGATTGGAGGGATTGTTCAGACATTATTGGACGAATATTGACTTTGGCGATCCTGACTTTTTTTTTCAAGCGCCACCAGCAGGTTAAATAAAATTTCACACAGTAAATTATTTGAACAGCTACTAAAAGGTTTGGCACAAAATTTAACAAAGACATACAATAGTCTAATATTGTTGGTCTGAACTTCTCCGTTAGCGCCACTATGAGTTTGACATCTGTTGTTTTAAGGGTGTTGAAATTTGGCCCACATTCATTGCTCTCTCTGGATGAACTGTAATAACTTAACTTAACTTTTAATCTAGAACTATAAACAGGTTGAAATTATGTTTGTCCAGTATTTGGTTTTATGACTAAATTCCTTCAGCACAGCACAGTCGCACAGAGCTGCTAGCTTGGCTGTAGACTTTTGGTCTTGTCTCAAATCTGTTGCGCTCTCCTTGTGAACTTGTTAAGACATTCAAAGGGAATCAGTCACCTTGTCTTACATATATGTAAACCAATCCTTTGACTGTTGCAGGCAAACAGCGCAGAGTCTGTTTTGCAAAGGAAATGCCTACATTTGTACTGAAAAACATCCAAACTAAGTATTGTTCCTGTGGCGCTCAGACTAAACGCAACCAGTAGAACATTAAGGTCTGACCTGAGGACAATGAGAACCCTGATTGGCAGGTGATAAGAAACATACACACGTCAGCTCGACGGTCGCAGAGCTTTCAGTATTGTGGCTCCTGTGAGGAATTTCCCCAAAAACTAGAGCCAGCTTCGAGATTTATGCCCACTTAAAATAATATTTGTTGAGCTCTTGGATTTTCACAGGTCCTCCAAGGGTGTTTATTGAGGAAGTGCTGAAAAGCAGTAATGACAGCTACCCCTTAAGTTAAATTAAGCTGCCGTTTTAGCCTCTGAGTGTTGAAATGCAAAGCAAACAATGTGTATTTTCAAAGTACAATGTCATAGATGCACCACAGTGTTGATCTAAGTGATTAAGTTCCTGCGGTTTTGTTGCTGAACTTTGCCTTCTCTGCTCCAGTGTAATCAACGGATTATCTTAACAGTAACAGAACGTTTTGGGGTTTTCTGGAGTCTTAACTTGGAAATGTTTTTTTTCCCAGGAACATCAAGATCCGTCCCGCTAGTGTAAAAACCTTCGACGAGGTTACCATGGAGAACGGGACAAATGAGAACCACGGGGTGAGTTATAGAGCCTGAAACTAAACCAGAAACAGACACACAATGTGCACAATAACTTGTCTCAAACAATGCAGGAACAATTGAACTATATGAGAGGGTGTAGTTCCAATTTATGATTTATCTCTGCTGACTTGGTTACACTATATATTTCTCATTATTAATTGCTCCGAGATCTCGAACACAACAACCTTTGTCCTGCCATTTTCAGCAGCAGCTTTAACAAACTTCCTCTCAGTTTAAAATCAGCTGAGTTTGTGCCACATTTACTACAGTGGTTTTATGTTCTTTTTAATTCATTTTTCTGTGTTGATGATTCACTGGAATAATTGTAATAAAATATTTGCACTCCTGGATTTTTTTTTTGTGCACCTATAAAGTACTTTGTAACTTAGGTTTTGAAATTTTAAAATAAAGTTTCACGAACTTTGATTTCTTTGTTACCTTTTGATATATTTAAAATAGGATCAAAAAGCAAAAGCAAATTGGTGGTTTTAATTATTCACCCTCTGTTTGTCTGTCCGTCCTCATCAGGATCAGTCGGATAGCGGGATGGGCCTTTCGTCTGACAACATAAAGACACTGATGCGCCTCGAGTCTTTGGCAGGCCGACCTCTGAGCATCATGGCTCTGGCGTACGTACACCTCACCACAAACCCCCCCTACAACATGCCCTAAGTGACAAATGAACACGCACAAACACACAGAAAGGGAAAGTACCTGCTTGGAAACCTCCACGCTGTGCTGGAATGTAGACACTATAACTGTCATACAACACAAACACAGAGTTTCTTCTGGCTTAAAAAGAAGCCAGCGGCTAGTTTTCCCTTTTGTCTGAGGAAACCATGTGTGAGGGACAGCGGCACAAAGGAGAAGTGGGAGGGAAAAAGCTTGAAGGTGACAAACTAAAGGACTGACCACAAAAGCAGGGAGGTTTGGCTGTTTTAAGAGAAAACTCTAAAAACTCTTTGTTTTCACCGAGAGAGGCCTGAATGAGATACCTCCCAGACGGATTTAACTCGTGAGTCATGGCTGTCTGTTATAATGCAATGCTAAGCAACAAATATTCTCACAAGAGTGATGTGGACTGTACTCTAAAATCCTGTGGCGCATTTGATGACTTTAAGATGTGGATCTTGAAAGTATATGAAACTGTAGTAGGGAGAAACAAAATTCTCACTTTAGTGGAAAAAGTCAAATTTGAGTGAGATTTCTGTAAATCTTTTTCATTATGAGGGTCTCTGTAGGTGTCTTACAGCTTGCATGTTCGGTTTATCGCAGCTCAGTGGCAGGGTTAATTTACAGGGTCATACCCCTGAACTCAATAATTACACTTTAAACCTTCTCTCATTATTCTGCCACTCCCTGCACAGTAGCAACTATGAATACTCTTTCAAAGTATCGTGGCTCACACTCAGAGGATTTAAAGGAAGTGCAGCAATAAAGTAAATTGTCCCAAAGCGAATCTTCCAAAAATCCCTGTGAAGTCAAAAAGGAAAAGGAGTCGAAACTCATGAAAAAAGACATGAAAGTGCTTATAAATTATTAAATGAGCGAACATGTAAACAACTGCTGGGAAAATATCTTCTGAGATACACTTAGTTAATGAAGCTCTCTGAAGTGCAGTAATTAATTTACAGCTCACCAGCCTCACACCCGCCCACTCATAGTGTCTTTTAGATCTCTAAGCTTCATCATTACAGGCCTGTTTGTCCCATCAGAGCTGCTCTGTTGGAGAAAGAAGCAGTTCAAGCATCTAGGGAATGCGCTATATTTCAAGGGGAGGACTTCCTTGCTGGGAAGCCGCTCGATCACTGCCACCTTTCAACCTGCTGCTGTAGTTCTTTTGTATAGCAGTCCACCTGATGCTGGCCCAGACATCTCCACTCCTCCACCCTCACTGCTCTGCCAGAACATTTGATCAGCACTGATTAAACAATATTGCAAAGGAAGTTTTTCAGCATGATGTAGTGGATTTTAGGAGAAAGAAAATGTTGTACAATAGCTAATATCTACACTTGAAGCTGGACTCACTGACTGATATGAACCCTCAGGGCGTGATTTTCCAAATCTTAAATAAAGGGTACAAAATTGCGTGTTTATTCCGAAGGTTTTCACATGTATTTTGCACCCGTTTTGCAGGTGATTTACTAAAAGTAATTACGTCTTTGGTATCAGGTGCAAACCGCTCTATTTAAATGAAGTATTTGCGTGAGTTAAAGTGATTCCAGCCGTTTAACAGAACGACCGCAAAAGCAAAAGGAAATCTGATCCCATTGAAATGAATAAATAGCCTATAAATAAAACAAGAACAAAACGTTATGTAGGAGATCATCAGTAGATGAAATTATAAGAAGATGGCAAGATATTAGGCGGGAAAAAAAATGCCATATACTAAAACTTCGGCAAATGAACAAACACTGATCAGCAGGTCCAGCTCTTTCTGTGATGAGCAGGTGACTTTTCATTCAGTGCCTCGCGAGTGCTCGGGAATCTTATGAAGCTACCTGTGAATTCTGCGGGACACATTCAGGACCTGTGACAGCACACCTGAATAACAGGACTGGGTGGGATATGCAAGCAGCGATACGCTGGAACAACCCGGAGGGAGGACAATGCTGAGTCCCAAGAAGTTTTTTAATTGCCGGTATTTCGTGGCTCCTCCTTGTTGTTGGCTGTCAATCATCATTCAGTTCATTCAATAACTCTGAAATGTCATTGCTGGACAAACAATATGTCTGAATATTTTTTTCCTCTGGCATCTCAGAAATGTTTACACAGGTGTAAAACCACATTCCCTACATATTCTTTTGGTTTCCCCTGCGTCTCCTTCTCACCACAATAAGAGCAGCCGTCTCTCCTGATGTGGTCACCTGATTAATACGTTCCTTTCAGTCGTACTAAAATACACACGCAATCACTTCTCCTATTTCTACTTTCAGGCTTAGTAAATATTGTTGCAGGTGCTAAATTGATCTATTTGCTTTTCCCCTCCCAGTATTTTGCACCTTCAAGTAGAAATGCCCAATATTACATATTTGTTCAGGCGAACACGCAAAATGGACAACGTGTGTTAAATTGCACATTTGAAAAACGCAATCCTCAGAGCGTCGACATTTCTTTGCAGGTGGTGGGAAGTTTTGCAAGTGATTTTACACACGCGAACCTTTAGAAAACCAGGCCCTTATTCTACTAACTGCTACAGTTCAGTGTAAAGTGATCCGACTCATTTGGGTCCTTGTGGTTCAATCGTACCGCCACCCTGCTGTCAGCATCAGCAGAAGAACACTTTTGTTAGTTTGTTTTGATGCCAGGTAGTTTACTCATCAGGACAACATTCCAGTAAAGCGTCACTTCCCCCCGGCGGGCACTGACCCTTTAGCCTCGACACCCCCTAGCAACGTCCAAGACAATGAGGCGATTACTCATATTCTGGGAGTCAAATGAAGCAGAAAAGCTCAGGATGATTGATTACATCACACATTAATGTGGGAAGGTTTGTGTGATCGTTCAGCTTCACAAGGGGCATTTCTTAAATCAAAGGAAATTAAAGCAGCCCTCTATTGTGAGAGCGATCAAGTCAAGTTGTCCTGAAGAAAAACCCTTTATATTCCGCACAATACATTAGAGTGTGCAGCTTGTTGCACTGAGAGCACCAGTTTTCACCCTGATTCTCTAATTTTCTATAGTAAAAAGTTATTCTACCAAAATAATTTCAACAGTATGAAAAGTCTTTGCATAGGCGCTTAAAATATTTTGTAGAAAAGCCCTGAGGCAAATTTGGGTCCTGTGTCTTATTTTGTTCAGGATGTCAACTGATCACCGTGTCACAACACACTGATTTGATGTGTCTGTTGTTTGTTTCTCAGTGTTTTTGCGATTAGGATTTTGTGTTGATTCATCTGTTATCCATTGACATGTCCGCATCTCTGTTTTCATGGGGAAATTATGATTGGGGCTGATGGATATTAGAACTCCAGCTAGTGATTGTTTTCTTTTGTTGCTTAATAAATGAGTCTTTCGTCTGTAAGATGTCAAAAATGGTGAAAATGTCTGACTGAATTTCTCCGAGCCTTAATGCGACATCTTGCTTTGTCCAACCAACCAAACAATATTCAATTTATAAAGATATAAAACACATTTGAGAAGCTGAAACCAGAAAGTATTTGGCATTTTTACTATTAAAAAGGGAAAAGTTTATTCCATCCATTATCTATACCCGCTTTATCCTGAACAGGGTTAAAGAAAGAAAGACCAGTCACGCTCTCATTCACACCTCAGGGCAATTTGTAGAATCACCAATTAACCTGAGATGCATGTTTTTTGGATGGTGGGAAGAAGCTAGATTATCCGGAGAGAACCCACACAGGGACAGGGAGAACATGCAAACTCCACACAGAAAAGCCCGGATTCGAACCCAGAACCTTTTTGCTGTGAGGCAATAAATGATTGATCTACTTTTTGCTTCAAGTGTAACTGATGTGGTTCAAATTTGCCATCATAACAGATGAAGTAGGCACTTTTGTTTGAAATTTGAATCTGATTTTTGTTGTTTCAGTGACAAATTATTATTTATTGTTTGGTTGCCTTGAGTTGCCTGTTTAAAGAACTATGTATTTTGACATAAATTGTGTGGAAGTTAAGTTGGTGATATTAATCTGCCATATTAAAATTGCACGTCTTTGTGTTTCAGGATGAAGGCAGTGAGTAAAAGTAAAGAGTCTGTGCTGAGTGACGCGGAGAAAGAGAAGTTCCCGCCCACAGTTCAGCCTCTAGACTTCAGTCTGGACGACTCGGCCCTGGACGCCGGCCTGGAGTGTCACAGCCCGCCGCCTGACTACAACTACGTGGTGCGCTACTCCACCCCCCCTGTTTAACCTCCTGTTTTTGCCCTCGGAGGATCCGAGACTGTTAGCCTCAAGGCCTTTTGCTTTGTTTTCCTCTGTTTTTGACTCTTATCTCCAGACTGTTCTGTAGCAACGTTTGAGAGGAAAACACGAGATTCCTTCTCCAATTAATCAACTTTTCATCTTCTAGCTTCCAGAGCGTCAACTGTGCAACAAAAGGAAACCTGTAGACTTTTGATTCCTTTCCAGGTTTCAGACATAGGTGTTAATGCTGCTGGTCCGTTCCACATTCACTGTAATATGTCAAACAGCTGAAAACAGCCTCAGGTATTTCTTTGATCTACTGTGAAACAAATGAGTCTTTACCACAGATCTGAACAAACTACAACATTTGATGATTAAGAGTAATAGCTAGAACAGAAAAGAGAAGATTGCCAAAGGTGTTCAAAAGGTTTTTATATGTTTGAATATTATTATTTTTTTTAAAGTGAAAACCGGAAAGTAAAAAAGTTAAGAAGAATCTGATTTTGTAATGTGGCTGCATAGGTCCATGTGAAGATTCTGTTTTGCTCAATGCAAAAAGCAGATGAGACAAAAATGTTAACTATAAAAAGTCTCTTATTTGAGGTCACTGCTTCTTTAATTTCATAAAAGTTTCAGCTCAACTAACTCAGGTTGACCTAGAGTGGCAGAGGAGAAGAGCACTCTGAACTGATCAGAGGTTTTTTTAAGGTCTCTTTAGGTTTTGGAAAATCACAGGTTAATGGAGGTTAATGGAGGAAACAGGGTAGAGCCGAGAGTAAGACAGCTTCACATTTAACGTCACAGCTCCACCATGAAAGCATTTGAATGAGGAGTTACTGTATTTGTAGACTCCTTCTCTTGTCCCAGTCTGACATTGAAGAAACGCTGTGTTGGTTTTGTCGGTCAAACTGAAAAGAAAGTGCTCCAGATTTGTGGGTTTTCTTGTGTTCAACTTTAGCTCGAAACACGAACAAGACTTCTTAGAAACAGTTTATTCAAAAAGCACTCGTAAAATTAATTTATATAGATTGTAAACACTGTCACTTAGTAATCTGTTGCTCATTTAGTTAACCAAAGGATTTTTCAGCTCAGTCTTCCTGATGTCAACATGTAATATCTGAGTGTTTCATTCCGGACTTATATGCTGTTTGTGCTGCTGTATTCACTGATAGTAAAGCTGAGGGAGCGACAGGAATGAGGGATATTCTTTTGCCAGTAAAGCTTGCCGGGCAGGCTACGGAAACCCTAGTTGTGTGTGGAGGTGGCATCAGTACATCATTTGTTAACATGTGAACCCTCCATGTTGTTACCATTTTTTTGTTTTTGTAATACAAGTCAAACTGAAAGTGCTGTGGACCAAATCCTTCAGTCGCACTTGTATTAGCACACACACACAGACACACACACACACACACAGACACACACACACACACACACACACACACACACACACACACACACACACACACACACACACACACACACACACACACACTCCCTGTAGAGTTGCAGCTAGCTTGTGTTCGTTGACCACTAAAGAAAACAGTAATAGCCAGTGAGTGAACTAGTGTAAATGTTGAGCCCTTTCTAAATGATGTTTTGTTTGTGACCACATTTTTTTGTCGGAGAGGAAGTGATGCACTGATACTTTATATCAAGTATAATTTTTTTGTATCTTGAAGGTATATTATTATGAAACAGTGTTGAGGGTCACATGTTACACAGATTTCTGATTTTATTTTTGTTTTTTATTTAACTCCTCTGTAGTATATAGTAGGACATTAACATTTGCAGTATTTGTTGTATTATAATTTCTGTCAGCCTGCTTTCAGTTCTTCATATAAATGGTTCAGTTAATTCAGTTTCTGCTCTTGCAGTAATGTTCAAAGATTTCAAGCTGATTACAAATAGAAATGTGGATGTTGGATTTTATTGGATTTGTTTTTTTATATATGAATAACCATGACTAATGATTCCTGCAGCAGCTCAAACCTTCCTCCTGTTATACATGTAGCATAACAAGTTAGTTTGAACGAAAGTAATGTTCCCCAACACTGTTAACTGAGTGTATGAAGTAAATAAAAGAATAAAGATCTATATATTTATACATTACTTGCGGCCTCCACTTGTATTTGCTTTAAATACTCATAGAAGGATTTCATTCTTTCTTGTCAGGCACCACACTGCAGAGTGGCTGTAGGAATTTTGCTGAGACATTTATGATTCTCAAAGGATGAACCGTAATGACTTTTGTTGATCCTCTGAGTTTTTCTTTTGCGCCACCTTAAGGCTGACCTTTGTGGTTCAGAGTGGAATTCTTTCCAACTATTGGATGGATTACGTTGCAGTTTGGTGCAGAGATTTGGGGTCTTTGTGAACTTTGGCGCTTTCCTGACTTTCCATCTCGTGCCTTCATCTGGTCAAAATTGAAACCTGTCCAATACTTTGATTTAACTTGCTCAAAGTTTGGTTTTTACAGCCTCATAAAGCTTCTCTCATGGCTACAGTCTCTTAATATCATTAGGATATGATTATGCTTAATTAAATTAAAACTAATCTGCAGGAAAACAACTTCAACTCGGCTTAAAGCCTCACTGAGCTGTGCACATTTCTGTAGTTCTTTATTCTGTACTGTACTAAAATTTGACTTCATGGTTTCTAAAAAAAAAAAATTATAATTGTTGTTCTTGATTTTCTTTCGTCCAGTGCACATCCTTCTCGGGGATTTTCTGTGTCAAGCACAAAGAACTTATATCCATCCATTATCTATACCCGCTTCTATCCTGAACAAGGTCACGGGGGGGGGGGGGGGGGGGCTGGAGCCTATCCCAGCTCACATTGGGCGAAGGCAGGGTACACCCTGGACAGTTTGCCAGTTCATCACAGGGCCACATAGAGACAGACGGAAACAAAGACCATTCGCGCTCTCATTCACACCTCAGGGCAATTTGTAGAACCACCAATTAACCTGAGACGCATGTCTTTGGATGGTGGGAGGAAGCCGGAGTACCCGGAGAGAACCCACGCAGGCACAGGGAGAACATGCAAACTCTGCACAGAAAGGCCCAGGCCCGGATTCAAACCCAGAACCTTTTTAAGAACTTATATAATATATATATATAAACTCCCCAGAATGAGGTTTTAAAAGGCTATTTTCTGCTAAAGAAGACCCACGGTACAACTGATGATATTCAAGTTAGCTGTATGAGAAGCCAGCAGTTCCTTTAAAAGGGTCCTGTGACAAATAAAATGGTCACAAGTTCATCATATATTCTCTGTTAAGGTTTTAGATGTTAAATGAATGACGCCAGATTCTGAGGAGTCGCAGCTCAAAAAGATTGTGAGTATTTTACAATAACAATCTGAAATAAAAAAAGTACAAAGAATTTGTGTAACAGAAAGATGTCAGTGCTCCCTGTTTATCATCTCATGGCCCCTCAGATTTTTCTATCAACCTCTGGGGATGGTCCCGGCCTCCATGTTGGGTGGAGGCTTCAGTTTATTCTTAACTCTAACCAAGTTGATTCACAGAGTCAAATGCTTCCTGATTATTCCCATTTGGGAACTCAAACTTGAATGAAAAGGTATGTTTCAATTGGACTCTGCCATCAGAGTTCGGCCCCTCTCCTGCTCCTTGACTGAGAGACTCACTTCCTTGCTGGGACAAGGTGTCGTCAGCCTGTCTGTTCACTGGGACAATACCCCCCCAGAGCGGGAAAGGAAGGAACTCTTAATCATCCTGGCCACGACCGGAGGACGCCACGCACTGGGCTTCCTATGGGAGCTCCTTGTTACCGGCACTGGGTGTGTCTGAGGGAACCACACACTACAGGACCAGGTCCTAGACGGTCTCTGCTTGTCCTCACAGGATTTACTATGTTTACGGTGAGGTGAGCACCCAACATTACAATCCCAAATGCATGTCAACAACCTGCGATGTGGACTATTTCCAGAGAATGAGATACAAACAAACAAGGGAAGGATGTTGGAGGGGGAGCGGGTATTCTGGACTGTCATGTTTTTTTTCTGTCTATTCACAGTGTTTTTCCATAAAGGCAGAATTATGAGGATCCTTTGCTGATGGGCCGCTGTGCCTGGGAGCATCCCTGTGTCTCAAATCTGCAGAGTTTATCAAACTACTTCATTAATATAAAAATATTGATCAGCTCAAGAAGCTATAGTGATGATAAAATATTATTGCAGTTTTCTTCACATTTAAGGTGGCACTACAGTCCGCGCTCTGTTTATATCAGTGATGAAAAGAGACCTGTGATTAAGAAGGACACACAGCAATTACACAGTAATTAACTCAGTAATTTTCTTATGGTCTAAAACTGTCAAAGTGGCCTGATGGAGTGGTTCAGGTCAATAGCATTTTTGATCTTTTATATTTCTTATGGAAATTTGGCCGTGTAAAAAATGAGAAACCAGGGAATAAAAACAAGCACAGCTTGTATTTATTACTATTTTTATACTTGAAAAGTCTTTCTTTAAACCAGCTAAATGTTTCACCAAAATCAGATGTTTGCCTGAGTTTTTCTACCTAAATGTACAAAAACCTTGCACACTGAAATGTATTTCCCCAAAACCTGCTGATAAAATTGGCAGCCGTAGTACATTTTCAAGAAGATTGCCATGAGGGTACAATAGTAAAAGAAAATTATTCAGCTGGCACTTAAAAAAAATGGTATGTCACCAGGTAGGAAATGCACAGTTTGGTATCATACTATAAATTGTAATACCATGTTCTAGCTATCCAGTTACTGTTCTGTGATAAGAAGTATTACTAATGAAACACAAGAGCATAAATCTCTCATCAGAAAAGCAGAGCAGGATATGAGTCAAGAGGGAATGTGAAAAATGTTGTTAAGTGTTTTGGTTTCTAGACTGCAATAAGGCTAGAGTGAAGTCTGTCTTTAATTATATCATTTAAACTATAAGCAAAAAAATCAGTTTTACAATCTGGACAACATATGACACCCTCAATGCGTCGACCTGCAAGTTGCAAGGCAGAGACAAACAGAGCAAACAGGATCTGCCCTGTATCTGCCTTTTACAACTAAAGACGGTATATTCATTAATATCCACTTTATGTCACACCCACTGTGCTGCCTGTTCTTGTTTCCCTCATTTAACAACGGCATTGATAAAAACTTCCCCTTTCTTCAACCAATTCAACCACCACCAGCACTTCCTCTTCCCAAAGCAAACACAGAGCTTCAAAACACTCCATTAATCACTGAAAAAGAGTTGTTAATGAACCTCTGAAACTGTGCCAACAAACATCACTGATGCAGCTTGAAATCCTATCATACACTGATTTGAGGCCATTGAATGAACAGTACAAACAAAACCCAAAAAAGTTCATATGAACGCCCACACACATGTTATTCCCTGACCCCTGCCCACAGAGGTGAATGATGGGGAGGCCACATTCACGCCTCTCACCTAAATGCAGAACAATGAGCCGGATACTGTCCACTTAAGACAGCCGACTTTAGTCCTCCTTCAACAAACGGAGTAAAGGGCCGAGCCAACAACACGTAGAGCTAAATAAAGACTTCAGAACCGCTGTGGTTCAAAGAGCAAAGGGAAAAAACAAACACCAGATCAACAGCAGGTTCATTTATTGTCATGTGTAGCAGGTATGGGGATGTAAAGATGGTGGAGGTGGTGCATTGAAGGGAACGTGTGACTGAACTTATTGGAGCTGAAATGTTTCCTGTGACGACCTCTGACCTTCCCTGCATGTATCTCTTACAGGGCGGAGGACTGTTTGCTTTGGCTGCTACTAACAGTCTCTCTGGCAGCAGCAGGTTCAACCTGATTGTTTGGTCCCTCCCTTTAAATAAATCATCATTTATTTCACCTGTATGAGAGCATATATGAGCCTGTTTGCCTCCAAGACTCTTGTTCTGCTGTGGGGCTTCCCTGCCCTCTGAGGCTGATGCCTGCTGAATGTCTGTTTAGGTCAAGTTGCTGTTTTATTTCCTCTTTACAGTTCATTTTCAATCATTTTGTTTTAAAGTTTCAAATGGTGTGTATCCCACTTTTGTCATGCCTTACAAGACAGGCTGTGACAGGACAAAACGATAAATATGGACGCAATGATAGTAGACATCTCTGGGTGTGACTGGAAGGCTGTTTGCTTTTTGCCCTCTGTTTCCTCAACATCATCATGATTAAACAAAGGAAAATTCTGAAACCTCTGTGTGCCAGTCCATCAAGTATATTCAGATATTTTGGAGGATGAGAGAACAATTTTGATGCTCTGGTGGTAATTTTGGAAAATATCAAGGGATTACTTAAATCATTAAAGTTGATCTTCAGGGGGATATATATGTTTGTAAGAAATTTCATGGCAATACATCGAATGGTTGTTGAGATATTTTAGTCCGCACCAAGACTGCCATCTTAAAAGATTGTTGTTGGAACAAAACAAAAGTTTTTGTCAAAAGATAAAAACAACCAACAACCAATTCTGGCTAACGCAGTAGGAAAAAACAATTTGAGATTTTATTTCATGAAAGATTTATGATATTTTAAGCCACATCATTTCACTGCAAATGAATGCAGTGCAGCGTAGATAGATGGACAAACATTTACAAAATGATCTGATGTTTCACATTTGGGCTCAACGAACAATAAGTTGACCGAAACCCACCTCAGAGCTGCAGGTTGGCTGACAGAAGCATCACAATGGCACGGAAATTTCACAGAAAAAGGGATCAAAACCACAAACATGCATCTGAACTCCAAAATAACACCACCTTGTTCACATTAATGATGCCACTGTGGTCACAGCATTTTTCCCAGGCCCTCCTGGTGGAGGACGACTCTGTACAGCCCTCACCTGGAAGTAAACAAAGAGGGCAAGTGAGCGAGCTGGTTTCTCTTCCCTTTGAGGGCGGAGGGCTCTAAAGAATAAGTTGAAGTAAATTCACTATCAGACATGAGAAGTCTGTGTTTCTCTGAACCACACGGAAGCAGGAGAAGATCTGAAGTTTTGCACTTGTCTGATTTAAATGTTTTCTGCTACCAATCAGCATGAAAACTGAAATGAAACAGGAAGACATGCAATGAACAAAGCAAAAACATTGCGTAGTTCTTTTTTCATCCACTGCTGGCATGCAAACCGCGAACAATTCAAATTAAACCCAACAATACAACTTTCTGATGTTTTCAAAGAAAATGTCTTTAAGAGATCCTGTAAAATGCTATTTTCGAACTCGACTTTTCATTGATCTCGCTAATGTGGAAAACATGAATTGCTCAACAATAATTAAATGGCACTTTTTTTTTAATTTCCTGATGTGATTGTTGAAACTTACTGTCACAGATCCTCATAAAACATCTCCAAGAGGTTACAAAGATGATAACAGGTGGCAAAACTACATGTTTTCTTAATAGATAAGTAACTAACCACTAACAAGTGTTGTGGTGATAAAGTTTATTCCATCAGTGAGCCACACAGTTGCACCTCCTTTATTCAATAAATATCATGGAGGCTGTAGTTTATTTCAAGTCGAAATGCTGTCCTGCTGCTCTAAACAAACACTAATGCAACAATCTGCACATAACAGCTCCAAACAAACAAATTATTTAATCCAGTGCGTGTTACATTAAAAAATCATTACTGAAATTTATTGGCTTCCAGTAAAATCAAGAATATAATCTAAACTCTTTTTCCTCACATATGAAGCACTTAATGACCATGCTTCACTATATATTTTTAAAGACCTTATCACCATATTAATCTAATAGAGCGCATCCTTCTCAGAGTGCAGGCTGACTTGTGGTTCCTAAAGTTTCCAAAAGTAGAAAAGGAAGCAGAGCCTTCAACTTTTAGGTCCCTTTCTTGTGTGTCTTTAATGATTAAGCTTAAAGTTAATGTTGGCTCAGGTGACCCTGAACCATCCTTCAGTTATACTGCTATAGGCCGATAGGCAGCTGGGGAACCTACCATGATGCACTGAGCTCTTCCCTCTTTCAGTCTCCATGTGTTTATTTGCCATCATGCCTGTCATTAACTTTGTCTTCTCTCTCCCCCTTGTACTTTCTGCAGGTATCTCTGGCTCCAGATCTGCATGTTTTAAATCTGCTGGCCTCACCAACCTGCCCAGTGTTTATTGGTTGTTGTCTCTCTATGCTGTTCTTTTCTCTCTCTCTGCTCTCCCATTACCCTAACTGGTCAGGGACAAAGCACTCAGTCTCCGACCTCTTTTCAGATGTAGGTTTCTTCAAGTTCATGGGGAGTTTTTCCTCCCCACTGTTGCCTGCTTGCTTGAGGGAGAATTGTTGGGTTTATCTCAATAACATTGTAAAGCATTGAGCTAAAGTGGCGCTGAATAAATGAAATTCCAATTTGCTCCACCTAAGCCAGCTACAAACACCTAAAAGAGGCTTAAAGGTTAATGCATCAGTATGAATTCTCCACTGATGTAATCTGAAACTGGCCATTATATTCACTAAAAGCTTTGACTTTTGATAGGCTACTTAAAGTACATTTCTATGTATACTTGCTGACATACATCTTTTTCTTATTTCTTGTTTCACAACAACTGTTTGCTGTATTACAATACAGCACATTTTTCAGTCCTGCCAACATCTATTTCTGTCGTATCCTGAACAAATTAACCAACATACTTGAACATGACTTGTGTGTGTGGTGTCCTGCTGCTACAGATGTTTCACATCACAAATGACAAACTCAGGGTGGGTCCCTGTGTGTTAGCATTTTCTCTAAAAATAGGAGCAGATGGTCCCGCTTTACCCCCTACCCCGCATTGAAGACACTTCACTGACATCAATGAATTCCTTTGGGTGCTTCACGGCTGTTATTCACGGTGTGGACGCTGGATGTCGCTGTACTCCTGTGTAGAGCTCAGATAGAGACAGGTAGGAAGGTCACTGCTGTTGTCAGGTGTTTGACCCCGGAAGGACAAATAATTTTTGACCGCTGTGGCGCTCAATGTTTGTTGTGTTTTAAGTTGCGTGTGGATGTACCGCTGGAAAACTGGACATTTATTCACAGTGGAAACAATAAAAAAATAAAAAAAAGGGATTTTCACTATGCAGCTGAAGCAACAGTCTGCAGGTTCCCTCAGCAGCTAGTAACGTACTGTAACATCAAACAGTCTTTCAGGTAAATCCTGCCTCACATTTCTGCAGCTCGACGTTATAGACTCAGCTCCTGTGAAACTGACCAACAGCTCGTCATGTTTTATCTTCATACGCACACGAAGACTAGAAACAGCATAAATAACTCAACTGCTCCATCTAGTGAGAACACAGCTATTTACAGTGCTTCAGTCAGTGGCACCAAACATCTGGTTATAAACCCCTGAATTAAACTGCAAGAAACTGTGCTGACCTTTTGTCAGTAAATACTATCATTATTTTTATATTGAGTGGCTATAGTTTGATATAGAAAACATGTTTTAGGAGCTTGTATTGTTACTGCTGAAATATCAGGGAGTATACAAACTAAACCTTAGACTTGAGACATAAGGGTGACATGCAGCTTTAAATATAGTTCAGTTTCATTCTTGCTACAGCAGGAATTTAAGAAAAACAACACGCGGTCTCTTTTAATTTGTAACTGAGCAAGCACTGCCCCTGTTCATCAATGATTATCTCATGATGTCATCCAGATATATTGAATAAAGCTGCTCTGAGCCTGAGCAGATTTTCTGAGCTATGTACGGCCTGATGTCCAGACTTTTTGCAATATTTCAAATGATTAATACTTGAAGTACTCGCTTCCTCTCAAGATGTTACTCAGAGTTGCAAGGAACATGAGATGAACCATGTGAGGCGAAGATGCTGAGACAAAAACGTGAGAATTGTTTGGTCTTAATCACAAAGTATGAACAAATATCATGAAGATATCTCCATGTTTATGTTTAGGTTTCAATTATTTTTGCAGAGTTCAGTCGAGTTACGTCTTTGTCTCTCTCATTCGCTGTCACAGGCCTGCTTTCTCTGTGCTTTCTTCTCCCTTAGCTGAACTTTATTTGGTTGTCAGTTGAGCTTTCTATAAACCTCCAGAACATAGTGCTTCTAGCCTTTTATCCGCTGAGTTGTGTTGAGCTGGCACTGTTGTTGTTTTAGCTTGATGCCATTATTGAAGACTCTGTGGTACAACTCTGTTCTGGGCACCCTTGGTTTGGACTGAATTGTGGATAGAAGTGCTCTTTTCAAGTCTTGGTAACTTTAAGCAAGCCTTTTTGGGACAGTTACTAGTGCCCACTTTTTTTCTCCTGTTTTGTGGTGAGTAAGTATGCTTCGTCTGTTTTTTGATCTGTTTCTGTGGGGTATTTACATTTTTTTATTTTCAATTTAGTCTAGGATGTTTCTTATTTTTGCCTTGATGACTCTGATGTATATTCGCTTCCATTTCTTCACTTTTAGTTGATTTGTTGTTGTTAAACACCCTCCGTAAAGAGAACATTTTCATTGTTACTTTTTAAGTGTTTCAGCAGACTTTTCCCGGAAGTTTGATTTCCTTAGATGCAAAGGTTTTGGGTCAACTAGTCATTTTACTTTCTTGTGTTCCCAGATGTTAAATTGGGGTCATAACCAGTACCTCAAAAATCACCTGGAGACAAAACAGCACTTATATTGTGATGTTTTTGAACCCCTGTACACAAGGATCAGGCTGTATCTATTATAAAAATGTAACCTGCACCATTTTTGTAAGGCTGCCAAGTGCAGCACATTCACAGAGGAGTCTTCCAGGTGTTTCATTAACTAAAATGAATGAAACATTTGTTTGCCTCATTTCTGTTGCATCACATTTGCTCAAACTGCAGTGGAGAATTGTGAGCACAGATTCAGTAACATCAGTGTTTAATACAGTTTCGATTAGGTTGAAGTAAACGCAGTTATTTGAATCTCCCTCTGTCCTGGTGATAAGAAGACTTATTGTATTTCAAACTTCTCCCATGTGTTTCTGATCCATAGAGCCCAATGTTGTTCATTTTGACCTCGTAGTTTTGCAGCAGTTACTGGCTGAATATGAATATTGGGGATATTTTTAGGTGGAAGTTTAAAAAATAACTCAGTGTGTAAGGGGTTAGGCTAATGACAGGACTTAACACATGTGCTACTAATTGTTGTTCAATTAGAATTTAAAAGCCCACTAAAAAAAATATAATTTTATAGACAAATGACTCACCAAAAGCACAGTGTAAACTTCAAAATGAATTTTCCCCTTTAGTCATATACAGGCACATATTAGCCTGAATAATGCACATTAAATGATCTGCTATTGATCATTTAATGCTGTTTGTTGGTGGAAGCTGCCCTCTTGAGGTCAATATTGTCAGGGCCAAACAGATTTCACCAGCCGCCTTGTGTAGTTACAGTAGCTGTAGTTCTGCTCATGTCCATAAGAGGGCGGTAGAAGGTGTGAATAGTCCGTCTACGCCCTTTGAAACTACAGGACTGACCAAAGTAACCTCAATGCAAACACAGCACAATTCAGTGATGTAATAAAGGGGATAACTGACAAATAGGCCTGTAAAAGATAACGGGTTTAGTTACTGGAGGTAGTTTTGGATTAATGAAATAGCATACACAATGACCAGGTCAGAGTCAGAAGCTTCTTAATATAGGCTACATTATCTCTCAAAAGGCCTGAACCTGCTTTTTGAAGTTTCTATGTCTAAATAGAAAAATCTAAATGATATGATGTACATGTTTATTATCAGAATATCTCACTGAGTAAAAGTCGTGGATTCGAAGCCACATATATTTGTTTATTTATTCCTTTAATCTATCGTGAAAGCCGAGATATCCTCTCTAACTGGCAGTGGACTCCGTCAGACTCTCATGAATGGAATGACTGTGGTCATTAAACAGATGCTTTCTTCATCCATTCTATCTATAATGAAAATGGAGAAATTATCCCAGTGTGTTTTTAAAATGTTAACACTTTTGATACTCATGACTCATTAATTGAACAGAGCTGCACATGAGCATCTAGTAGAGTCACAGAAAAACAAAATAATCAGTGTGTGACTGCTGTGTTACAGGCCACTGTTTGTCTCTGAGGGGGTTGTTAGAGATTCCTTGTAACCGGAATTAGCTGTGAAGTGCGACCTTGAGGTGTGAACACGGAATACGAAAGGTCCGGCTTGCTTCAAGCAAAAGTCTCCCATACTTTGCACCTCGTTTGCAAGTGAATACCTTAACAAATAAATAAATTGGGATTAAGGCGTGAAGCGTGGTTGGAAACCGCTGAATTCCCACATTAACAATTTTTAAATCCGAGGTCATTTTAAACGTGTTGGATCTTTGGAATTTTATTTGGAAAGATGAAACTCCACAAAGAATGACTGGAAGCCTTTGCATTAATTATTTCGTAATATGAGGTATTATTGTCACTAGAAAGTGAATTACTGCGAACAAGTCCTATAATATAAACGATTTCTGTGCGCAATTATACACATGCCTTTTTACTTGATCCGTTGGTGGACGTGTTGCCTTGGTTTATTGCTACAGTTCGTGCTGTATGTACAGCTAAAAGGCCCTTGGTGTTAATTTATTCATGAAGCAGAGAGCTCACGTTCAGGATAGGCCCACTGTCAGGTGATGACGCGCTACAGGACAGCCGCAAGGGGACAGCTGGGCCGGCAGCACCAGTCACTCCCAACAACAGTTGAGGAGTTGGCTGACGTCAGGCAGGCCTTCGTATACCTTTAGCCTCTTGTCAACAGAGGCACACCATGTGAGACTGGAGACAGACTGGAACTACGCCGCATTTCACTTTGGGTGCCCATTTGGACTATAAACAGCAGAAGGATTGTTTTTAACACTAGCAGGGCAACAATGTCGCCTTAATATAGGCAACATCACCGCTTTGCTGCTTTAAACACATTTCAATACTTTTTTTTTTTTTACAAATCATGTATGTTGGATACCTACTGGATAAAGAAACCGGCATGTATCACCAAGGGCCAGTAAGAAGATCGAGCATCAACCTACCTCCACAGAATTTTGTTTCTACACCACAGTACCCCGACTTTACAGGATACCATCATGTGCCAAACATGGATACGCACGCACAGTCTGCGGGGAGTTGGGGACCTTCATATACCGCCCCACGAGAGGACTGGGGTGCATATAGTCTGGGACCTCCTAATACCATTCCTACGCCCATGAACAACTCCTCTCCTGGACAAGTTCCTTACTGTTCATCTGAGTACAGTCATATGCATCCTCCGGGATCTGCGGTGTTACAGCCGCCACCGGACAACGTTACTGTTGCACAACTGTCTCCGGAGAGAGAGAGACGCAATTCGTACCAGTGGATGAGTAAAACTGCGCAGTCATCTTCTACAGGTGAGATAGAATTTGTGTGCCAAAATTATTTTTAGTTGATGTACTGAAGGACATGCGCGAGTCTTGCAACAAAAACGGTGTTTTTGCGCGCGGGTTCAGTTTGATTCAGGGTTTTACGCACACAGTGAAGGTACATTGCATTTAGAATAAATGCTGCTATCAAATTTGTTTAAATTAAAATACTCCAGATTTACTGTTGCAATAAAATGGCAAACGCAGAAAGTGCATAAACTCGACAGAAGTTTGAAAAAGTCTGGCGCTGACACTTGCATGATACGGGTTGTTTATTCAGACTAATGTGGGTATATAATCTTCTCAGAATGATTCATGATGTAGTTGACATGGGCTCTATAAAATAATAATAATAATAATAACAAATCACCAAACGTAGAATCAGTCACGTGTCCATAAATCGTTTCCATAACTCATAATGTTGCTAGTTAAGATGGACTGAACGCCAGCAGCTCAGTCTATTGTATTCTCTCCTGTGGTCGAAATTTGAAGAAAAAAAGTGCGAGGAATCGGCGCCAGGCCCAGTTGTGATGTTAATGTCATTATTCTTGGAGATGTGAGGCCGACTTCCCTGTTACATTGTTTGTTGTTTTGAGTGTTATCCGTCATATACAAGGAGTGGCCTTTGCTTTCAACACCTCTTTACTTTGATATGCGCCAACCTCCCTTCCTTTCCGAGAGTTATATTACCGGAAACAGTCACGTTTTTCACAGCTAATAACTCTAACACGGAGTACTGCATACTCTGTCTTTACAGTAGCGAAATATGATTTAATTAATTTGACCTGCCCCACTATTTTACGTTCATGAACTGCATATAGCCGAATTTAAAGTCGGATTATTTTCTTTTCATTCTGATAGGACTTCTCATCAAACGTTTCAAGCGTTCAAATATAAACAGTGGTTATGCACATTTACAACAGGCCTGTGTATTTGCAAAACTAATATAAATATTTAAAAAGTAACCTGCATGCTTCAAGTATTTGCGCAGAGAAATTCGTTTTCTACAGATGTGTTCTGGACTTCTGTGTTGTTTGTTTTAATCGAACTGGTCAGTGGTGGATCTGACTCGTGGCTGTTTGAAATTCACTGCACTAATGTTGTCGTCAAAGAAAGATCAAAGGCTCAAATTAGGTATTTGTAGAAAAGATTTGGATTTAAGACGCAGCGAGTAAAGATGCTGTGTGCAGATAGGCCGGTCCTGGCATGCAAATCTTCCAGTTCAACCACCTGGCTGTTTACCAGATGATCCTGAAGACGCACAAGCGAAATCTTCATGCTGTTTATTTCTCAATTTCACAGGTAAAACAAGAACGAAGGAGAAATACAGGGTAGTGTACACAGACCATCAGAGACTGGAGCTGGAGAAGGAGTTTCATTTCAACAGATACATCACCATCAGGAGGAAATCTGAACTGGCTGTCAACCTCGGGCTGTCGGAAAGACAGGTGGGTCTATATCAAAACTAAATAAGTTTTTATTTTCTGTTATTATCGCAGCAAAAGGCACTAAATTCAAAACATACAAACAGAGCCGATATAAGATGCGTTAACGAAGCCACATTAGGCGGCACATACAAAATACGCTTTCCCCTTTTATGTGTCATAACCGGTCATACCAAAAGAAATGTGGCAGTATTTACATTCATGCAACAGCAAACCATTTTCTTACCCAGGGATTTATTTTACTATTGTATAGTATTTTCAATACATACCTACTACTTCTAGTTATTCTGAGAAATGAATTACGCGATTTAAAGTATTTTGTTGGCGATAGACTTTATAACATTTCGGAAAACATGTCAGGTTATTCTGTTGATTTACATTTTTAAATGGCTGTAAATATGACTCATTACGTAATTTAAAAATCTGCTTTCATCGACTTAATTAATAAAAAATGTTATTTTCAATTCATATCCACGTGTTTAAAGTTATTTAATTCATTACTATTTTATTTTATCAAGCCAATGGAATTAAATATTGAACGAAGTATCACAGCATTCTCATTCAATACAGGCCTATTGCATATAATGTATTAGTTATTTAGTTAGTTATTTCACGTATTTATTAATTTAATCTATTTCATTTATTTAAATTATTTTACTTAATTTGGTTTCTTTTCTTTTGGACTATGGAAAATAATGGAGAACATTTCCTATACCCATTTATAGACTCTATTGGGTAGGCTAATTGAATACTGACGCTTTTTATTCATCCCAAGCTGTATTTATTTATTTATTTTTTGTTTTATTTGCTTTTGTGTATATAATTTGTGTGTGCGTGTATTTATTCATTGCTCTTTTTTTTTTTTTAATCTATCTTATTTTATGTATACGTATTTGTAAATGTTTTCTTATCGTGTGTACCTTTTTGTGTTTCTATGCTGCTGTGACGACTAAATTCCCCCCACTGTGGGATTAATAAAGTCTAAGTCTATGGACGTTACACGAGGTGCTAGGAAAATTACTTCTATACTTTTAATGTATTTCTCCGTTTTTCAGGTGAAAATATGGTTTCAGAACCGCAGAGCAAAGGAGAGGAAGCTGATCAAGAAGAAGATGGGTCAGTCGGACGGCAGCAGCGGGTCTGTGCACAGTGACCCGGGTTCGGTGAGCCCTCTGCCCGTGCCGGGCTCTCTCAGTCCCTCAGACATCCACGGCTCTCTGTACCCTCCTCAGGGGATGAACACCTTGCCATCTATCAGGAATATACAGCAAGTGACTGTGACTCAGTAGAACAGCTCATATTCTGGACCATCTCTCATAACGGAGCACTCCGACGACTCACTGACAGGACACTTGATAGGCAGCCAGAGGATCTAAACTCACGTTGGAGCTCGAAGCTGCGGACAAACATTTGATTTATAGCAACGAAAATGCTGGAGGGTCTTGAAATATTGCTTTTTTTATAGAATAGTTCTAATAACGTGGGGAAAACGAAAAAAAAAAAAAAAAAAAAAATCGACGTGTTTCAAACTTAAAAGCTTTAAATTGTTTGTGAGTTAATAAGATATAAATATGCTTTTTTTTTTTTTTTTTTTGTATGTGTTGAAGTGTTTGTGAATATAATGAGAATCTCAGGGACAGGCCGGTGAAGTTTTAAACGGGACTGTGTGGAGCACAGTCACACTGGACAAACTGCTAAAACTTGACAAATCATATTTTCCTGCACAATTTGGTGCAAAGAGCAGTTGTTTCTGGTTGGAAGGTCGTTTGATGACGACTTTCAAAATGTAAATAAAATGCTTTTTTTTCAGTACACCTGTCATTTTTCTTATTTCTAAGTTTTTGTTTTTGGGTGAGATTTGTCTTTTCTTAAAGTGTTTTGTTAGCCATGCATTTACGGGATATTACGCCAATATTTTTCACAGTATTGGCTGATACTAATTAGAGATTGCTGAAAGTCACAAATTAAGATTGGCAACTCGGAAGCCTACAAGCTTTTCAGAAAATTGCCATCCGGAGCTTTGTTTTGATGTATGGTGTTTGATTTGTTTTGTTTTGTTTTTCTTTGGAGCAAATTTTGTGTTAAATACTCCTTTAAAAATGCGTCATACCCTCAGTACGATCATCAGTGAAAAAGATAATGTGATAGCCTTTATTGCTTTCCCAGGTTCGTGAGAACATATTCTGTGTCGGTTCAATGGATCTACTTTTAATTTGGACTTTTCAAAGATTTGACGAGCCTGAACTCGCGAAGACCCAATAATCTTTCTGTAAATTAACCAGACTTTGAGTGGCGGGTTTTAGCCTACATTTAAGCCTGGTTTCATGTCAGTTATCTAAAAACGTGCTTCATTATTTGTGACTTAAGAACGAACCTGTATAATTGTCCACAGATGAATATAGAAATTAAATGTTTGGAGCATAATATTTTCTGATTTCGTGTTACATTTTGGTCATTTAATAAATATTGAATAGACTACTGTATCATCCGTAGGTGCACTTTAATTTGATGGTTTCTTCAGAGTGTATGTATGGATCATGCGTAATTAGTAGAAGTGCCATGTTAACTATCTGTCTTGTCTCTTCCTGACGTTGACCTGTTTGTCTGAACTGGAGATTCATTATCGGCTGCCACGGTTCTAATAGGTCCTTTCCGTCTGCGTCCCGGCTCGGTGAACTCGTCCATCTCTGGTCCATCTCGACGCGGCGGGGCGATGGTCGCGCTTTTTCAGCAAACTCCCCCGCGACCGCGCGCGTTTGCGCGCGCGTCCGTGCGCAGCCCCGCCCGCAGCAGACGTCATGAGCGTCTTACTACCCAACATGGCGGACTTTGATACCATTTATGAGTTAGAAGACGAGGAGGATGAGCGCGTAGTGAGCGAGGAACACTTGCCCAGATACTGTCCGGAGCCCGTGGTTATGCGCGGGGCTGGCCACATCACAGTGTAAGCAGAGCCGAGTTTGTAGCTCCTTTCTGTCCCGGTGTTGCAATTGTTGTGCTTTTAGCCTGCTTAGCTGGTGCTAGCCTGCCAGCTAACGCAAATCACAACAACGAGCCGTATGTTTGGTCAGAGGTTAGTTGGTGTCCACACGAGAGGGACAACAATAAGACATAAACCTACACTTTTATGTCCCCATGGCAACCGTGAATGATGTAGACTAGGCAGCCGATATTTATGGTAGTTAAGGTTACATGTGATGTGCCGTCTTATCACCATCATCATCATCATCATCATCATCCTCGTGTTTTTAACAGACATTATTACAGTAACTTCTGAACGTCACCATCTTCATGACAGTCTACTTTATTTATGTAAATGTAATCGTTGTTTACACGCTGACGTCAGCCCCTCAACTGCGCACATTTGTTGGAAGCAGATCTACAAAATCAGGTGATCAATAGTGCACAAAGATCAGACCCCCCCAGCATGACGTAATGTCACTATCGTCGTCATCAGATCCTCCTTCATCTTTATCCAAAACCTGAGTCCCTGCTGGCAACTTTCTTCAACTTGAATGCTAAATAGAAAATAAAATAACATTTGAAACTCGGTCATATTTTACTGTTCACATAGATATTAATATTATTAGATCAGCATTGTGAAAGCTGACAAAAGACACTCAAAATTACACAGCTGCAGTGCTTTCTGGTTCCTAATTCAATGCACTTTTAAACCACAAGCGGTCTTCCTCAGGTAAAACAAGGGACAAGGGACCTATGTGGATAAATTGTGATTATACACCACACATCATCTACGAATTTGTTAATTATGAATGCAAATGCTGGGATATAATCCCGATTATTTGATTAGTGCGAGTGAGATGTGACGTTATTGTGCTGGTTTGCTGGTAATTTAGTCATCTGGACTCCCATCTTTACTCTGATTACAGCAAGAACTCCAGCACTTTTGATATTTATATTGAATTATTTCTCCATTAATCATTTGGTAATTTGGTCTATAGAGTGGTCAGAAAATAGTGAAAGATGTCGACCAGTTTTTCCCAAAGATGAACGTGCACCCTAAAATGTCTTGTTTTGTGCCAAACAACTCTCCACTACCAAAAGATATTCAGTTTATTATCATGGAGGACTAAAGGAAGCAGAAAATATTCACATTTAAGAAGCTGCAATCAGAGAATTTTAGTATTTTAAAAAAAAGGACTTAAAATGATTAATCAACTTTCTAAATGGCGACCAATTTTCTGTCAAACAAATAATAGACTAACAGCAGCTGCATGTAGATAAGTTGTGATGGCATGCCACACATTATCTAAATAATCATGTAAACGCAAGGATAATGTCCAATTATTTAATTACGTAAAAACATTCACATGAATGTTGACAGAAATATACAGAAACAGAAATACGTCTTTATGTTGCTGTGTTGTGTTTGATTTAATGTCCTTGTTCTCATGATGTCAATGATACAAAATGTTATTTTTGTGAATAAGCATCAAACAATATATTTCTCCTCTTCATTTTATTTCTAATTGTGTTAATTATAATATCAGATTATTTTTAGGTACATTTTTATTTGCACATCCAATGCTCTCTCTCTCTTTATTTTGGCAGTTTTGGACTGAGCAACCGATTCGACACAGAATTTCCCTCTGTTCTCACGGGAAAGGTACAGTTGTTTCTTGGTTTTCTTGCACTTCAGTCTTGCAGGCTGCTTTCTGTTCAAATCCAAGTGGGGAGAATTAAGCAATTAAAGCCGCAGTGAATCTTTTGTCCTTTTGGGTCTTTTAACAGCCCCAACTTCCCCAAACTGCCCCATTCAAACTTCCCAGAGTGGTGTTGATCTGACGGAGATGCATTATAAGTAACGCAACCACACTGCATAGAAAAGAGGCTGAATGTGCTGCTGTCCAGCTCTGTCAATGAGTAAGCCGTCTATGGGCCTCGGATGGTGGGGACCCCAGTGTTTTGGAGGGTCCAGCTCCAGGTGATAAAATAATGAAATGGAGACTCTGCCGTAGACAAGAAAGGAAAGCTTCCTGGGTCGGACGCAGAAACACAAAAAGGCTGCAGGGGTAAGAGCAGGCCGAGGGAAGTGTGGGGTAATAAAAAGTACCTTCAGTATTGTGACCCAGGGTGACATGTGATGGATGAGGTCACAATTATGATGATTGAAGGGTGCAGATCAGGCCCTGCTGGGCTTTATTCTGAGGTCTTTGGCTGTTTGCAAAGAGACCTTTGCATCCTGTCATAAAAGATTACGACCCCTGTTTTATGGCGTACAGACTCGGCGAGGAATGAGCATCCATTCAAGTTGTTTGGCCGACGCTGCCACAGGCACTGAGCTTATCTCTCCTTTGAGTCCCTCCTTGCCTTGAACAGTCTGGAGCTTGGTTAGCAAGTCAGGGGCATAGCATTTAGAGATCTCATCTCGTGACAACATCTGCAAATATCTACCTGTTGGTTTTCTGAAGCGCTTTGATCTTCGCGCGCAGGCTTCTTTCAAGTCGACACCGCTAAGAAACCCTTGAATTCTCTCACTCCCTCTTGCCTTTCACTATTCGGTTGAGATTTCTGATAATTCCCCCCCCCCCCACCCCCCCCCCCCCCCCCCCCACCCCTGACTGTAAAGGAAATGTTCACATCCTTTCTGTCTATTTTCAGGTAGCACCAGAGGAATTCAAAACCAGCATCAGCAGGGTGAATGCTTGTCTGAAGAAGAACTTGCCAGTGAATGTGAAGTGGCTTCTCTGCGGCTGCCTGTGCTGCTGCTGTACAGTAGGCTGCAGTCTATGGCCCGTCATCTGCCTCAACAAGAGAGTAAGTCTCAGACCTCCTGCGACACTAGTTTAACTCTCCCTGACATCAGCGCTGATTACTCCGGGGCTGTTATAGCAATTCAGCTGCACCTCTCTGAGCGTACAGGGTAATAACAAGTCGAGTTCAATTAGTGGCTCTGTGTAGCAATGATGCATTGCGCAGTGCAGCTTCTCTCCTCTGTTACCACTCAGAATTACTGACAACAAAGTGGAGATTACTAGCTGGTAAATTGGGAGTTCAGTCCATAAATCCTAACACTGTAGCTGTTTACTGTTACCTGTTAAAATGTTCAATTGAGTAATGAGTATTTTCCTGCTCGCATTAACGTACACAAATCTGTTTTCTGTTCCTAAAGACAAGGCGGTCCATTCAGAAGTTGTTAGAGTGGGAAAATAACCGATTATACCACAAGGTAAGAAAGAGTTGCACGTGAAAGTGTTTAAATGTACGTGTCAGTTGAGCATCATTGGAATGGATAATGACCATTGATATGGTTAACCAGCCACATATGTAAGCCCCTGTTTGAGTCAGATCTGGTGCACGAGGTCTGAGAGGACCGTGAGGTCAACAGTCAAACGGCCATGTTAATTTTGTTTTGTCTCGCAGCAACAAATTACTGCGAGTAGCTGAGCAAAGGTATAAAGGAAGCTCTTCAGGGTGTCTGGCCACAGTTTGACCCCGGAGAGACCAGACAGTCCTACTCTAAAATTCCCCTGACAGTGACGAGGAGATTTCAGACAGATTTTTCTTTGTGTGTGTGTGTGTGTGTGTGTGTGTGTGTGTGTGTGTGTGTGTGTGTGTGTGCGTGTGCGTGCGTGCGTGTGTGTGTCTGTCTTTGTGTCTTTGTGTCTTTGTGTGTGTGTCTTTGTGTCTTTGTTTCTGTTCAAGAGGGAAAGAGATGTTCATTCATTGTGTCTATATCTTTTCTTCTCTCATCAGCTGGGACTGCATTGGAAACTCAGTAAAAGAAAATGTGAAAGCAGTAATATGATGGAATATGTAAGTAGGCTGTCACAGCATTAATTATTAACATGCAGATTGTTTTGACCATGAAATAGTCATAATTTCCCAAGAGGACGGCCTTTAAATGTCTTCTTTTGTTTGACCGACGGTCCAAAACACAAAGAATTTTAGGTCAGTCTCAGAAATGGCAAAGAGAAAGAACAGATTCTCACATTAAGGAAGCTGGAGTCAGCACATTTTTGGCATTTTTGCCTTAAAAAAAAAATTATGAAAACTGTTGTACTTTATTTTATGTTTGACATATTTTCCTACAGTTTTCTAGAGAAGCGCTGATATTTAACTAACTTAATTCACTTGCATAGTTTCAGCTCTAGTGAACACAGTTAGGTTTGAATGTTGAGCATTCGTCCTGAAAGATGATCCGTTTGGTGTGTTTCTCTCTGCAGGTGATTCTTATAGAATTCTTACCCAAATATCCGATATTCCGGCCGGACTGAAGAGGCTGTTAACAGACTGGATGTGTGGCCCTTGAATCTTATCCTTAGTGCCTTGTATATACAGTATGTTGGAAGAAGAGTCTGCACCGGCCTCTCCCGTGACGACCCTGTACATCTCCCCGTACCTTGTACATTAGAATTCGCAACAGTCACTTTGCTTTAGAGCAGATTTTGCACATTTTCCCTACAGAACCCACCATGTCCCCCTTTCTTGCACTCCCGACTCGTGTTTTGGTTACATGTGAAAAACAAGTGAATCTCTCGAAAAGTGCATTTACCCCAAAGAACCATCAGCCTGTGTCCCAACAATTATATCAGTAATCCCTTGCAAAGAATGTGATGCCTCCACCTTCCGTAATGATCCTTGCCTTATGTATGATTTAAAAAAAAAAAAAGAAGATAACTCTACGTGGAAGAGGAGGAGGAAGGCTCCGGGTAATTCAACGAGCCTGTAGGTTCAGATGCTGTTTGTTGGGTTTCCTCTCTTTGAATCCACGTCTTTGCAGGTAGATGGGATGGTTGAAATTGCCTAACGTACACCGTACGTCATCAGCCCGTGTTTCGTCTTTACATGAACCCTCTGTACATGGGAACTAGCTAGTACAAGAACTTGACCTGTAAATATCATGTTAGAATAAGCTGTACAGTGGTATACCATTGTTTACATAACTTAGTTCTTTAGGGGTTTTTTTGCCAATATATTGCTGTACCATAGTTTTGATTAATGAAAGATGTCTATGTACCTTTCTAGTTTATATGGACCTGTTTACCTTGTAAGCCATATAGTGACAATGTACCTGATGCCAGAGTTTGGACTGATTTATTGCACTTGAGCCCAGAGGAAAGTCAGGATTTCAGATCATTAGTGCATCCTGAATATTCCCCCAGTGACAACAGCAGTGCATGTTACCATGTGGTTTTTGCCAATGAGGATGACTCGTCATCCGTGAAAGCTGAAGATGGTTCGAAGATTCTAATTTGAACTTTGCACTTCTGCTCATTTTTTTTTTTTGTTGTGTTTTTTTATTTTATTTGATCCCAACTTCATTTTGTAGTTTTGTACTTTTCCCTGTGCTGTTTGGTCCTACTGACGTGTTGGGAAGCACATGCATCTCCAGTACAGGACGTATCGAGCAGATGGTTCCTTTGTTTCCGTCATCCTCTCGAGTGTGAGTGTTACTTTCCTGAATCTCAGTCAATCCGTTGCTGCGTTGCGTTGTATTAGAGTGCCTCTGGAGTAGTTGAAGAACCACAGAGAAATTACAGGTTGAAATCAGTTCTCCTGTACTAAAGAGACTTTAAATCCTCCTCCCAGTATTGTCCCTGTTACAACTCTTGTAAATGTTTGTTATGATGACCTAATCCCTATGGAGAGAGAAAATAAATTGTTGATTTAGATTTTTCTTCACTGCTGCTTCCTTCATTTGAAATATTTACTGTCACTCTTGAATTGTGTCACTTCAGTCAAAATAACAGATCACGACTGACCTCTGCTAGTGCACTTTGACCACAGCCTGCCAGCCTACTGCCAGAAACGTCGCTATTTCTCATGTTTAACAAGGTGTTGAATCGTTAACTTTTAACAAGACAGCCAGCAATTACTCAACACATTTGTAAAACTGAGGAATGCTGTTACCATAACCTGCTGCTGCTTCCCAATGCTACAGGCCAGTGGTCACAGAGTAGAAAATACTACACCGTGTTTCTACTGTATCTCACCACAACCCCCAAGGACTGAAGTGCTGGGCTTCACTTCAGGGTGGTTGGTTTTATGGTCCTTTGTTTTTTTGTTTTCACATTCACAGTCTCTTTCCTGTTTAGACTTCAGTCACATTTTACTGCTGCAATAGTTTAAATTCAAGTTTTAGTTCCAGTTAATTTAGAGTAGAATTATTTATTGTAGTGCAGTGTTAATGTTCAGCCGGGATATTTCTTTTTTTTTTTTTTTTTTTTTAAAACACCACCTCCATTTTAAAACTATTATATTCAATTTGATAAATTGTGCACTACATCTAGCTAGAATCTACAGTCTGACCTTTAACTTGCCAAATTTGATTAATTGAGCCTTTACTTCCTAAAACAAATATTGTAATGAAATATAGTTTAAGATGCAAGAAAGGATATCTGCAATATGAACATATTCTGTATTTAAATTAGCATTTGTGTATAACATGTAAAGTGCATTTATGCGAGTCCAACTAAATCCTACTTTGTGTTTTGCCACTTGTCTTTAAGCATTGCTACATTATGGCTGGCTGCTGTTTACAGTGGTAGAAAAGAACTATAAACATTTACTTAATTACTGTGCTGAAGTACAATTTTAGGTACTTGTGTTTTACTTGAATATTTTCAATTTGTCAGGTGTATTCCACTACATTTCGTGAGTGCCAATTGATGTGAAATATGAAATATTATAGATGAATGGCTCTGAATAATGTTTTCAGTCATGTGGCTGAATAGATGTGCAAAGCTATGCTGATATTTACACGAGTTCACTGGTGAGAATGATGCAACAAAACTATTAGAGGAACCTCTGAGCTGCTAAAAATATATTTTTTGTGCACATAAATGTAAAATATCAGGTTTTAAAACCTTGATTTTATACTGATGTGAGCCATTCAGCACCATTAGTACTTTTACTTTCAATACATTTTGACAGTCCTACTTATCCACTGAGATATTTTTTGAATGCAGGACTTTGTCTTGTAGACGAGCAGTGTTACTTTATGGTAGAATTGGAGTACTTTTTCCAACAGGTGCTATTCTTACTGTGTGTGTGTGGGTGTGTGTATGTGTGTGGGTGTGTGGGGGTGGGGGTGTGTGTGGGTGGGTGTGGGTGTGTGGGGGTGTGGGTGGGGGTGTGTGTGTGTGTGTGGGGTTGTGGGTGTGAGACAGAGTGGTAGAGGCTTTAAATTAGTGAGAATGTTAAAAAATCCGTGTGCATGCATGTTGGTATGTTTTCATATGCAAATCCTCTCAAACATGAACATTATTCTCTGTATACACCTTCTGCAGTATTCTCAATAATTCTTCTGAACCACCTGCATTTCATTTAATCTAAAACAGTTTCTTCGGTGTACAGACTTTATAAAAATGTAACTTTGGCCATCTTTAATTTTGTGTCATGCCTGCAGAGCAAAGGTTTTACACACACACACACACACACACAAAATGTATAAGGGGTTCAAAGCATCTGAGATCACGTCTTTATTCTTTCTGTCCACTAGAGGTCAGACTGAACAGGCTGCTCAACTGTACAGCTGCAGTTTGTTGGACAAACATGACCACAGTAAATAATTTCCAACCTTCTGCACCTATTCTCTGGTTTATTGTAAATTATTCTATGAGGCATTACTGTACATTTATAATCCCCTCTGACCTATCTGGTCTTCTTGAAGTATGATTGAAGGGCAGCTTGTAACTGCAGTAACATGCAAGTTGCAGTGATCCCTGCCCAGACAATTCAGATTTACAGGATAAAATATTTGAGATTCACTTTTTGCTCTTCACTGCACTGTTTAAATTCACCCTGAAAACTGCTCCGTCTTCAAACCGCTTTAGGTAACATCCCTACAATGCATTTAGAGGTCAGACAACAGAAGAGCTACATTTTTTGATGTAATTTTATTGAACGTAAAGAAACAGCGGATGGGCTAATACACACATTACCTGCTGTATATTTCACAGCCACTCTAAATTGTTCAATAAGTCTCGCATCCGTTAAGATACAAGCAAGGCCACTGGGAATGTGTTGACACAAAGTTATCTGAACAAGGCCGTTCTCCTTTGAATTCCTATGAACAGAATGTAACAAGAAGAAACAATGAGGGAAAACACATTTTTGGTACAGTGGCAATTTAAGGCAAGTATACATTATGGTTTGTCCTTCACTATCTACAAGGCACCCGCTTATTAAAGTCATTCAATATGGGCCATTTTATCATTTAAAAATAAATACAGAGTGCTGATACGTCTATTATTCAGTTAGTGAATCAAAAGCTGCTAAATGTCTCAATTATGGATTAACAACACGTCCGATTAAGACCAAACATTCGTCACAGGGTTTGTTAGTGTCTTTAGACCAGCTCAGATAACAGTATACGATTTATTTCCTGTAAGCAACGGGAATTAAACTTTAACTCAATTGGTTTTGTATCAATAAAATCCTTGTAAAATAGTCTAAGCAGGTTTGTTAAATTTAGAAGTGTTTTAGCTGTTTCCTTTTAAGGCTCACAGAGGGCTGGACCTCAAATATTTGATTCTTTAATCCCCTTTAAAGTGAACATTCCTGTCTCCACAAAACCTCACTGTGGCTGTAGCTGTTGATTTTACCTTCAAATATCATTTTGATTAAATTTTTCTTGACTTTTCATCAGGGCTTGTCATTAATCAATTTATACTTTTGAGTGGATTAAATCATTTTAGTGGTCCAACAGGTGCAGGACAGGAGGGTTGTCTTTGGCATCAGTCTGTAGAGTCAGCAGCCACTTTGTCATCAATAATTCCTCATTACAACTGCCTACATATATTCACTCTAGTTCATCTTTGTACACCGTTAATGTCAATCACTTGACTCTCTTGAGTCATGACTACCAATTTATACAATATTGAACAAGTAAGCAAAAAATATACATATAGCTTCAAAACAAGATCAAGATGTTCCAAAAATAACAATCCTTCCAGTTTGTCTAGCATATAATTCACTGATTGTCACCATTTTTGCACCCTGATGCCGCAATCTACTGCCCTGTGGGTGCACCACACACTGAAACAAACACGTGCCTGGTGATTATACCTGTTGAACATGGAATGATGTGACAAGTTACACATGGAAATGACAGCGAGTGTCCAACAGGACGTGTGATAACTAAAAGGGTGAGACAAGGAAAAAATAGTGTGCTTTGCTACACTAGACTCCCCGGCCAGGACACCACCGTCAGCGTGACTTTATTCTTCTGTAGCTTGAGCATGGGGATGAGAGACGAGTTGTTCATTCCCACTGTTGTGGCTCCGTTCACCGCCACAATCTCATCACCGCACCTGTAGAGGGCATCAGATTGTTAACGTGGAGTCTGGCGAGTAACAGCGATGTAAGGATGGATGAGCCGATTATAAGGGAGTCAAAGCTTACTTGAGCCGTCCGTCGAAGTGAGCAGGTGTACCAGGCACGATGGTTTTAATGAAGAAGGGCTGCTGCCCGTGGCTCTCCTCGTAGCCCCCGACGATACTGAAGCCCCAGCTCTCGTTGTTGGTCTTCTGCAGGACAATGTCCCGACACCAGTGCATGTGACTGAGGAGACAAGTTTAGAGTCATCTCTCTCACATAAAAACAAACAGACTGGAGCTGAGAAACCGATATCAGGTAACTGGTGGCGATGAAGGCGGCTCTACCTCGGTAATCCCAGCCAGCGAGTCCACAGCGGTGTCCAGTTGAGGGTGTCGTCTCGTGAGTCGTCCATGGGGTCGAGTTCGTCCTTGTTGGCAGCCTCGGGGTCCTCCTCCGAGTCCTCAGAGAGGGTCTGGATGACACGGAGCACCACCTGGGACTGAGCTGTCTGAGCCTTCAGCACAGAGACGGCCTCATTGTAGGTCAGCTGGGTCAAATCGACACCGTTGATGCTCAGCAGAACGTCTCCTGCGGAAATACAGATGGGGTTATTAGCATGGACAGAGACATATCAGTTAAAAATATCTTTGTGTTCAACATCAGCAACAGATTAACACTTCAGGGGTGAACTGAAGCTTCTGTCAGTTCAACCAGATGGATAAAAACAGGGGAGGCCACAATGTTTAGAGACAGCAGCTCTCTAGGAGAAGACTCTGGCTGTTTTTCAGACTTAAGGATGCATCCTTGGTAGACTTCATTTCAATGATGCTGCGTCATGAAATCCCGCTCACTGCTCCAGTGTCTAGGATCCTCCGAAATTCCGTAAGAGAATTTTCAAGGGTGCATAAGTTGTAGCCTTGCCGTTCTTAGACCACAACGGTGGGACCTTTTTAATGCGGAACGCCTAGAATATCCGTTCTCTATAACCCTGCTGTACGTGGCGATAATGTTCTGCCTGGTTGCAATAGGTCAAGACAATGACGCACATCTGCACACAAACTAAACTGTTTCATTAGGTGTTCTCCGAATGTTAGGGAGGAGTCTTGCTTAGTCTGTGAAGGACCTGACTTGGACATCCTTCAGTCATTTTTTTAAGCAAACTGCCACTTTCTCAAATTTGGGAATTTAATAGAAATACCATTACAAAGACGAGAAGAAATTCCTTAACGCCACAGATGACCAGATGCTGTGTTGTACCTCTTTTGATGGTGCCATCTCGGTGCAGACAGCCGACAGGCTGCACACTCGTGATGTAAACGGGCAGGCGGCTTCGACAATCCCTCCCTCCGGCAATGGTGATGCCCAGAGAAAGCCGAGGCTCCTTCTTCAGGCTCACGGTCTTCTCCTGACTAGAGAACCCACCTGGAGGATCCTATTTGAAGAATGAGAAATATTAATATCAAGCAACCACAAATTAGTTGCTTGGTGGGTTGCTTGGTTGGTTACTGTCCAAGACAGTTTGGATTTCTAAAATTATACTGGCTTCATTCAACACGCCGTGTTTCACAAATTATCCTCAAGAATCCGCGTTTTATCTTCTTTAACATAACGTGCATTACCGTCAGTAATGCCAGTTAATCTGAGCGTCTCCAGGATCTTTTGACCTAATTGATCCCTCTCAGAAAACCACTTGCAGAAACAAATGTGAAACATTTGAGATGGAGCTGAGAGGTAAGGGTAGAGGCAACGTGTGAGGATCAACACTAAGCCCTCGTAGTGGAAAAGATGTGTGGAAAATGACAACTTCAACCAGCCTCCTTGTTGCTCTATGGAGTCTGTAAACCGTCAGAAGGGAAGCTCGGGGGTTCTTCCTTCCCACAGCAGGGAGCCCATCCCCCCCAACAAGACGAAAAGGCACGACTCTGCAGGCGAAAGCTAACTGTTACCAGCTTTGATCCTCTGCCTCCCAAAGAAACAACCAAAAAACAACAAGACAGTGGCCCCGTAGCGGCAGAGTGAGCAGCACCCCGGGCCTTTTGATCAGGACAGAGGGAGGCCCCGGAGAAGGGCTTTCATCTCCGCTCACCAACGCAGGTGTCTGCTCTCAAATCTTCTCACCCTCAACTGGGGGGTGGGGGGGGTGGGGGGGGGGTTGCTGTTCTTTCTACCGACGGTGTATGGTACAGCTGAGTGTGAGACACAGGAGCAACCATTACAGTCACACTGTGTAAACAGACACGTGGAAAGTTTATAAGCCACTGTGACCAACACTGTGGTTAGTGGTGTAAAAGGATAACAGCTGGATAGGGCCCGAATAAATGTGGATAGAAAATATGGTCATTTAAAAAGAAGGCGTGCAGCAGTTAGTTTGTTCATTTGAGTTTGACTGTTTGGCTTGTGAAGAAATGTTCCATGTTACCTTCATGTAGGTGGAGCTGCGCCTGAAGTACTGCGGCTCCGCAGGCCTCCTGCTTGCTCGGGTGTGTTGTCCCTCTCTGCTGCTTCCTCCTTCCTCCTGAGTCTCTGCTGGTCTCATCACCACAAAGTTCACTCGCACCTCACTAGCCTGCACACAAAAGACAAGAAAACAATCAATGTGCTGTACTGTGACTGTCAATCCTGTGACCTCTGCCTGCTGTTCTGATGTTCATGCTGTTTTACATGTGACACTCGTCGATGTTCCTGCTGACCATTTACCACGATTAGCTGCTTTTGGTTCATATAAATTTCAGGATGGAATTCAATTTGCAGAGACTTAAAACCTGCTTGACAGCATCACATTTAACGCATTTTTTTTTTTTTTTTTTTTACCTTGCTTACAGTTGGGCCAGTGGCAATATGTTTCCCTCTTTCACATCCTTAAACAAGCTATCTGAGAAGCTGTGACATTTTGTATCATGTATGTTAATGAACCCCGCAGGGTTCATTTGGTAAATTAGTTGACCCCTTGACCTTTTTCATTACTGTCACTTTCTTTCAGGCTACAAATACAATTTGCATTTTGACCAGGTCAGATTGCCATTGTATTTCTATTAAGGCCAAGGTATTTTCTATTGTGCTGAATTTGCATTCAATCATTACAAAGTAACCAAACTACATGTAAGACTTCATCATTAGCATCGTGTTTGCTCTTATTAATTTGTGGTATAATAACCATCAACCAGGAAGAACTTTTTTAACTCCATAATTCTCATTATCTTTTTTTTAAAAAAATTTTTTTTTACAAAAGCTGTTTCCATGTTGTTTATTTCTTCCTTTTTTCTGCCTTAGTTTTTTAAATGCTTTATGACAACCATCTTCAAAACCTAAAATGCCTGTAATTCTATAAATGTAACAACATGTACGAGTTCAAACTAGCTGATAGTCACTACCACATTATAATAATAACATAATTCTGAGAACAAAAATACATTGGTTAAACCAATAGCAGCTTGGAAATAAGGAAATCAAATTATACACTTAAGAGTGTGCTTTAAAAAAAAACATCAGTGCTGATGTTGAGCATGTGTCATTTGTAGTATAATCATGTCTCTAGTGCTTTCATATACCTGTATGATCTGTGCAGCGCTCTCAGGTGTACCGTGCCTCAGGTCGTGTCCATTGATGGCCAACACTTTGTCATTGTTCCTCAGTTTTCCATCTTTGGCTGCCAAACCACCAGACAGCAGGTCCAGGATAAAAACTCCGCTCTCGTCTGATTTGCGGATGAGTTTGATGCCGAGCGGTTCTGTGCGCTGGCTCTTCATTAGCGTCACCTGCAGGACTGTGCCGGGGTTGTGATTGGAAGTAGTGTTGCCATGGGGACTGTGAGAGAGCTGGGAGGCGTTGGGAGTGGTGGAGGGGTGATGATCAGACCGTTGATCCCTTAATTTGAAACCTTTCTCCTGCATTACAGTGAGCCTGAGGAGTGAAGGCTGCCGTAGCACCGCGATGGCCCGGGTGTGAGGAACTGAAGCCAAACTGATGTCATTCACCTGGAAACACGACACCACGGAGAGAAGAAACAACACTCTCAGTGGTAAAGCAGCCAAACACAAACATGGCACAACATACTGTACACATATGTTCACCGCCACTGTGGGAAGTTTTTGTTCAGCACAAAAAGGAGATTAAGTTACTTTTCCTGAAAGATAATTGTGTTAACAAAGTGAGAGTGCAACTTAAAGCTCTGTTTCCATTTGCGATATCTGACTTTCTGATCTTTATCCACCCTCCTCCTGCATTAAAATAATCAGAGCTTTAACAAATATTAACTACAAGCCTCTTCTGTTTTAAATAAGAGTCCGTCAAAGTAATTTTTTGCTCGAGAATCTAATGTACCAGACGGCCCACACAAAAATCAATGTGTCGATTCAGGGGGAAGAGAAAGATTGAGTTTCAAGATTTTAATGATGTTATCTTCCCTCATCTTCACCATATCTCTTTACATTCACAAACTTTCCACACAAAAAAAAACCTGCAGCTATTGTTTCACATCCTGAGAGTGGCCTCTTGGCTAGCTGTTTTTTGTTTTCGTTTCTAGGTTTGGGATTGGTTGGCTTTAGAGGAAAAGGTATATTTCAAAGGACACACTGAAGCTGAAATAGTCTGTCAGCTCAGTTTACAGCCGCACCACACGCCCGGACAACCGGAGGGTAGAAATCCAAGGAGGAGGATATTACAGGAATAGTGGCGCTCACTACTTATTGAAGTCTCCAGTTAATCACCCTGCCGTCTATTCTTTTGTGTGGAAACCAAAAGTGTTACTGCAAATTAAACTAAACATACTCAATGTATAATTCAGATGATCAAATTATTACCACTGGCATTAAACTCATCACATTTTTTGATAATAGCTCTAATAATAATCTTTCAAAAAGAAACAGAACAGTAAAAAGAACAGATTGAATTTTAGTCCCTGCTTTGTGTTTGAAGAATGACTCTCTCAATGCAAAAAGGTGGTAAATCAGCCAGTGACAGCCACCAGGTAAAGGTTGTTTACACTCACGCGGCATGTTTTCGCCTGGTGATATTAACCACACCTTGTTACTATGAAGCTAAAACGTGTTTATCTTGAATAGCCACTTTCTCATTCCCTACTGAAGAGCACAGTGTTTACAATACCATGAGAATGCAGTCACAAGATGTTGGATTAAACTGACACGCTACACCACCAGACTATTTCTGAATCCCCACGCTGAAGGAGATATGAATGCTCAACATTATGGAGGACATAATCCCGCCACTCTTCTCATTTAGTCTGAGCCTCTCTCACCTCTAAGATATGGTCCCCGGGCGCCAGCCTGCCGTCGCGAGCTGCTAACGAGTCCCGGACGATCTCCTGGATGACTATGTTTCCCAGCGGTGTGTCTTTCCCCCCCACAATGCGAAGGCCCAGCTCCTCCTCCGGTTCCTCTCTGAACAGCTCCACCACATTGGCCTCGGCCACCAGACTGGACCGCAGGGGCGTGTTGTCTGGAGGAAAGAGGAGCAGAGAACCAAGCAGAATAAGCATGGCTGGATTTCCTGTTAATGAAGCAAAAATCTCCCCGTCCTGCCGTCACGTTATACCTGATGAACACGTGATAATATAGTTTAAACATTAATGTGCTGGCCAAAACCATCCCGTATGAACCATTATTCCAAACAGCAATTATACCATTGTACACTCCAGGCTGATGAGCAAATGCCTGGAAATGTGATGACGTCTCTGAAAACAAGTCATTTTTTTAGCACCTGCTAAACTGCTCTTACGTCACATGCATGGTTACTAAACTATAAGATGGACTGTTCCCGATGTAATGAAATAGAAAGTTGCCGGGATTCAAATATACAAGAAAAATGACAAAGGTGCCTATAGAAATCTGCAAAACTTACTTACACTACTAATGATCCAAATATTATTTTAGGTTGGAACAAAACAAATCTTGTTTCATTATTTATACACACAAACAGCAAATATAACCCTAGTATGCAAAACATTTTAATTGCTTTAATCTGTCATTTCCTGTGGCTTGTGTAAATAAAAAGTTAAGTTTTCAAAATAAAAATAAAAACATGGTCAGTGTGAATATAGACTCCAGAAACTATTTAAAAGAGAAAGCTAAGGCACACGGTAAAATGATCACTCATTTTGTCATTCGTAAAAATCCTGATTCAGCTTGATTGTATCGCACTTACTGTTACGCACCTCCTCTCACTTTCTATTTTCACCTCCAACTAAAGGGGTTCAGATAATCAGGATAAACAGATATGACCTTCTCATCTAACTCTCAGCAAAACAGCAAAAAACTTTCTTCAAAAAAAGTTGGGGCATACACCTTTACCAGGAGAGTCATGCATGAAATTACACAGCGCTGCGTCAACCAGTGACCTGTTCTTGGACCGTAGGTGACGTGTGTTTTTCCAGCTCACAGTGAAGCAGAGACAATTCTCGCACACTGCACCACGCAGACTATCTGAACTGTGGAAGCGACCCATGCGTACACACAGACCGTTCAAGTAATTACATGCTGCGGTACCGATCTATTTAGTACAATGAGCATTACAAAGGCTGACAGCACAGCTGGTGTGACCTGGATGAGTCAACATGCTGATATTGTTATGCAGAAATAATGATCTAAATATATATCTTTAGGTCTACTGTGATTCCTTTTTGAGACTTTAAGAGCATACAAACACAATTTGATCAAAACAGAGATCATCATGGATCAAGTACAAAGTTCTTTGTGGGAACTGATCACCAGTTGCCTGGCAACTGTGTTTTAGCGGACTTTGGTCCACGGTACAAGCTTGCAGGCTGCTTTAAGGGCTTTTCCCATGATGAGACTGTCTGGTTAAAACATCTGTGAGCTGGTGCGTGTTGCTATGGCTCGGCTGATGATTCACCTGTGACAGACAGAATCAAACCCTCGAGGCTACGAGCAGCAATTCTTGTGTGTGTCTTGACAATTACCTCAGCAGGGAAACTATTTCTCTTAAACCTGGAAGCCCCTGTAAACATTATTCATTTTCATTGCCACACACGAACCTCGTATTGCTAAAAACTTCAAAGTGTCATGTTTAGACATGAAACCCACTTGTGGGACTCGGTCACTGTTATGATGATAAAATGACTTCATACCATCCTCACTCTCTTCATAGGCAGGATTAATTAGACCGGGCTCAGGCAGATCCCGGGTGGGATTTCGAGACAATGTTGCAGACTGTTTAGCATCTCCAGACGACTCCCCTTCGCCCTTACGTCCCTTTAATTCATTCCACGAGGGCCTCTTCCTCCTCTCTGCTTCCTCTCTGAGTCTTTTAAAAACAGGGCATCTGAGGAAAGACAAGGGACACAGAGGAAATAGTGACTGACCAGTGATTTTCCTCTGAGAAACACATGTGAATATGAGTCTTTTTTTTAACAAAATAGAAAGATTTTCTTAAATGTTTCATGTTCCAGGAATAGATTGACAAGAACGGAGAGCTCAAAAATGGATATTAACCGTGTTTTGAGAAGGCAAAGAGATAAGAAGAGAAGCACTATGCAGATGAGTAGATCATTTCACTGCATTGCAGTGTGTCTGTTGAGACAGTTTGAGTCTGATTAAGTCAGTCAGTGTGATGGGACTGCTGCTTGTCCCTCATACCCGAACTTTGCCTCCTCGTTGTTTGCACAGAGAGGCTACAGCGGGACGACCTGCCTCCCACAACTGACTGCGTCACGGCGGGCCAGGAGGGGGGGGGTAAGCACCACACTGGACAAAACAACACGACTGACCTGCAACCCGCTTAGAGCTCAATAATTACAAGGCTGTGTGTTCATAGAGGAACTGTGCTAGTGGCACAGCTTCAAAGGTGGGGAAACATTCCTCGAAAGGACACAAAGAAGAAAAACTTTAAATATTTTTTTTTTAATTCATGCAAAGTAGTCAGAATTCTTTTGTCATGACTTAACAAACATCATTTGATGTTTACCTTCAAATGCAGATATGTTTGACGTTTTGGGAAATTCAATGATTTGGTTTGTTTTAACGAGAGTCTTTAATGTAAATATGAAGCTATAAGCAGCAGCCAGGTAGCTTAGTTTAGCACATAGACTGGAAATGGGGAAGTAGCAGGACTGACTCAGTCCAGAGATTTATTGGACGAGTTCAATACCAGAGAGAATCAGTGTGACCAGGAGTGAACTGCTATTAGTTTTATACAGGAGGGAACCTGTGACATGCAATGAATAATTATTTACTTTCTATTTCATGAGAAAGTTTGAATGGGAGTCTACGGAGCCAGATTATTTTTGAAGCCAACCTCTAGTGGCCATCGGTGGTGTTGTAGTTTATGGCACTTCCACATTATAAAATACTCAATGGTCACAGCAGATTCTTGCATATGTCTCACAATAAAATCCTTGTTAAGAAATGTTTTCTGTCTACTGAAACACTAGAGAGCTTTAAATTTGAAACAAATACAGGAAGTATTGAGTTTGTATTGACAGTCCAAGGCAGTAGCTTTAACAGGGCACACAGGCTCAAATCAAGATGACTGAGAACAGTTTATTTTCTCACTTGAAAAAACAAGCAGCAGAGTGTCGTTCTCGTTCACTCCTGCAGCACTAGTATGACAAAACTACACCAGCTATAGCGATTACCGGAATTGACAGAGGGTTCAAAACATTTTAAAACTAGAAGAACTATTGCACATGATTGTATTATGTATTTACTATTTACAGTAAAGACAAGGAAAAGATATTTGTGCTTTTCCATCTAAAACAACACACCACTCGTAGTTTCCGATGTTAGAACTGTGAGGTGAAGGCCGAACAACATCCACTGAAACTGCTGTCATGAACTGTCGGGTCTTACCTGTTGTGCAGGTGTGGCTGCAGTTCACAGCGCTGCATCTGCTGCTGGCACTCTGTGTAGTGGGGACAAGTCACAGTCAGCTTGTCCAGCAGGTTCCTGACCAGCAGGCTGGAGGGACGGCACTGATGTAGCTGCAGCCGCTGGCGATCCACGGGGCAGAAGTCCTGCTCTTTCAAGAAGTTGCTCAGACAGTGGAAGCAGTAAGTGTGACCACACGGTGTATCCATAGGTTTGAGTAGGGGTTGCAGACAGATGTGGCACACCAGTTCATCATCCACCTCGTCCTGGTACTCGTACAGGTGGCTGTCGTGGCCCTCGTGCTGCTGGCCGCACTCCTTACAGACGCGTGCCCACGACAGACCTGCGGAGCTGCTGCCGACAACTTTGGTTTCTGTTGTAGCCATTGTCTGAGGAGGCTCAGTCCAAACTGGAAAAGATCAGCGTCCCCTCTTATCTCCTCACAAACTCTGTCAGTTATATTTCTCAAAGCTTAGGTCTGCATCTCCAAAGCTGATTCAGCTCAAATGATGTTGCAGAGTCAACGATGTTATCTGCGGGTCTTCATCTGGATTTTCTGTTGAGATTGAGAAGCACAGTAAGGTCTACGGCAGAAGTCGGACTATTCCCACTCATACTGGCCAGCTCCACAGGAAATGAGAATTCCACAAAGCAGCAGCAATATGGCAGCAAGCTACAGCTGCTTCCTCTCAGCGAGTTTCCTGAGGGACAAAAGGAATTCTCATCTCAGCCAAAAGTCACCGTGCTTCTCACTGAAAGCTCTAAAAACTCTGTGAAATGAGGCAGAAGAAAACGGACTAAGTCAAACCGCTGCTAATGGGAGGGAACAAAGGCATGGCGCTACACGAGAGTACAAATTCTGAATGAACTGGGCAGAAATGCAATCCCCTTCACTAATGACCTCTCGCTCCCAATTGGCAGTGGTCTCCACCCCTTTGCGCAGCTCCTAATCTCCTTCTAATTCCTTCTCATGAGGAGAGAACTGATTAGGAACGCATTCTTTTGAGAAACTTTTGCACACCTACTCCACATATGAACAAATGCAGCATAAGTTTCACCAAATACACTCATAAAAATCGACCTTATAAAATTAATTGTATCAACTAAAATCGGTGTGGAGGGATAAAAAAAAAAAAAGGATTAAAGGACTTCCAAATGGACCATAGCAACTTTTGAATGGAAAAAAATGCAAACAGTGAAAAAAAAATTAAATCATAGTTAGGAACAAAAAGTGTCACTGAGTTACAGTAAAGGTGTACCATCATTTCAGAAAACTTCATGTCAGAAAACAAATGCACAAAACACCACCACACATACCAGCTTCCTACCTCTGTCCTGAGCATACAAAGCTACAAATTAGCCACAAATGAAAAAGTGAAAATGAGCCACCACAGTAAAGTCACTACCTTCAGCGTCCTCCTCTTTGTGACCCCGGTCCACATTTCAGGCGCAAAAAGGCTGCTTTATCTCCGGTGTTATTGGAGCGACTCACCCGAGATGATATTTCTGTTGTCAAGCGCCCGGTAGCCACTGCACGCAAACACGAGACTCTAGCAGTTGCCTGAAGCCTGAACGAAACCAGAGCCCCACCTCCCCAGCAGCAGACCATCAGAATAATGACTGTGTATGTGTGTTGCTGTGTGTGCGCACATATTTGTGTGCATCAGTGTGGATGTGTATGAGCTCCGACTGCACCGGTGTGAGGAATGCAGAGGAGGAATTGGTATAACTCGGCAGCATAAGAGGAAAGAAGGAATGTTCCTTCTGGATCTGTCATCAGTTCCAGTGTGTGTGCGTGCGTGCGTGCGTGCGTGTGTGCGTGCGTGTGTGTGTGTGTGTGTGTGTGTGTGTGTGTGTGTGTGTGTGTGTGTGTGTTTGTGTGTGTTTGTGGGTTGGGGGATCAGAATGCTGACATTGCACTACTACAGGTAAAGTACTCTCAGTAGCTCAATGACTGATTGCAAACAGAAAAGGCTGGTTACAAATATGTTTGCACACGTCTTCCCATGTATGCACACAGGCCTTCTCACTGTCTTTGTCTTTACTTTGTACAGGCGATACCTATTCCTGTAATGGATAGGGGTCACAGATCCTGTGGCGCTGAGAGAGAAGCACAGTAGAAACCAGGCTGCGCTCCATTTATTTTGAGACTGCTTGACCTGGTGCAAGAACGTGAAGTAAGAGATAACCAACACACTACACTTACATTAAATACACTATCGTTTCCCTTCTTTCAATTCCTCTTCTATCCTTGTATATCTGGTGTATTATTTGATTTGTGGTCAGGTGGCATGCAAAAGACGGTCACAGAGAGCAATTTGAAAATGTCGATTTGGACATTTGAATTTCTGTGGGCACTATTTTCTTACATTTATTAGGCCAATTAATTAACTGATTAATATAGAAAAGTAATTTGACAGTGAAAACAAATTGTTGCAGCTCTAAACTGAATGTTTTCTTTGTTTTAAATGGCTGGACAGAGAAAAAAACAATCTGATGAAATTTTTCATTCTTTTCTAACCCAATGATTTACTAATTAATCAAAAAAAACAATAATGGAAATAATCATAATCAACTACTCAACCCCCAAATAACAATTAACCCTTTAGTTTCTTTTACTTTAACCATTGGATGAAGCCTAATCCTAATCCTAATCCTAATCCTACAGTACAGCAAAAAAAGGTTATAAAGCTCCCACTTACACAAGATCTTGAAGAAAACTTGCAACAGCTGGGGTAAAATATGCTGTGCCGGTTTAGAGTCAACCAAAGCGTACCATGCAGACTACAAACAGCCTCAACAAGGCAGCGCCTTAGCCATATCAAACGCCTTGTAATCATGTGCGAGCATAGGTTTCCGAGGAAAACCTGTGTGGCCCTGCAGTGTCCTCCGCTCTACCGCAGGATTACCCAAGGTGGCATTTCTTCAAAGCGTAGCAGAATCACTCGCTTCGATGGTTGATATGAGTCACATGTGCTGCCACACCCTCAGTGAACACAGGTGAGGCCTTGTTGGATAATCGTTGCCCCCGTCCATGAGACAGGAGGTGTGTCATGTCTGCTTCTATAACACCAATGTCTGGTATTACTAATAGAAATTACACAAAATGAAATGGAAAATTAATCAAATCATAACCCAGAGGTGAACAACTCTTAATCATCAGGGTTTGAGTGACACATAATCGAATGGAAAGCTTGAACATGAGTGAAAGAATTAAAGACCATCTTTCCTTAAAGCTTGAATATGTATGGAAACTTTTGATTCATGCATTATTTTACTGTCTGCTTCGCTTTTCCTCGGTACAGACAACAGATTGTTCCAGTGGTCAAGGCAACATTAGATAAGTAGATGTTGCACCCTGTGAAAAGATGTGGAGCCGCAATGTCTTATTATGCAGAGCTGAAGTTTGACAGATTAACACGACATGTGTGTCTGTTATTTGTTTATAATTACAAAATCCATGTAACTTCTGTCTTCGAGAGACACTTTGAGCTCTATTTTAACTATCTAAGCGTACAGCCTAAAACCTCATGGTGCACGGCATTTAAGGTGTGCACAAATCCACTTTCACTAGTTTAACAGTGTAAGTAAGACACCTGGTTCAAAGGGGTGGTCTTGAGTCTATTATTAATCATAGATGTGTTTTGGGTGTAACATAAAATAAACCAATCAGAGTGTAATTTCCCATTCCCTTTAAGGACCATATTATTATGTGGCTTTTAAATGGCGGATTTGTCAAGTAGCTTCTGTCCTGAGGACAGAGGATCTGCTAGTGTGCAGATTAAGTAGACTGATAAACACATGATAGTCTTTAATCTTTTGCCTGCTTGTGCGCTGCTGCATGGCCCCGTGTGTGTAAACAGCAGAGTATTTGTGTGTTGTGCACCCCAAGCTGCAACCTCGAATGGCCACTTGAAGCTGGCTCCTAAAGCGAGTCAGTCCCCGCAGGCCCCGTGTTAAAATACCAAACTTCACAGCAGAATCACCAACGTTTACAGCCTGGTACAAAACACGGTTTTGGTCTCTTAAAATAGCAGTAAAATACTGCATCACTGACTTAAGACCAGATTTTTGTCCGTAAATCGCTGACTGATGATAGCAATGCACCAACATTGCGTCTCATTTAAAGACCAACACAGCCAAAGGTGCTCAGATGACTCCGTTTACATTTTGCATTTTCTATTTTAAAAAAAGCAGACGGGAAAATGACAACTACAATGGTCTGAAACTGGCAAATATACTTGTGTTGTGTTGGGGGCCGCCTTGTGTTGGGTTTAAGACGGAGCCCTTTGAACTATTGGGGTCACTTTGTCTCTCCTGTTTGTATGTATGATACAAATTTACTTTGACAGTGTGACACTGTTTATTATGACAGTCAGTGGTGTTGTTAAAGGTCTTTTACGGCTGCATTAGTTACACATTACTTATCAGCAGTTCTAATTTAATTTCCTTCACAACTAAAATGAAATGCCATCTATTTTGAGCACTGTCTGAATATTATGTAACTGCTATAGCAACAACATGCAAAGTCCCCTGCTCGAAATATAACCACCAATATTTGCATTGAATACCCATCTGTAGGAAATAATCAACTCCAGCAACACAAACCATGTGAGGAACCCTTGGTGCCACTAGCTTCTCCACGGCTCAAACATTGTTCATTCTCGGCCTCACAGCAGACTCACACGTGGTGCGGTGCCAGTGTCTCCACCGCAAATCACACATGAAGGTTAAGCTGATATTCACAGGGCATGTGAGCCTCGCACTGTACAGCAGCCCGTACCAAACAAACACCACCCACCGCTTTAACTTAGGATGTCGCCATTGTGTTCAGCATAAATGGCAGATGAGAGTTGAGAACAAAAAGCCCTTCAGGCACAAATGACCGTAGGTGAAGAAATTATGGAAATAACTCAGCTGACCTAGAAAAAGATCTGGATTTGCTTGTCAACATGTCAACTTTAAATACTCTCACTTTTTTGTTTGGACACTTGCAACATCTACTGCAGAAGTGGCAAAAATATCAGAAGAGTATGGTCAAATAGACGTATTGTTATTTGACTAAAATAGAACATCAATGAAATAGCATCTATTTTGAGCACTGTCTATAAAGGTTTCTATTTTCTGTCTACTTTCACAGAAAACTACTGAAGTCCAAAAGTAGCTCCATTGAAGACAAGTGTTTGAGGTAACTTCACTGATCAATAAAATCACACTAAATGAGAACAAAGTTAGCATTTGGTCCACTTTTGCATCCGTGCTGACATAAGTAAATGGTCTGCACTTATATATCACCTTTCTATGTCAGCAGTCTACAAAACACTGTACAGTTTTTGACACCCATTTACACACATACTCACTCACACAACAGTGGTTTAAATGGAGCAGTGCCACCATTTAAGGTGCCAGCAGGAGCAACATGGGGTTCGGACACTTCGGCATGTGCACAGAATGAACCAGGGATTGAACCACCAACCGTAAGATTAGTGGCCAAACATCTGAGCTAGTATCAAGTCCTTCAATTTAGTAAAAGTACTGCGTATGCAGAAGTACATTTACTCATGTACTTTGGTACAATTTTTAAGTACTTGTACTTACTTGAGTATTTCCATTGATGCTACTTCCATCCTCCCACTCCACTTCAGAAGGAAATATTGAACTTTGTACTCCACTGCATTTGACAGCTTTAGTTACTTTTAAGGTAAAGATTTAACACAATTCATTACATAACAAGTTTTTAAAATACAACACATTGTTAAATATTAAACTTAAGTGGTGATATTAAGTGGTTCACCAGCATGTTTGTCTTCTGATGTCTTTGAAAAAAACGATGTGTAGTCGGGGTCACATCTCGGATGTCTCCGAGTTGTTAGCAGCTCCACCAAACAGTTTTTGTTTTCCCTTGAAACTTCTCACATGGTTTCATTTCAATAAATGTTCAACTAATGCAAAATCTCACCAAAAAAAAAAAAAAAATCAAGATTTGAGAAAAAGGTCCACTTCTTTCCAATCCCAGTAATCATCTCACGACCTCTAATATTTATCTGTTGTACCCATCGGGGGAGAAAATCCCCAAAGGCCCCACAATACAATACTAAAGTCACAATATATTATTGCGATTTTGGTTATGCTGGGTATTCCAAGAACATATATTGTATTGTAATTTATTACCTTTCTTCCTCTGCATGTCCCCAAAGAAAAACGTTGTCAATAGCTTTTTAACTAATAATACAGTGTTCAGTATGTTAATTTCACTTTTGCCACTGTTATTGCAGAAAAATGAGATTATCAAGCAGACTGACCCTCACTGTCATGAAAATCTGTCACAAATGTTGATAGATAGATAGATAGATAGATAGATAGATAGATAGATAGATAGATAGATACTTTATTAATCCCTCAGAGGGACATTTTTACGTTTGCATGCTCCTGACAAGTTATTTACATTAAAATTGTAATACTTAGTGTCCATGTATTGATACAATACGGCCAAAAAAACCCTAAAATGTAATGAAGTATATCTACCCAGCTGTAAATGTACTATTACTTCAGTAAAGGATCTGTATACTTCTACCACCACTGCCTCATGGATGTGTGTGTTGTCACTGCCACCATAAATAACTCCCATGTCCCCCTGTGACAAGCCGTGGTGCTGTTGGTGTGGTCCTAATCACCACACCGCTGTGACACATCCAGATGACAGAGGAGGCAATAAAAGTCCACAGGTATGAGGGGGGTGGGGGGGGGATCCTGCTGGATACCCCGGTTAAAGTGGGAGCAGGACGACGTGGCTTCACCTTCAGCTCACTGTAACCGCCGGGGACGCGCTAACAGCTACACACACCTTGAGCCCGGAAACTCACTTCTGTGTCAGCGGGTGAATATGTGCTCTAACACAAACACATTTTACCGCTGACCTCGGGCTTGTTTCGCCCCCCCCCTCCCCCCTCCCCCAAACTCCGCAGCACCTTAAAATGACGTTTGATTGCAGAAGCGAACAGCATTAGCTCGGGTCGATTACGAAACTCGTCTTACCTGTGTGAAGGTTGTTTTCCGGAAGCGGCTAACGTGTCGCGAGCTAAAACAAAGAGATCCCTGTAAAGTCGGTTTTAAAACACCCCGGAGAGTGTTCGTGGCCAGCGTCTATCCCGCCGTGGTTTTCATCCAGGATCATTTTTAAAAAAAAAAAAATTGTTAGTTTTACCGCAGAGCTATCGGTTGAGTTATCGCAGCCCGATGTCCCAGGTGGAGTTCAACCTGCAGGCGAAGACTGGGCGACTTTCCCAGTTTCGAGCAAACATACTTGGAAACCAAGAGTCTCGGCAGGAAGTCCATGCAGGTATACACAGAGCCGAACACGCTGTCCCCCCTTTCACTGATCTGTAACGGAGCTGCTGCAGCCTATAACTGCATAACTACCAGCAAACATCATGTTGACAAAACAGTCATTTAAAACCATAAATCCACAAAAATCCTGTCGTATATTTGAACAAAAACTCAACATTTAAGTCTTAGTTTTTGTGATCTAAGATATATATAGTCGATATATATATATAAAGGGAAATATTTCCTCCCCTTGACAAATTATTATTCATTTATGCAAAACAAAACATTCCATAACCTTGTTCACATGTGCACTAGTATCCTGGTTTTGTTTTACATCTTATTCTAGTTTTAGAAACCTGGATATATAGCCTACCTGGACTTCTCCAATAGAAACCAGAAGCCTGTGAGGACCTTATTCAGGTTTGTGGACATTCTCTGCCGGTAGAGAACATAAAGGCTAAGATGGAGAAAAATTAAGACAACGGTTCACAGTTGATCAGAAACATGGATTATGTTTACAGAAAATCCAGGTTTCTAATGCTGTATGTAAACATAATATCCTGTATATGAAAAAGTGGGATACTATTGCATGTAAATGCACTCACTGTATCCTCACTGTGTGTAGTTGGTGTAATGGGGCTAAGAAAGTAAGCTACATAAGTAGGCTACTTAATTTACTTGAGTATTTCATTTTCAAACCACTTCACACTCTCACTGGACGACATCTTATTGGAAAATATTGTACATTTTACGCCACTATATTTATTTCACAGCCCTAAACTTGACAAGACATGTTCGGTGCTTCTAAAATTTGATGCTCTGTTATAAATTAAACTTCACAGCAGTTTATACAATCACATATGCAGCTGACAGAAAATTGATTCGCATTTTAAATGGTTATTTTTCATGCAAAATGTCCCAAATTTCATATTTCCAGCTTATCAAACGTGAGTATTTCTCACTTTTTAAAAATTATTTAAATTATACATCAAAAAACTGTATTATTCCCCTGGTGGTTGATTCAATCATCAGAGACATGAAATGTGGCTGTTTAGGATCTGGATTTACCTAGCTTAACTAAATGTCCGAAGTTCGAAAGTATAGTCTGTTTTAAAATCAGATTTACCAACTTTTCAACATCAAAACACAACCAGTGACTTGCTAAGTAGTACTCTCCAAAAGATTGCTTTTTGTAAATAGGAAGGCTGCATCTACAGTGACTAGAACTTTTGTAATCACTTTGTATTTAATTTTGTAATTTACATGTCATATATATGTGTGCATGCATATACGCATAATTTTTTTTATAAAAACTGGGCACAAACTTAAAAATTAAAAACAAAAACATCATCTGTTCATTGATTACACACTATATTAAGGCTGGATTTTTTTTTTCTTTTTTTTTTTTTTCACATTAGTGATTCTGATATTATAACTCTGGGTATGTTGTATTTCCTTTGTTTCTCTCAATGTGTAACTGAAAAACTCTCTGCAGTGTCACCGTGATCAAGTTAAATGTTTTAAATAGTTACATTTTTAGTGCTTAAACCCTTATTTTCATCACCAATCAATCAATTATTTATTTTAACAACTAACTAACAAGTCTAGAAATGTGAGAAAATAGCCATCACAGTTTTTCAGAGTCAAAGGTAACATAATAAAAATGGCCTTACTTACATTCTAAAACATAAAGACATTTACAGCGATTTTACACTGCAGCAAATGTTTATATTTGGGAAACTGGAACCATTAAATGCAGGCATTTTCCTTGATGAATTACTGACTAATAGATTATTAGAACTTTAGTATTTCACTTTATGCCCAAAGGAACACATAAAGTCAACATCTGCAGATAGAAAACTACTATAGTTTTGGGACTGTACCAGTTAAAAGGGCTGTGACACATGAACGGTGTAAAGCACCATACCCCCTGCAGTATGGAAGGGAAGTGTCTGTGCCATAAAACCTTTCTGTGAAAGCCTGTTTCCCCCACAATTTATTGCTGTGGTAGGAAACTTCAATTCCAAAGTGACATTTGCTGATACAAGCTCAGAGAATGAGACACTCCACGCTGGCAATACAGACATCAATTGGCCTTTAGTTCATGAGACAGCCAGGGGAGTGAGGCTTCTCGTCTTTCTAATGTTATATATAACATATAACAGAAATCTGGGGTTAAGTGGGAAGTGTCCTGAGTTCTATGATAAAGGGTGTTTAAAGCACATTATTGCCTTGCGTACAGCCTAAATTAAAAGGTAGTAGACATATTTGTGAGCTCTAAATAAATGTCAATAAATGTGCAAAATAAATAAAGACTTCCCAAACATAATACATACAACATACAACACACCTGATTTGGACAAGGAAAAATTTCTGTTTCTGACTTAACCATTTTTTTTTTTTTTTACAAACCATAGATCCAGAACTGAAACTTTAAAATACTTCAGACATATCACATAAAGTACCTATAATTCACAGTGACACCTTTGGCTGTCTGAGTAATATACATATTAAGACAACAATAACAAGCTGACAACATGATGGTTTGTGATAAATGTGAAACAGGGAACAAATAGTTTGAGGGCTGATTGCAGAGATGAGAAAGAGTGACCCCGTGTGCTGAGATGAGGTGTCACAACTTGGTTTCTTTAAGAAATTATAGGATGCATATGAATGTAGGTATCTTAAGAGTTTAATGATGGCTTTCATGTTGATTGACAACACATGGCAACAAATCTATTTATTGTACCATAAGGAGAAATTCTAATGACAACATGCCGATTTGAGCTGCGGTTGCACAAATCATGTCTTTCTTTGGTAAATTGTTTTCACAGCATTGAATTTGGCGATGGGAAACTTGGAAGTGGGTTGAAAAGACAAGACAAACAATGGCCCAACAATGCAGTACATCCTGCAGCTCTGTCTCGCTCTCTAGCTTTCTCTCACACGGAACACACGCGCGCTCACACACACACACACAGACTAGGCCCACAGCCACTGTGTTTGAGCTGCACTACCTACAAACAAGAAACAGGCTGTTTGTCTTTCCTGGGATCAGTAAACATCCTCAACACAAACAAGTTCCTCTGGAGTGAGAGAGGAGAAACTCACACCGTCAGGGCAGCTGCACTCTCACTCCGGCGCAGCCTTTGATGTCCTTCAGAGAGAGCTGATAATGAAGGCTCCTTACATCTTAATTCTTTTAATTGGAGTGTGGATGTAACAGGTTACTGATACCTCGCTGTCATTGTCTTGGCTTGATGTGGACGAAGGACATTTTTAAAGAAAATCATAATTGTTATTCTTCCGGTTGTGAGGCAACAGTTGGTGCAATTTGTCTAAATAAAGACAAGACACCTACCTCATCAGCTTGCTCTCAGTGAAAGTAAAATACAGATTTTAGTCACTTTGTTGCAGTGTCATCTGATTATCTGAGCATTATAGGACAAGGCTGGCAAAATTTTGTATTTATACTCTCAAAAAAATCCCATGAAAAGACCAAAACCAGCAGTATGTTAGTCCATCTCTCAACACTTATATCTCTCTGCAGCACTCGGCCCCAAGAACATTTGTTTCTACTGAAGATGTGTGTCTTTTAAAACAGGTCACAAATTTACTCTTTACTTTTCTTTTAACACCAGTTAAACACTTCCCTAACATAGCCCGACACAACAGTTTTCGCAAACATGACTTCAACTAGAGTAAAGAAGTGTGTTTGACTGGGACTATTTTTATTTGCAGATTAATATACACAAGTATATTGAATCCGCTCAAATTAACTACAGTGTCAATATTTATTGTGATGAAGGAACACGTGATGGTGTGGCTCATTTGTGTGTTTTAGTGGCTTTTGATCACCAATGCACAGTCAAATATTTTATATTAGCATGGCAGTGGTTGTTAGATTTAGTCTTTTTATAGAATTTGTTGACATTTAAAAAAACATGTATATACACATGTATAAACCTCATTTAGTCATGCTTTGCAAAAGAGAGAGAGGCTTACTGCATGTGCATCTGCTCTTTTGTTTTTAACTGTTGCTAAGGGGAAACCAAGGACACTTTAACTCTGCAGCAGCTTGCTAACCCCCCCCTCTGGCCACTCCAGGCAAAAAGAATCTCACCCTGGGCGAGGCAGCGAGGCATTTGGTTCAGGCCGCAGCTTGTACTGCAGCCCCAGGTCCTGTCTGGCCTCCACATGACAGCTTTTAATCAGTGACTTATGAGACAAAACACACCAGACTATTCTGCGACATTCAAACTTCTCTGCAGGGGTCTCAGAGTCATTTACGAAGTTTGAATTTATTTCCTGATTATGGCTTCGATTGGTAAAGATCTACTGTATCATGAAACACATGTGTCTTTCTTTATTATATTTTTAGCCAGAAATTGTCTGGTCACTTACATTTATTTATGCTTTTTCATTTAAGAAAATCATAATCAAGATTTATTTGAAATACTACGAAAGCATGAACAAGCTTGTATGTTTGTGTGTGTGAGTCAGAAGTTTTCCCTGTGTAAATATGCTTTAGCAGAGGGTGATCTTCAAGGGGTTGCTTGTTTGTACCTGCTGTGTCATTCTGCTCGTCCACTCAGCATGACACCCTGTAGCGCAGGATCAGCCCCTCTGAGATCAAAAGACTCCTGGGATTCTTATCAGATAATATTCCTGTCCGCCTTGCCTCCCCTTTGAGTCCAGTCTCCTCACTCTCTTGACCTGGATCGTGCACACTGTTCGTTACGGCCCCTTGGCCTTTCCTCTTCTTATCACTGTGATGGGCAGGCCGTGATAAGGCAGGTCCGGCCTCAGGACGGAGGGAGGGAGCTGTCCACTCTTTTAAACAGTTACATAACTTCAAGGCAGTAAAGAGGTTATCTCTGCCCTGTGTATGTGCTTTCCACACTCGGAAAAGGCACGAGTGACACATTTCTCACCATGCAGCTCATATCGATCATTAATGAGTTCTGACCGACGTGTGTACGAGAACCACGTCACTTATTTTTAATGTTGTGGCTATTATTGTGATTTCAGGGTCACATGAATTGAATTTAAGATTCCACCTGATCTAGTTATATTCCACATTTCAACACTGACATGTGACATCAGCAACATCTGTCGAAGTGTTTCATACATTTATGAGTATGCCAGCCAGGCAGACAGGCAAGACTGGTGTCCAAAGTCATGACCCTGCCCTGACCTGAATGAAGGAAATGGTCACACTGCTCGGGACAAAGCAGGGCAAAGGAGAGTCTGAGGGGCTGGCTGGTCAGCCTTAAACAATGGGTCCGTGCTCTAAGACCACAGGCCACACAAAGGCCAGAGAAACCCCCTCCTTTTCACTTGCACATTGCAATAGAGCTGGCATTTCACACTGCTCTGTGAACAGCCATTCAATCAAACTACTGTTTAACGTGACCCCTGGCCTAGACAGAAATCAAGATGAGTCTGGTGGGATGTATTTTAGGTAACTGACCTTACCAACCTTACTTCAAACCAGGAGCTAGTCACTCAACAAACCTCTCCATATTCAGTTCATATTAGAATCATTTCGATCTCAAAATACGAGACTTGTCCTATTTTGTCATTACTGCTCCACATTCCTGGGAATATTCCTTAAAAGCATGTAATCAATAGACCACCCAATAAATAATGTGTCTCGTGATGGTTGCAAGGAGCAATAGCACCCTGGGGAACAAGAGACACGACCAGACCCTTCGTCTGGGTCAACTACCCTCGAGCCAAGGCTGAGAGGCAACCACATAACCCTCTCTCTTCTCAATGGACTGCTCCTCCTCTCTACCTGTACACGGCTCGGATCAAGGTGTGGTGCTGCATATCAAACAGACTGAGGCCTTTGATGTGGATGGAAACACAAACACTGATTTGAGCAGAGTCGTAACAGCTTATTTGTTCCCTTTAGTCATTCATTGAGCTGCTTGTTGAATGTGTATGTCTTCAAAGGACTGCTGCATGCACCGGTGGTACAGTAGCCGAGGAGGCCCTGAGAGATGCCTGGCCTGGAGAGGTTGCGGGAAGGCCATCTGGCTTCCTGTTCCTTAGATTTGATATTGATTTATTGACTGTACATGGGAAGATAAGGGGACAACAGCTGCCAGAAGTTCTTCTCTGCATCCTCACAGACAATGGGCCTCCTGCTCATCTGCATCCTGACTAAATAGGTAATGCATCAGTCATTGTTAGGACTTTAAAAGGGAGATAGAATCATACACCAAAAAAAACTATTGTATTACTAGTTTAAACGTGCTTTAAAACTCCACTAAAAATGTATAATTTTAATCCCATATTACCATCATAATTTTTGCATTAGTGCATTTACAACTTTGACACAAATTAAGCCCTTAGTCCTACATATTTATTGTTGATTCTACAGTTTATGGATTGTGTTTAAGCTCGTTTACTGTTCCGCAGAGCTGAGATAACAGTGGTTTCAGCACCTGTTGTAATAAGACTGTTCCCAGTAATGAGGTGCAAAGCTGCATTTATTATTCTTAACAAACCCTGACAACCTTTCACAGTTTACACCATCACAGAAACCATTATTCAAAATTAGGCTGCTATGAATAACAAGTCTCCCATTCCTGTTAAGTGAGCCGGGAGCAGTTTGGCCTGAGCCTTGTTGCAGAGGTGTTAACATGGTGCCACAGTGAATTGTACTTAAAGCCTGATTTTCCTCACTGAAGCACCCCCGCAGTTAACAAAAAAAAAGGACACTCAGACTGACAGACTCTAGTATCAGTTACCCAAGCCTGTTCCTCTTTCCCACCCCCAACCTTTCTTCCCTTTCCCCTCCCCTGCCAACACAAGCCTGTGATGTGACTGTCTGAGATAATGAGGTGAGAATTTTATTGCAGCAGTCTGTGAGCCTGGCACCAGTCTGTGAGGACAGACAGCCACTCTGGTCTCTGTGCAGGCTCTCTGGTATTGGGCGCCCTCTGTTGACTGGTGCAGGCTCATACTGCATGCACAGTCTGCTCTCCCAGGTCCTGCAACAATGCACTTCAAAGTGGGAGATCAAGGGTTGACTTGTGCATGACACCCAAAGAATGACAATGCCTCAGCCAGCCTACACCTACTGCAAGGTGCCAGTCTCCAAGACACAAAGGCATGCAGGCAGCTCCCGCACTCCTTTCCTTCATGAAGGATGTGCTCATTCAGGAGAGGGAACATGCATACAGGAAGAAGGCAGTGCTCTATCTGTATTCTATACAAATACTGGTGGGCAGAGGCAATGTTAGGGGCAGAGGAAGGACAGCAGAGGAGACAGACTGGCAACAAATTCTTGGTGGTGTTCTGTTTGATTGCTGAGGCATTAATTGATAAGATACCGCGTGAGTCAACGTCACTCCACCTATCTTTAAAGATATCTTTTTATCTTGTGTATTAGAGGACACACATATGACAGTGAGATCAAAGAAATTTCAGTTTTCAACGTGAGCTCTTTAGGCTACTTTGATGTTGCAGCACAGATATGAAGTACATTACTGTAGCTCCTCTTACCAGTCTGTGATCCTGCATCTCAAAATTTTACTGATTTGCCAGTAATACCATTCAGTTGTTGCATGAATACCTAATATGAACTATAACTAGTTCGGGTATGCTCTGCACATCACTGCAGTTACATCCACTGCATCAAAATTGGTTCTTAAGTTTGCAGCAGTGAAAGCCACTATCCCATTCACACACACACAGACAAACACGGACATACCCTTTTCCACCCCCAGTAAGGCAGCCAGAGGGGGAGTGAGGGGTACCTCTTGTGATGAGGCTGTCATTTCCTCTGGTTGGCTCTGTTATTCCAGAAAGCCTTTGTGAAAGAGCCAAGTGGCCCAGGTCCAGACAGAAGGTGGGCTCCTCGCATGCATCTGAGGCTGTTGGCCCGGCAGGGGAGGGAGGTGCTTCTGGCAGGCCAAAACAAGGAGAAAACAAACACAGGGCTGAAACAAGTCAGTGTCACCAAATCCCTGCTGGTCAGTACACTTTTACAATAAATCATACCTGATTTAAATAGTTGGTGCAATAAATAAAATATGATGAAGAATTAACCTGGCAGGTCCAAAAACATGGAAGACAATGTCACTACAGATGTTGAGAAGAAAAGGAGGATATTACGTATATGTTTGCTTTGAACCAACGTAGTGCCTTTCTAAATTCTTGTAGTTTCATGCAATTTTGACTAAGACATGCCTGAAAAAGAGTCGCTCAAAGGCCATTCAAAAAAAATTCATGAAAGTAAAAAAGAACTAGAGGGACACTCACAAAGTAAAGACCACCACCAAGGCTAATATTCACTCTTCTATGATATGTAAATCTGCAACTGTAACCATTATATGTCTGGATATATTTACAAGAATATTAGAATGATGTCAAAATTTGCTGGTGTGAGTTGAAGCCTCAAATCTCAGGTGTTGTTCCAGTTCTGGTTTTCCCAATGAAACCAGAGTCCCTGAGTGCTCCATGATGACTGATTACTGTATTAGGTTTAAGCAAGTACAGGTGTATCCCAGATGATTACTGGTACCTGTGAATATGGATTGTGATGTGGACTCTTTCTAGAATGGCCTATGTTTTCTATTATTGAGCTTTACTGCCATCTATTGGAATTTAATATGTATGGCATTTAGCAGGCCAGATGCCCTTTCTTGCAATGTTTATGAAAGTGAAAAAAAAATCCTTTGTGGATCTGCCCTGTGATTCATTTTCTCTCCAAAATCTAATGGGTTCTTCCTTGACCCATGCTACACCAGGAGCTGAAAGTTTTTCCTTAATCCATCTGACAAACAGACAAACAAACAATGCTGAAAACACAACCTGATTGATGAAGGTTATAAAAACATTGGTCGTTTGACTGTTTCAAAGCCTCCAAAAACATACTTGAGCACTTTTAATGCGCAATTTATAACCAAAATCTTATAACTGTACTTGATAAAGATACTCTGATAATTATGTCATCCTTAACTACCATAGAAAACACATTTAAAAAAAAAAAACCTGGGGTATTGCTCCACCTATAAATATAGATCACCGCACTAAAATATGATTGCCTAGGGCATCCTCAAGAGGTCAGCTGAAAATAGAAGGAAGGGTTTAATTCAACTACTTCACTTCTGCTTAGTTATTGGAAGTAAGTTATGACAAAATGGTTAAAAAATAAAATGACCACAAATTTCCCTTTCACTATATACAGATACATTTACTCAACCAACTTACTTCTAACCAGTAGTGGAAGAAGTATTCAGATCCTGTTCTTAGGTAAAAGTAGCAATAGAGCAATGTAAAAATAATCCATTACAAGTAAAAGTTTTGCAGGAAAAATCCTCCTGAAGTAAAAGTGTTAGCAACAAAATTAAAGTATTCAAGTAAAATTTCTGGTTTAGTCTCTCTGACTGACACAGTGTTATGTATGACATCATTACATTATTAATAATGAAGCATCAGTGTGCAAGCAGCATGTTACTGTTGTAGCTGCTGCAGGTGGAGCTGGTTTGAACAACTTTATATACAGTTTTATATCCAGGGAGATCAGATAAATGTGAGTGGTCATCAGATGATTACTGGAAAGAAGAAAAAACTAAGTTCTGATGCGCAAATCTGTTTTCAGGTTTTGGACTTTTTCTCTAATCTTTGATTTTTGGTTAGATATTGGATGAAATATTGAAAAGTAACCATTAGAGACGTTTAGAGGTAAAAATCACAATATAGTGGACCTGTTAACAACTTATAGTCATCTGAAATGTCACCCTGACTACACACTGCTTTTTGTAAGAAGTCAGTTGGTTAGATATTTAACAATGTGTTAGATTTTAAAAGCTTGTTATATTATTCATTGTGTCAAATCTTTATCTGGAAAGCCACTAACCTTATCAAAATAAATGTAGTGGAGTAGAAAGCACAATATTTCCCTCTAAAATGTAGTGGAGTGGAAGTGGGCCTATAAAGTAGCACCAAATGGAAATACTCAAGTCAAGTACATGTGCCTCAAAATTGTACTTAAATAGAGCACTTAAATAATGATATTTAGTAACTTTTAAATTAAACGTTTTCATTACAGTTTACAAGGTTTATCTAAATTTCATGCCAACGTCTTTCTGGGTGACAGTTCATTGGTCCATACTGGTCATATGACCATACAGCAACAGCTATAAGGAACAACCCAAAGGCTGTTTATTTGTACCTCCCCTGATGACGACCTAAGAGGCTGAAACGCGTTGGCATGAGTTTTCTGTTCTTTTTTGTTTGTTTTTTTACTGTGATTGAAACCGGTTTGATCCTCAAACTGAAGAGCACCAGAAGGACAACAATTCACACTCCCTAGCAGCACTCCAGGCTGACTGTTTTAAAAAAAAAAAAGGTTTATCTAATCTTGTAATATTGCAACACCTTTATGGATTTTTAAAAAAAAAATCGGATTAAACGACACGCAGCGCCCTCTATTGTTTAGTGGTCGCCAGAGTCACAACGTGACGTGATACTCGCATAACACCGCTGCTCTTTGACAGGAGGGCCGACATCTCTTCGCTGTCTGTATTTGGAGGTTTAACCTGTACAAACAAATCCTTCGCAGTGAGAGAAGTGAACTCGCCACAGGTCGCCGGGCGGTGATGGCCTCGGTTTTAAAGGACAACAGGCTGACGAGTTCTCAAAGCTTTCTGTGCGTCGGCTTCGCCGGGGTTTTCAGTAAAACTGTCACGTCGCCTTTGGAGGTGGTGAAAATTAAAAGTCAGGTGGGCACTTTTCACTGCAAGAGGGGTTTCTGGCAACGTTTCCTCGTCATCTACCAGAATGAGGGACTGCGAGCGTTTTGGAAGGGAAACCTCGCCTCCTGTCTCCGGTTGTCCCCCTACACCGCAATTCACCTCACAACATACAAGAAGTAAGAGAACCAGAGTCTATGTTTTGTTTGTCTCACATTTGATCGACTTCACAACATCTTTTGTGGGTTTTTTTTTTAATTTATTATTATTTGTATTTTACCCGACATTTATTCAAAATGAGCTTGTTGGCCAACTTAGTCAGCTGACGTTGACACGGCATGTTTGTGTGGCGAACAGTGTAAAATTGTAGATAACACATATCAACTTATGTAGAAGATGAAATTATATTTCCATTTATTTATTCATTTTACTGTATGACGGCATGAAACAACAAAAAGCGTTCGTTTAAATTGTTTGTTTACTTCCATTCTTGCAGCTAAAGATATACTTCCTGTTTTACCGTACGAGGCACGTAGCCAATCGGAAGGCTGCATTTGGTCAGCCGATCTTTTTAAAGATGCAGGTTCAAGCCTGCCCCGAGTTTTGTCTCATAGGAGTAGACATTAATGTGGCCTTGATATACATATAACATATTAGCAATTTAGAAGACACAGAATTTCAAAATACCACAGCATTTCACAAAACAATAATTTCAAGTCATTTCAGACATAAACTGCCTAATTTCGAAGATGTTTTCTCTTGTTGTGTTGGGTTCTGCAATTCAGGGCCACTGTATTAACACCAACAATCCAACAGTTTGCACTTTGATTTGAAGTGATTAGTCAGTTACTCAATTAAGAGAAATGAAATAAAAAAAAATACCAAAAAGCCACCTAATATTGTATCAATTAAATGATTCATAGTGTGGTTTAAGTGTCAGATAATAATCAACAATGTCCATCACAGTTTCTCAAAACTCAAAATGACATCTTCAAATCCAGCCCAAAGCCCAGAATTACCACTTTCCCACCCAGAAGATGAAGAAATCCTCTTAATTCAGAAGCTGAAACTCTGAAATATTTGGTATTTTTTGCTAGAAAACCACATGATTAGTTATCAAAATAGATCTACAAATGTTAAAGGGCTAAATGATTATTTGACTACCAGGTTTCAGTTTATAGATGATATCATTGTATATTGTTGCTGTGTTGTCGCTGCCATTTAATGATTATTAAGGTGCAAATTGATTGTTTTCAGAGTTTTTACTTTCATGGTTTGAATATAACAATTTGGGGTTCAGGAAACTGAATATTTTTCTGCTATTCTTTGTTCATTCAAATTTAAAAATTCAATGACGAACAATTAATTTAAAAAAATTAACAAATTAGATTTAGATTTAGACTTTGTTAATCCCACAGTGGGGAAATTTAATCATCACAGATTATTAACTAATTTTTTTTTTTAAAACTTCTTTTAATACACACATAAGCATGTTATTTAATCTTGATTGCAGTTAGGCCCCTGGTTTGGGTTTGATAGTCCCTGGGAAAAAAAACAATAGTTGTACTTATGAGAAGAAGTGCTCCCTGTGAGGCAGCACTGAGGACACATATATATACTGCATTTCTGTTGGGTTACTACAAGGCAAAATGTGCCTCGGTGTCAACTGTATGACTGATCAATAAAATAAAGTACAGGACGATGAGTATTGAAGACAACAGCAATCCACGATAGGGTAATAAACCTCGGTCTCTGCAAGCTTCCGCTAACCTATCAGTCAGTAGGTTTCCTCTCACGCCTCAGGGGACCTGCATAATGTTTTTGTAAACACCATATCCTGACTGCTGTCCATTTCTGTACATCATGTTCCAGGAAATAGAAAGCCCTTCCCTCTTTGTCTTTGTCTTTGTCACACACGTCTTTCACAGGCTTACTACTCGCGTCGCGTCTTCCTAAATATATTTACATGTATAAAACAAAACACTTAATAGAAAACACTGACATAATGTGTTAATAAACAAGTTGTCTTTCAATATGCTGCAACTAAATTAGTTTCTTTACTGATTAATTGTCATTGTATGAAACTAAATGCAGTAAAATATAAATAAATCTCTTATATTTAAGTAGAACCTTGTAAAATTCACTTTAGGTGCTGTTCCTAAACAGACAGTCCCACACCCAAAAATATTCACTTTACAGTACATCAAACAAAAAACAGGATTAAATCTTCCAATTTGAGAGCTGAAATCTGCAAATGATTACGTTTTTCCTCTTAATAAATGCCTTTCCAAATAATCAGTATTAAAAAAAAAAAGAAACATTCAAACCAAATTTTCTGCCAATTGACTAATCTATTTACTAATGTTTCAATACTAAAAGGTAAATATGTATATAGGGGTAGACACTGAATGTCTACACTTACAACCTGCCAAATCATACCATGAAACGGCCAGCATTATATTTGATTGTGTGTTTCCCTCCTCTGTGTGCAGGCTAGTCCACCTTCACATGGATGAACTGGGCTCCATCCCTCAGTGGAGGGCCATATTTGCCGGCGGACTGGCTGGTGTCACTGCTGCACTTGCCACGTACCCTCTGGAGGTGGCAGAGACCAGGCTCATCACTCAGAACTGCAGACAGCCCACATATCTTGGCGTAGCTCACACTCTCTCAAAGATCTACAGCAATGAAGGGCTGCTTTCTCTCTACAGGGGATTTTCCCTCACCGTCTTGGGTGTGTATGCACTTTCCTAACAAATTAATGAATTTCCTATGGACGGTGTTCAGATATCAGATATTACTGCTGTTAAAATAACCCGGGTTTCCCCTTTGTATGTCCAGCAGTCAAGTAGTTTTGGTGGTTTAGGGACCAAAATACTTCATATCAACCACGTCTTTACCTCCTAGGTTTTACTGTAACTTGCAGCATATTTTATTTGTCTTCAGGTGCGTTTCCCTTCTCTGTCGGATGCTATGCAGTGTACATAAACCTGGACAAGCTTTGGCAGGAGCCTCCTTTCCGCTTCACTCCTTTGCAGAACTTCATTAATGGCTGTGTTGCAGCAGGAGTGGCGCAAACCCTCTCATACCCTTTTGAAACTGTAAAGCGGAAAATGCAAGTAAGAACACTTTTACTGCCTGTGGGCTGTCGTTTTTAGGAGAACTGAGACAGACCTATTATTTGTTTAAAAAGCAAAATAAATACATAATTAGAAATTCAGCGAAGATGAGAATATATCTAAATGCATAAATTAATCAATATACATACCATTACAGTTTAATAGAGTTTCCTGCTCTTAGTCAGTCAGGAAAGTAAGATTTTTTTTTTTTTAGCATTACTTTGTTTTTTTTAATGTCTTACAAGGAAATGCATTCAGCTGCATACGAATGTAGGATACAATAAGATTTAGTCTTTAATTAAATCAACAAGTCCCCTTCAAATCTTTCAACTACTGACTGAATAATTGTTAAACATGTTCACGTAGAACAACCTGTATTCTGATTGTATTACCAGCTTCAGTCCATAAGGGGGCAGTGAGAGTGTGCCTAAAACCAGGATGACACTACATTGCCACTCACTGAAAGTGAACATGGAACATCAGAATTACATTAGTAGTAAAGTTTTTCAACAAACACAACAAATTCAAATCAAGTCAGTTTACTTGGCCTGGATTTAATTTGAATTCAATTTAATATGAATACCATAATCATTTAAATCAAGTTTGAGGTGTCATCCGTATGCTTGGAAGGGCATATGGGGGAACAATGGCGCTGCAAAGGACAGAGTACTACATCCGGTTTTATCAGCCTATTATTAGATACCACAAGGTTCAACAACAGCTGGGAATGTGAATGTGCCCCCAGCTCTGCAGAAGCTATAGATAAGTTCACTAAAGATAGCCAGTAACTTTCAGACAGCAGTCCTACTGAGAGTTTTCTCACCAGCTTATCAAACCATCACGCTGGCATTGCCTTTTGATAAAGAATAATGCTTTTATATCCTTATTTAACTCTGAGATTCCGTCCCTGTCACGGAAACCTCAAAGTTAAACATTAACTGCAGAATACATGAACAGCTGAGGATGTGTCCAGAAGCTTTGGGAAATGATTTAAGCAGAATTGAACTTGTTTGCTAGTTTAAAGTTTCCTCTTCAAATGAAGCTGTTCGAACAGTCTTAATGCTCTCATGGCAGCGTGCTCTCTTTGAGGACCTTGAAACGTCTAAGGGTAAATTTCCTCCGTCACATGACAGTCAGTCTGCAAAGCTGTGGTTAACAGTAGATCACCGTTTCACACTGGAAGAGTCCTCTGAGTGATCATATATCTTTAGTTATTATTTTACTCAGGTTTGTTAACACATTTACATCACTTATGTCAATAATTCCCTCAAACTTTATTAGTATTTCACGATCCTTATTTTTTAAAAGTTTATCTTGTCCTTTCATTATATTTGGTTTATTACTGCAGTGGCTTATCTTAATGTATTTTATGTTGAGTGAATTGATTCTGGTCTGTTGCTATAACACACACACGTATAACAAAAGGGATATGTACACACACACACACACACACACACACACACACACACACACACACACACACACACACACACACACACACACAGTGACTGGTAGAGCACACTTTGACTGCAGTCAGTAAATGGAGACAGGAGGGCCATTTTGCATTTTCTGCACTGCTTCTTCTGAAAAATAATAACATAATTAAATACAGAACAAAATTGTATAAAATTGTGTTCTATCGTGCTTCACTTGACTTTTCCAGTTATTACTTTATTGACATATTGTAAAACTTTCCTGCATCACCAATGTTTCATGTTCATTCCTCTCTCAGGCACAGAGTGCCCGTCTTCCCCATCTTGGTGGAGTTGACGTCCACTTCGCTGGAATGACCGACTGTTTCATACAGGTTGTTAGGAACAAGGGCGTCCTCTCACTGTGGAATGGCCTCACTGCCAACACAATAAAGGTACGGTTCACTTGTATTTCCGTCCGGCGGAAGTTAATGATTAATTGTCGTATAAATAATTGTGATTATAAATTTAGTCGTAAAAATCACCTTCAAGTTATTAGGCTTTACTTTTTGATTTGGCTTTTTACCAAAATGTTCCCACAGAAGTGTTGTGCTTTTTAACTTTGCAGCGAAATCATTTATGTTCATGTTGATAGATGCACATCGAAATAAAGTCAATAAAAAAATGAGAGTTTAAGCTCCTCAAGAAACAGTTATTGACACTAATTCTGCACTCGCATGCCGTTAAGCCACAGCAAAGGAAGAGAGTACAATGAAATGACGTCATCAAAAGATCACCGATCAAACCACAAATAGTAGAAATAGTGTTGGAAATGAACTTGTTGTTAGCTTCATCCATCTGTTTGGAAACAATTATATAAAATGATTGTGATTAGCTCAAACAATAGTGATCCGGTGATTAAATAATTAGGACGGCTCTATATATTGGAAATAGTTTGTCATTACCTTACACCTTTGATCATTGATATGGCCAGTGTACTTGATCTTATGTTGCAAACAAGTATGAACTGAAAAAACTGCACGTTCTTGGTAACATAAGTGACTTTATGACAGTGAAAGGACTGTCACTCATGACCATGCATAGGGAGGAATGAGGGGGAGGGGGGAGGGGTATGGAAAATAATGTTCAGTGTGTAATTCATAGCAGCAATATCACGAGCAAGGTGGAACAGCATGCTCCACTCTCCGATTTCAGCTGCAAATATCGCTGTACAGTACATTGTCACACACGACAAGACGGCAAAGTTCATATCAAGTTGTAAAGACATGAAGTGCTCAAACTTTGTTCAAAATCTGTGTGGATTTGTTGTCAATACTTTTATTGCTAATTAAAAAGTGTTTACATTTCCCTCACAGATCGTTCCCTACTTTGGTCTTCTCTTTACCTGCTTTGAGATGTGTAAGCAGGTTTGCCTTTACCGCAACGGGTACATTGTCTCACCTCTGAGCTACAAGCTCACACCAGGGGTTGACCAGAGCCTCCAGCCGAAAGAGCTGGAAGAGGTCAAGCGCTACTTGAAAAACAGGAACTTTGGGTCAGGAGAGTCGTCTTTTGGAAATCGCTGGTAAAAGCTTAAAGTGAGAAGATGTCTGGTTAAAAACAAAAAAGACTGCTGACCACAGTTGACCAGCAAAAGACTGGGGGGAAAAAAGAAGCGAAGTCCAGTCTACCTCTTTCAGTACTTTGATTTTATCTGAGAGTATTATTTGTTTATGAATTGTTCACTCACCCATAACTTATAATGTTGTTGTTTTTTTATCTAATATGTGCCTTCAGAGGTAAATATTTATTTTGGGGCTTATTGCAGTTATTGCTGCATCAACATTGAAATACTGCCACAGTGTATTCACATGAAGAAGGTTGCAAAATGGTCTTGTTGTGTATTAATTATAATTACAGCATTATGACTGTGAGATACATATATTCTATTTTTTAATGTATAACACAGGTTAACAAAAGATTAGTTCCCCTTGCAAAAGAAATTATGTTTCATGTATTTTTACACATTGAATCCAAATTTGTTTTCAGAATTTCTGTGTCATCTACAGTTTCGTTGTTCCAGTATTCTCACATAGACATTGAAAAGTGGTACCGAAGTAAGTGGAGTTCCTCTCTGTTGACAGACTGTTTCTGGGCACGAAAGAGGGATATCCCTGAGGCCAAATATAAATGCAAATTATGTGCTTGCACATTTTTAGATGTAAGTTTAAGTGTAACAACAGCCTTATTTATTGATAAGTAATATACAGACGGTAACTTAAAAACCCTGTCTGGTTGACAAATTTTAAAAACAGATTTGAATTCAGTGTGAAAAGTACTGCGCAGTCCACCCGTTTCAGTTTATGGGACAAATTTTGTTGCCTTGAGTAATGAGTGTGAAATCCAGATGCTTTGTAAGTTTGAGCAGGTTATGCCCAATCATGTCCATGGACCGATATAAGTAATTGTTTTGGAAGACATCTGCTTCTAACATTTAAAATGTTTCTTTAACTGACACAGTTTTCATTCTTAAAAGGTTATTTTTTATGGTTTTGTATATCTTGATTATATAAATTATATATTTACATATATATACTATTAACAATATCAGTTGTGTATTCCAAACCTTCAGACAGATAAAGCCACCCCATGCTGGCTGAGGTTCACTTTCTCTGTTCACCTTAATGTCTTCTGGTAGCCTACTTTCAGATCAGAGTGTGCCGAGACATGTTTTTCTTGGAATCATTCAGCTGATAGATTCATGTCCTCCTCTCTGTGGGAAACTGAGTGACAGCCAAAGGACACTAACAGATGGGATGACCTTTACCCACCATAGCCTTCAGGCATCAGCTGTTTCATACTGACATTTGACACAACCTTGAGTTAATTTTTTTTAATTTTTTTTTATATATATATAATTTAACAACACAATAGCACCCTGTAATTCACGTGATTCAATCCCACTACATACAACTTCTTAAATCGTAGATAAACTTGTGCCCCTTGCGGGACAGACATCGGTCACGCTTTTATTCCTCTGAGTGACAGGAGAGACCACCAAATCTGAACGGAAGGACACCCCGTAGCCCCGCCCACTACTCCTACAACCAGCTAATGAGAAGCGGGAGTCGGAAGTTCACGTTTTTTCTCGCGTTCAGCCTTCTTAAATCCCCTCACTTCTGGATTGGATTCGGCCATTTCAGCTCTACCGGCAAACCACACCAACCAAGTCGCTGGACGGCGTCTGATAACACCTGAAGATGAGTGAGACAGCCATTTCCTTCGCCAAGGACTTCTTGGCTGGTGGTATTGCCGCTGCCATCTCTAAAACAGCTGTAGCCCCCATCGAGAGAGTCAAGCTCCTGCTCCAGGTGAGTTATGATTTTATTGCTCTGCAAACACCTGGCATCTAATGGCACTGAAGTTCTGGTAGATATTGCATGCTCAAAACTGCTGGTGTTTATTTGTAACATGTATTTATTTATTGTTTTGCTGATGCTCTTTAATTTCTACGGGATGGAGGAGGATTTAACAAGATGTTTTGGTACAGAATAAAACATAATATAAAGATGCTGCACCGTCAGGAGCAGAAACTGGGCTAAAAATAGTAAATCGGAGCAGCTCTGTCAGAGATTGGTGCAAGCACAGATGAGGAATGAGCATAATTGAGGCGTATCAGACCTGTTACGTAATACACCGGCCGTAGAGCTGCAGTCTGCCCATGCTTAAAAACAGTGTTATAACACGCCCTCGTGGCCATCTACTACGACTATGGTGTTAGAAAGTGCTCTTCTTTCATGACGGGTCAGTAGTTTGGCTTGACAACAATAAGCCAAGGTCACAGCAGGGCTTGCGCCATGGCTCTCCACTGCTGCATTGGGCCTGGGCTCAGGAGTAGCAGCAGCAGCAGGAGGAGCAGCAGCAGAGGGAGGAGGCAGGGCCGTGAATTGTTGAATGGATGCCTTATAGAGTTGTTCTCTGGCACATGGATGCAAATGTGTCTGTCAGACAGACACGGTAGAGTCATGAAAGTCTGCAGATTTATACAAGTCACAAAGCTAACAGACCAAAGAAAGATGAAGACAGAGGTTCAAAGTTCACATGCTTCTTTGTCTTATTGTCTCTAATGCATTGCAGTGTCTCTGCTTTGATTACAGGTACAACATGCCAGCAAACAGATTGCAGTTGACCAGCAGTACAAGGGCATCATCGACTGTGTGGTCCGTATCCCCAAAGAGCAGGGCTTCATCTCTTTCTGGAGAGGGAATCTGGCCAACGTCATCCGATACTTCCCCACTCAGGCCCTCAACTTTGCTTTCAAGGACAAGTACAAGAACATTTTCCTCAGCGGCGTGGACAGGCACAAACAGTTCTGGAGATACTTTGCAGGTAACCTGGCATCAGGTGGTGCCGCTGGAGCCACGTCACTCTGTTTCGTCTACCCCCTCGACTTCGCCAGAACACGTCTTGCAGCTGATGTCGGCAAAACAGGAAGCGGGCGTGAGTTCAAGGGCCTGGGAGACTGCCTGGTGAAAATCTCCAAGTCTGATGGCATCAAGGGCCTGTACCAGGGCTTCAGTGTCTCGGTACAGGGCATTATCATCTACAGAGCTGCTTACTTTGGCGTCTACGACACAGCAAAGGGTGAGCTTTCTTTATTGGACATCACAAAGCTCGATGTGTCTCTTTGCAGTGGACTTTCTTGTCTCACTCTTCTTGATTGACGTTTCTCTTACAGGCATGCTTCCAGACCCCAAAAACACACACATCTTTGTGAGCTGGATGATTGCTCAGTCTGTGACTGCCGTCGCTGGTCTTGTGTCCTACCCCTTCGACACCGTCCGTCGTCGTATGATGATGCAATCTGGACGCAAAGGAGGTAATAAACACAACATATATATATATATATATCTATATATATATATATATATATATACATATACAAAGCATAATTTATTTATTTTTTTTTGCTGCTGTGCTACTAGAATAAAGTCACGACATCTTTGTGATTCTGTTTCTTCATTTAAGCTGACATCATGTATTCCGGCACCATCGACTGCTGGAAGAAGATTGCACGTGATGAGGGCAGCAAGGCCTTCTTCAAGGGAGCCTTGTCTAACGTGCTCAGAGGCATGGGTGGCGCCTTTGTGCTCGTCTTGTACGATGAGCTAAAGAAAGTCATCTAAGTTATTTTTGTATGTCCACTGTTCATGTTGTGAAGTTTAACTGTAACATATCTTGTACATTTGGAAGGACTTAAATGCAGAGTTATATTTATAGGGACCAACTAGTATTTTCTACTAGTTGTACCGGGGGAATCTGTTATGCTGTCTTCTCTCGGCCCATGCTTTTTCTTTTTTGTTTCGCCCCTCACCCGAATGTCATCCCCTAACCACAGGAACCTTGTCGGGAAAAAAAGAGAAATAAAGGCAACCTACTGAGTGAATCTCCTGTCTGGTTTTGAAATGTAATGCCGTGCATGACGGGTACCGTTACAGACAGAGTGTGACTTAAGCGCCCTGGCAGCGTACGTCCTCAGTCGTGCTACTTCAGGGAACCGTTCAGAAGCCTCTTGTGTGAAATGTAAGCTTTGAACTGCAGGTTGTATTTGGGGCTGAGCCAAAATCAGCTGAGAAAGTTGACCTGCTGACAATATTTCAACCAAGACGCGCTTGCAGAAAAGTGATCTGCAAGAAGTCAGGGGCGTTCAGCAGTGTACTCTACAGATGTTAGTATTTCAGCAGAACATTTGCGTATGTGAATTTGTGCAGAGAAACAATCAGGATTACCTGTAGTGAGGTGGATTATTCCAACCTTCTAAATATACTTCTGCCTTCTGTCAAGCTTCCTGACTCCCAACTGGTGTGACTGAAGCTTTGATCTTGAGCTGTTTAAACATTTACCAGTATGACACACTAGTTATGTACTATCACCGTCAAGTCATCTCCAGATCTTGTTGTAAAAAGTTCCATATTCAAGCTAGTTATTACCACATAGAAGCCAAAGAAAGCATTGTGTAGGCGGTTTCATATTTGGTTGTGCAGCTGGTATTGATGTGTATTTTAGGGGGCGTCATGAATCTAAATCCTCCCGACACATAATCTTGGCAGGCGTAAAGGAGCACATCATTGTGGCTGCTTGCAGCAGGACATGGGTCTCTGACCAGGGTGCGTACCGGCCATTCTGTAATAGTAAGCTGTAATCTTTATCTTCGAACTGTTGTCAGAATATGGGACAGTCAAGGTAGATGTTTTAATTATATCAAAAGAACCCTCCACACTAAGAAATGAATGTGTTTCACATCTGAAGTAGTGTCCATTTAAACTATATCCCAGCAAAACTTGTTCACTTTGCAGCTTTTAATCAGCCATTTTCATTCACCAATTAAAGAGCCGCTGTCAGCTGCGAACATCATCTCTCCATTTCAGAATAAAAAAAAATTAAAATGAAAACACTGTTTCAAATAAGAGTCTATTTGACATGTGGGGTCTGAAATGGTTCTGCTATGATTTGGTAAAATGTCTGTTTCAGACTAATGGGGGTCCAGTCAAGATCTCTGTCTGCTGTGGGCTTTTAGCGTCACAGAAATCCTCCCTGGTGCTGTAATTAAACTTATTGAGAGTGTGACTACATAATTTGAGTGAATGAGAAAAGTTATATTAGGCTCTTTGAACCAGTATGCGGCTCTCAAAGTTCATCAAAAGTTTAATTCTCTCACTGGAGATGTGTCTTTAGTAGTTTTCACTTTTGGAAATGTCCTCAAACCAAATCATTTATGTCTAATATAACAATCAAAATTAATCAAATTAATCTTGACAAGGCACCCAGACTGCTCTTGAATGTAGAACATAGTCTCTTTTTAGCATCACTATCAGATTACATGATTTACTCAGCTGGGTGTAGTCTAATCTTCCTCTCAGTGATTCACGAAGTCTTGGACGTGACCTCGACCCCAGGGGAATTAGTTCTAATACTGTTTTGACCGGTCCATCCCCAAAAGCTCCTCTCAGCAGGTATCCCATATAGTTAATCCTTCATTCAGTGAGCCTCCCACTACAGCTTTAACAGGGATCACAGCCATTTACACACAGTCTGTCTGTGCGGCTTAAGAGACCCCGCCACTCCTCGAGGTCACACGGCTAACACGTCAAACAAGTGCAAGCGTCTGCACAGTTTCACTGTCGCTAAACTACACGTGCTTTGCTAGTTGGCTGAAATCATAATGAATGCATAATTCATTAATATTTACCAGTATTTACAAATTAATAATATCTTCTTAAAACAGTATTATTTTCATTTCATCTCAGTTTGTGACTTTATATAACTAAGTCTGTATCTCCCCTTAAAAACCAAAACATTAAGAATGACACATGCTGACTAAAAAATGAAAACACTGGAGAAGAGGGGGGGGGGGGGTGAAAAACATTTATTTGTTATTTTTTTGAAAATGTTTCAACCAACTCTGCTGCAAGTATTCACCCAACATTACAAATAGAGGCAACTGGCACTCCTTTATGTTTGATTCTACTGCTGGAGCAAGTGTTCAGATCCTTAAAGTGCCGAATGTAAAAGTTGCACTGCCACAGTGTGCATTCTCTGTTAGAAGTGAAAGGAAACTACTATTAACAAAATGTTCAGAAACGCAGAAAAATGCACCCTTTGAGTTATTTTACTAAAATAGCTTGGTTATTGCTCTAGTTCGTCATGGTGGAGCTGATTTAGAATTATTTCATGTGCTTTTGGGTGGTTTAGTCTATAGTGCAACACATTTGAAAGCTCATGATATTCTTTATATGCAGAAAATACTCAAAATTACTCAAATTCAGTAAGATAGTGCAGCTTTATATTCCATTGCTGTGGCCTACTCTTGAAAATCAGTGTTGCATATCCTCAGTGATCTACGGCTCACTGAAGCTCCCCTTCGCTCTGGGTCACTAAAAGCCTCCTGACAGCTGGGCTGTTACATAATTTCAGCTGTTAGACTGCATTACGTCATCGATTCACAGGGTCATGACCTCAGTGCTTTCCACTCCTGCAGAAAAAACACTCAGTTGGATTCTATCTATCTATCTATCTATCTATCTATCTATCTATCTATCTATCTATCTATCTATCTATCTATCTATCTATCTATTTAGACACTGAAGTATGATTTTTATTTACTTACAGAGCACATATGTGCTGATTGTATCAACCATAGCGGTAAATATGAAAGTTATGAGCATTATATGGGTAATTTAATACCAGCTGTAGCATATATTTGATTGCTAAATGTCTGTCTTTAGTCTTTCACCAGGCATGAATGTTACATCTGGTATTTCTAGTCTTCATTTACATGATTGTCTTTTCTTTTGAATTTGCACTTGACACTGAATAATAGGCCTGTCAGTCACATTATCCTGCATTTAACTGAGATCACAGGATCCATAATATTCAGATCAAACGCTGTCATCATATTCCCTGTTGTAAAAATGAAAAAAAAAAAAAAACAAAAAAAAAAAAAAACGTTGTCTTTGGTCCTCTGCTCTGCTTGGTGTGAGCAGTGTTAGCGCCACCTTGTGGGCTTAGCTAGCTACTGCCTTAATGATGATCAGTGCTATTTAGGTGGAATACAGTTGTGTATCAAAATCCCTCTTTATTTAAACTGATTTATACAATACGCCACATCGAAGGTCTTTATTTCTTTATTTAATCATTTCAAAGATGGTAATGCTTCAGTACTTTTACACAAGTAGGATTCTGAATACAGGACATAAACTTATGCCAGTGATGGAAACAATTTTTCAGTGCAATACTGTATTAAAAAGTTATAATTTTGTGGACCTTGTAAATTCCATTTCTGCAACTTTATAACTTTTTTTGTCTAAGTTTCAGTGTGCAATAGAAAGCAACTAAATTTAGTTGCTTTGCAGATTCAGATAAATTATTTAAAAAAAAAAAATCACTAACAACAGAATGAAACAAAGAATTGTAAGATGAGAAGACTTTATTAGGAACAGGGGGAAATTTACAATCAACCAAGCAGTGTATAAAGTAGCCTAATTCAAATTACAGTATTCCAACTCTTACATGCATCAATAAGCCCAATCCAATAACAAAATCTTTTCCTTCTTTTTTTTTTTCAATCCTTTTTTTTTGTTATGGTACTTTAGAATATTTTGGCAATTAGGCTATTAGTTGATTATCATGAAATTAATCACCAACTATTTTGATAGTCGATATATATAATCGTGTTGAGTCATTTTTAAATAGAAAAAAAAAAATGCCTCTTCAGCTTTGGGAAACACAGGTGTGCACTTTTCACCATTTTCTGACATTTCAAAGACCAAACAGCGAACCGATTAATCGATAAAACAATAGATTAATCGATAATGAAATGCAGTCAATGTATTTTAATGAGTATTTCTGCACTGTGTTGTCGCTTTTATCGGAGTAAAACATCAGAGTGCTGGCTATATAGAGAAAGGAAGCGTTCAATGGCGTCATCACGCATACCTCTCCAGCTCCTCGCTGTCAGGTAAAGCTGTAGCCTTGTAGATGACATCCTGTTACAAACCATAACTGACGCGCGGTGCCCGCCTGCAGCCAATCACAGCTCCGCTTTTTTTTTTTTTTATCAGTTTGTTAAAGTTTGCCTCATTCCGCCGTCTGAACTCGTGCTTCGAGAGGAAACATCCTCTTTCTCGCGGTGCGATGTGGACAAAAACGTCAACTCTGGCTGCATGCAACTCACAGCGCTTGAAAGTGCGAGACACGAGCAGAAGGAGCCCGTTGTAAAGAAAAGAAGATGTATCTATGGCGCTTTTCCATCGCCATAACGCTCGGCTTGGTCTGGTATTTGTCAGACTGCGGTCACGCAGTCACTCGATACGTGTTATGTTTTCTCTTTTGTTTTATTGCTTTACTGTTGTTTGGAAACGGTGGGCGAGAGAGTGGCACTCAAACTGAGGAAGAGGCCAAGGATCAACCGCTCCAGGTACTCAAAAATGTTGTCTCTTTACTGCAAGAAAAAAAAGTTGCTTTTACCAACTCTGTTGCAAGCTCAAAACCAAGGCAGGATTTATAGTTAAAATATGAGCGTGGGATGCATGCTCAGATCATATGATTGTACTTTACAATCTGCACCCTGCCTCCCTCACAAGTGAGATGTTGCTGTTTTTCTAAATCCTTTTTAAAAGTGTAAATCAGTAATCCAATGTATCTCCTGGGTTTACTCCCATATCTGAGCTGCGAGGTAGCTAAGCTATAAATATTATAAATGTAGCCTGAGGTCTTTTTTTTCTTTTTTTTCTACTGAGGCCTGATAAACAGGTTTCCACAGTGTGACCTGGAGTTCAGCACGAATTGATTATCTACTTTTTACTTGAAATCTGATGTCTGATGCATAGTGTCTTTATTTTCCAGGAAACTGTTGAAAGAGAGTTTTTTTACTTGACTGATGAAGGAACTCTTGGGCAGGCTGAACCGCTGGAGTCTCGGTATCCTCATGTAAAACGGTCTCTTCAGCAAGGTGAGGCCTGTTTTTCGTAGAAAACAATGTGTTTGTGTTTTTAGTTGGCGTTTCTTTGTGCAGGAAATCCTTTACATGAGGATTGGATCAGAGCATGAAAAGTCACGGTCCTGCACCTGACTTTGTGGGTGTTTTGTCAACAGATTTGTAGTTCTGTTTTGACTTGGGACAGTTGAGAATAGAAACTGCTGCAGCTGGAGCTCATGTTACAAGAGGTGAGGAGGAGCCTCGGGGAAAGAAACGATGCAAAAAACCCCTTTAGTAGATGGGTGATACTGTGTGTGAGTGTGATGTACAACAGGAAATAAGATTTCATGCAGCACGATCATTTGTTTGCTTTACATCTATTTTGCGCAGCGGTTAATTAAATTAGGTTTCTGCTGATCTCGCTGCTCTTAATGAGTTTCTCTGAGAATACAATTTTTTTTAATTTCATGTTGTCTCACAATTTGTTCACAAACCTTGAAATCATTTGGAAACCTGTGGAGTTAAAAAAAAGAAAAAGAAAGTTAAATAGGCTTGTTTTTTATGGTTTCACTTTGAAAACACTAGATTTCTTTCAGTCCTAAATATAGCACTTAAATACACATGCATGAGCACCACGCCAGCGACAGCCCTGGCCGGAAGCATTAATGTTGTCTGTCAGTCCCATTCTGTGAACTCCATATCTCAGGAAGGCCTGGAGGGACTTTCTTTAAATGTGGCACAAACGTTCACTCCAACTCGATGATGAACTGATTCGCTTTTGGTGGACAAAGGTCACCGTGACCTTACAAAAACGAAACATGTTTGTGGCCATAAATCAAGATTTAAGCCTCAAAAACACTTGGTGCTAAATATAGGTCTTGTATACACATGCATGAGCTGTCAACCCTCTGGAGTTCAGTTTCGTCGTTTGTTTTGCTCCATTTAATCTGTCTTTTACCCCACATGAGTTTCATCATTTATTCAAGCATAGATTCAGCCACAGGTCTTCTCATCCTATCAGTTTAAGATGGTATAAAGCTGCAAGGAACCCAAAATGCATTAAAAAAAAATAACTAAGGAGCCCGTACATATCTCTAAATCTTTTATGATAATCACTAAAAAATACTGTTGGAGAACAGTTTACAGTTGTATAACATTTTATTCCACACAAATACAGTTGAGAAATGTGAGGAAAAATAAGTATAATATTGTCTGTTTACAATTGTTGTTGTGCTTTTACATTGATGTGTGTGTGCTTGTGAATCACTGAAAATATAAATAATTCAGTTTTTAAAATATCTTGATGGCTCTCAAAATGTTAAATGAGATACTACATGAAAGCTCTCATCAACAATTCCTTTCTGTTTTCTCACCTCATCTCCAGCTGATGCATAAATAAAGTTGTGTTAGTGTAAATAAAACATGTTGAGTGTGCTCACAGATGAACGGATCAACTCCAGACGGCCGTGACTTCCTCTCACCACCTCATGATCAGAGGAAAATCCTGCCATGGATGTTTGTGCTGAGAATTGAAATGAGTAATTTGGCGTTCTGGACCTCGGACGTTGTTCAGAAGTTTATAAAAAAAACTTTCACCAAATATGCCGAAGTCAATGCAGCCCTCGAGTTTGATGTTCAGGAGGCGAGTGTGCAAGCTCGGTATGAATGTGATCTTTTATCCTTCGTGAATGACTGACTGACATTGCGGTGGCTCTCCTCAGTGTTTGAATGCGCCTACGCTCAGCTGGTCCTGCCTTGGTACGGCGTCCTCGTGCCATGCGAGCAGCAGCCTCTGCACCAGGTGCTCAGGAGGGAATTCGACTTTGTAATCGACCGCATCATTGAAAGAGCCAAAGACTTTGATGTCTGCCAGGCAGTTGTGGGCTCTATTCGGATTTTGACCCAGCACTTGCATAATGTAAAGCAGTCTGACAGGTGAGACTTTACACTTTCTTTCTTTTAACATTCATGCAGCTGCTGCTTCAGTAAGTCTTTTCACTCAGAAATCTGTCTGAAGTCTACAAATACCTCATTTGTTTTTTATCATTATGAGTAAGTGACCGAAGTTTTACTGGAGTTTGATGTTTTTTCTTGAGACACAGAGTTTAAAGAGAACTGCATCACATGAGATTTAAGATTAAGGTCAAGCACTTATATGTGGTGATAAACATCTAGTACTCATTATTGGTTAGATTTTACTTTTGTTTTGTTTTCTGTGTCAGAGCGCTCTTGTTCAGCTCCAGAGCAGAGGAGATCGAGGTTCTCCGAGAATTCTCTGAAGCTATGGTACATAACCTTTTTCCCAAATCTCTCTGGGGCCAAGAAGTCAACTGCTGTGCCTTAAAGGAGATCATTGCCTTAAAGGGTAAGGAAGCATTAAATTTATCTCTCTGCAGTAACACACTTATGGAAGGCCTAAGCCTCCCATGGCTTCTTTTAGGAGTGTGAATTGTGTGTAATCCCTTATTGTCAGTGGCATTGTGGGGCTTAGACATGAATTTTAGGTTACAAAAAAGGAAGTGATCTGCCAATTCCCCTTAGGGTTTCTTAATTTTTTTTTAGTTACAGATAAAACTGTTTTATCTCATCAGAGTCATGCTGTGGGATAGGTTTTGGAAATTATGCATGTTGCTCACTTACAATAAGTGATTTTTTACAGCTGTAGTTAAAAAAGGATGTGCATGTCCAAACTGCTCTGCAATTTGATGGTTAGAAAGAGCTCATTTCTGGCAGGAGTGTTTGTAGATGAACTAAATGTTGACATTATTTTGGAAGAGTCTGCACTTTTATGCATGGCTTAAACTATTACAGTAAAAAAAAAAACCAACTCATTAACTCTAATTGTATTTTTCGTACCAATTTCAGTCGTTTACCTTGATGATTTTTGGGAACACATTTAACATTTTTACCACACCAAAAAAAAAGCTTACAATGAAGACTGGAAACAGATGTTTCTGCTATAAACTGTACAAAACCTTAAGTGTAAAACAACATAATGGAGATGGAGAGTTATGCATATGTAAACCTGTTTTTGTGCCCAGGCAAACTAACTTTCTTGAGTTTTGTTGTCACCTTGAGGTTACCAGTCAATCGGTGGGGAGGTTAGTCTGGCACGAATTCCACCCCCCTCCCCCCCCCCCTCCCCCCCCCACCGCGCATAAAATGGCAAATTCTCCTTTTTACACTTGGAGAAAGCATGTGAAGGAGTGAGCTTTAGAGGTGCTCGTAGACGGTGTTTTTAACCTTTGGTCGGAGGCAGGATAGCTGGTTCTGCCTGATTCTGGTCTCTATGCGAAGCTAACAGTTTCACGTTTGTATTTACTGTCAAGCTTCTCATTTCACCGAAAAAGCAAATAAATGCATTTCTTGATATTTTGAATTATTCCTTTACAACTGTTTATGTTAGTGATACAAACCACAATTCATTACAGTCTGTTATTATTGTCAAATATGTCTGTGTGCCATGACAAAGAAAGATTACAGGATTAGTGTGCTGGCTGTTTTCTCAGGGTTGGGACTGCTGGTGACATGGCTTTCCGACCCCGACAACCTGAACCAGCTGGTGGTGAGCCAGCTCGAAAGCGTGACCCCCAAAAGCTCTGAGGAGGAGCTGCGTGGATCAGACCTAGATCTAGCCTCCCTGGCTTTACAAGAAGGCGAAGGCGAGGACGAAGGCAGTGAAGTGTAAGTGGCTGTCATCGTTGGCTCCCCGCTGGCTTGACCAAGTGGTAGCGAGCCTCAAAGCAGCAACTGTAACAACCTCCCTCTGTGTTTGAAATTGGAATTGACCTGGTTTTGTTTGGTGGCTGTTTTGTTCTTCTGCTTTTATTTCTAGGAGCTGGCAGGGAGCTGGGATTTCAGCCAGCACCAGGATCAAGGGCAAAAGGAAAGGTATGTTTCGTGATGGAGTTGTTGCAACCAAAGGCATTTTCATTCCAAACCTCTGTGACACTTGAACCTGAGGGAATGGTACATGGAATTTCTGGTTTCAGTTATTTTTTTTTTGTGAAAAAAGATTTCAGATGAAGATGTTGGGGACTTGAAAAAGGCAGATGGTATAGTTTGTGGGTGTTTAGAGAAGAGAGGGCTGTGCTTTTGAAACGTCTTTTACAACAGTTTGATGAATAGTAATGTCTTGTCAGCTATGTAACATTATAATTTGCTTAACCAGTCTGCCTTTCAGTGCATAATTAGTCCTGTTTCTTTTTTGTTGTTGCTCCAGACGGTTAATTACACAAACAGCAAACTGAATGCCAAATCATTTCTGTGCTGTTTTCAAGCCACTCTTTCTATTGAAAACAATGATGACTGGAAAAGAATTGATAATGTCATGATAATGGGGCCTGTAATATGATGAATATGCATATCTTTTTGTTGTGGTCACATTATAAACGCTTAAAAAAAAAAAACATTTGTCATAATCTGTAAGAATTGTTTAAGTCTGATGGGACTTCTATTAAATGTTAGACTGTTGCAAAGATTAGAACACTCCTGACACCTCTTATCTAGTGTGCTTTACAATTTGTGAACATTTTTTCTCATATTTTCCTCACAATGCATAAAGTCTGCACTTTTTTGCCTAGATGTTGTTCAGTGTGTAGAAAAAAAATTATGCAGAGGTAAGGGAATAGTGTTGAGTAAAAAAATATTGGAATAAAGTAAGAATTTATCTAACATTTAGTTTGTGCTGTTTTCTAAATTTCAGCCAACAAGTTAAAGGAAGGATGGTCCAAATTTTTGGACAAGTTGAAGTCCAAAAAAGCCAAGAAAAAGAAGATTAAGAAGATTGAGCAGAAGCTGATGAACAGGGTCATGGCGATCCAGGGCGACATGTCCAACGAGGATGATGTCAGCAGCAGGGGTAGCTCCCTTCATAGCCAGGAGGACTCTGACAGGGTGAGGCTTCTTTACATAATGCAATATGTTTAAATGAAGAAAATGACTTATTCAGTTTGACAGATGCATTACTGTTTTTTGGCCAAACAACATTAGGGAGACAGTGATCTGGAGAACTATCTGACAAGCGTCCAGGAGGACATGATGCAATTCAAGCTGTCGTATGAGATGTGGCGCATTGGCCGCTGGACTGTCGGCATCCCTCATGTGAGTTATAAACATCAGTGACAGCGTAGAATGTCCTGGAGGCGTCGGCGTGTTATCTATCTGCCAGGGCCCTGTAAAAGCTTGTCCTTGGATGGTATGTTAATGTTTGAGCTGCCTCTTTGAGCAAGGGTTAACCGTGTTGCAGGCCGACTGGGAGCACGAGAAGCTCATCTTCACTGTTCACTTGGAGGAAAAGGGCAGTCCTGAGAACCTACAGTGGGACATCAGGAAGACCTACATTGATGTGATACATTTCTGCAACAGATGGCAGGTAAGAGACACACGGAAAGTATTGTTTTGTGTTCTTATTAACTGATCTATTCACCTCAGGTATTCATTTAGATGCCACAATATTAGGTACATTAAACTAAAACTAATGCAGTCTAACAGAACTGTCCTGTGTGAAGATTATGTTCTGGGTTTTTTTTTATGAGTTTTTCTGTGTTTATTCAACTTTATGGTCAATTAGGAGGGCAAAGGTCATAGTACTGGTGAGTTGTATTGTGTGACACTAACACGTTTATACTTCCCTTAGGTGTAGGGTTATCTGACTCACTAAATGTAGAATAAACCTGCCGTTCATCAACCTTCTCAGTCTGCTAAATGTGTGTTACCATTTTCAAAATCCCAATCACAACTGGAAACGACAACAGCAAACTCCAAGCAGCAACCTACACACTGAAAATGTCAAGTTTTGATAAGGTTTTTTGATAAAAGATTTAGATCATCTAATAAGGCAGTCCTGCTTCTTTTTTTCCCCAGTGTTTTGCTCTGATTCAGCCATTTCAATGCCATGACTTGCCTCCCCACGTGCAGATGTCCGCCCTATATTGCAACGACACCATTGCTGCATCCTTGGCTCGCACTGTCCAAGACGATTTTTATTGGTTTACAGAAATATAAACTGGCCAGAGTTCTTCTATTCCTCTACACCAGAGTGATGTATGGGTGTAGCCAGACCATTCTCCAACGCTGGCACAGTGCAGCGGAAAATGGTCTGGCTATGCGAGAGCAGAGGTAAAAAAACAGAAACCCCTCTCAGTGCAGCACAACAGTTCAACAGCACCACAAGTTAGATCCCTACACCATGACCATAAAGGGAATCAGTACTTCTCTAAACCTGAACATTATAATCTTCATGAATGTAGGACTTATTGCAGGATTTGTTTAGACTGCTTTAGGTTTAGATTGATGTACCAAAGGAACTGGAAACTGGGTCTGTATACTGTATCCTTAACTTTTGTTTGTCATTAGTTCATTATTATTATTTATTAATGACATGTAGTATGAGTCAAAGATACATTTAAAAAAAAAATCAAAACTATTTTAAAAGTATTCAAGTTTTCTTCACTTTGTTGTGTTGTAGTATTAACTAAAGGCACTATAGGATTCATATAAGACGCATTCTTAAAACTAGATGCCAACCAAGTACTGTTGAGTCTTAAAGTATCATGTCATAAAACATCATTTTTCTAGGACTCGACCAGCCTGCCCACAGTCTTGGTGTTGGAGGAGTCTGATCTCAACTATGAGCTTAAAGAAGAAGCCAGAGTGTCAGTGGAGCACTTCCTGCAGGTGAAAAATGCCGCAGAGCTGAGATGTATTGACAGATAGGCAGTTGAAAGATTTATGATTTAACTTTTGTTATTATCTTTCTTAGGAATTAGTCTGTGATAATCTGATCGGCCACACTCAACCGGTTTTTGAGTTCCTCTGTCCACTTGACAAACTGCTGAATGAAGAGGAAAATTATGGAGGTGTGTGGGGCCTCCTCAGCGGTTTGGCATACTTCCTCACTCCCGGCCAAGAAGAAGACGAGGTAAAGTTTCGCTGATGTTTTCCTTCCTGATTTAAGGACACTTATTACAAACTTGGTTCTGCTTTGGTACTTTTTGTACAGCATGATCATTTCTGAAATCTGTTCATGATAAGATGTTGTCTGATTGGGCAGGAACACGGTAAGACTCTGGACTTAAACAAACTTGAGGGTTAAGCTAGGTTCAGTTGACACAATGTTGGCAAAAAAATATCCCAACCAAAACGACAGGCCATCTGGGCCAACAGTTGAATGTTTTATGGTGTCCAGTGTACAAGGTGGATGAAAAAGTTCAGAGATTGTTCTCGTGATGTGATGTGTACAGAGCAGGGGGGAGAAGTAACCTTTGTTAGGAAGTAGTCCAAGTTACACCTCTTGATCAACATAGCCACCTGTGTTACATGTGTTTTTGTGATCACTGGTACGTGCACATTTGCTAATTTTATTTTGGACTTGACCAGAGGATGCCCATCAAATTTTGTGTAAAACTTTTAGCAACCAGAAAGAAGTCATCAAGAACCTAATCTGGCAAGTATGGATGGCGGGGGGGAAATGCTTATGCATGAAAGTAATTCCTTCCTCCTGCTCCACATGGTGTCTGCGATGTGCTCCATACAGGACATTGTGGGGAACTCCAACAACTTGTCCATGGTGTTGACCAATAGAAGCCCAGAGCACCTGCGACCAAAATGGCGAAGTGAAAGATGGCTAAAGGATGATTGACCCATACAGTCCTCTCAGTGCGACCCACATAGGGGTCGGCATTTGTGTGTTCTTTGTTGTTTTTTGGGGCTTTTCCTCATCATCCCCACCAATGTTTGACATTCTTACTTCCTGATGACATCACGCAGGGTGCCGTGAAGGTCGGCAGCCTGTGATTGGACATTGGCCGACATGAATTCTAACATGTCTGTCAGCCAAGTCACGGCAATAATTAATGACTTTATAATGGCCTAATCCCAAACAGTGACCATTAAATCTTGTGTTGTCTGAGTGTGCCATCAAATAAACTTGTTTGTGAGAGAGAACAAAGCCAAATGGCAAAATCATTAATCAAACTGTCCAGTCGATTGTAAACATCCTTTAGCTGACAGAGGAACAACTTGAACTTACTTACTGTGTTTGAACACGCAGACGCACCCATAGATTTCCTGTGCAGTACGGGGTCATTACAGACCGTATTTAGTTTGGATTTTGCTCCAAATAAAAAAAAAAAATGGTTGAAATAATTTTGATAAACTATTGGCTGACTTACAACTTGTCTGATCATTTGACGGTTCCTATTTCTTGACCTGTTGGGCTTGTTGGAGTTTTGCTGCAGTTTTTGCAGATGTCAAGACTTGTTGTTTCATAACTTTGAGAACCAATAACGCAATGACCGAAATATGGACATTGCAAGCAGCTGCTGCTGGAATTATAGAAAACAAGAAATAATGGTTTAGGCTCATGGGTCATGTCCTGCATGTGCTATAAATCTACAAATTCTGTGTTCGGTCTTTTGATTTTATTTGAAATTGTAACATTTGTGTACTGAGAGCGAGCTGCTTTGAGTTGCTACAGCAAAGCAGAAAGTCATTTCATTTGCTTGGAATTTTTAGCACGAGCCCACCGCTACCCAGCGTTCATAGTTTACCCGGTGATAAACAAGATAACAGTTGAACAATAGAATAGTTGTCCAAAGATAATGCAATTTTTCAATTTTTTTTTCAAATTATTTAAATAGCTTCCTAAGCAGCCTGCTGGAGGAAAGAGGGGAATCTGGGCTGAAAGGAAACTTGGGTTTATGGTTAAATAACGTATGGTGAACAAAATGTCAAAGTTGTGTTTTAAATAGTCTCATTATTTATAAAAAATTAGCCAAAAAGTGCCATAACAATTTAATTGGTTACAATTGTAGTAGCAGAGGTTGAGATGTCCTGACTCTTTAGCCTTGAGTATGAATGAAGCTACAAACAGGATCCACACTTCACACAATACAGCTGAAAATATCTTTCATTAGACCCCCCCCCCTCCGCATGATAAATGCAGTGAAGTCTCAAACTGAAATTGAGATAACTGATGACACCACTATGACATCATTAGAGCTATTATCCCAGACTCCCTATAGAGCCACAGAAAATGAGATTATTTTCACATACTGCACAGCACTCATTGTAATGACTTAAATGAACTTCATGTGTAGAATCAGTGGACTGCTCCTTCAAAAAGTCACACTGAACCCGTATATGGATTAGTTTAGTCTGTGATGTGAGCCGCTCTGAACCATCAGGCCAATGTCTCAAGGTCAGCTGTTACAACGTGTTTGTTTTGTTTTTCTTTGCAGAGCTCCAGCCCTCAGATGGAAGCCCCCAAAGACAGCATACTGCCATCACTGCATCCAAAATCCACCGCTCTGTGTTCAGAAAACCACTGTGCCTCTGCTGAGAAGTGCAGCGATGTTCCCGACGCTGCTATACCAACTATTGTTATCTCCAAGCACGACTCTCCTTCAGAAAAGCCTGAAGATATAGAAACAGATCCTCAGCCTTCTGTTAACTCAGACTGCTCAAATGAAAATGTTTCCCAGGATAAAACGGAGGACTCTGATAACCCCTTAGCCTCTCACTTTAAAATGATCATCAAAGGACTGAGCCAATTCAAGTCACAAGAGTCTCTGGCCTCAACAAAAGCCGGCTGTGACGAAGATCTGCCTGAGTCATACTGCTCCCAAAATGGAGGCTCGCAGCGGGAGAGCGCAGAGGGCCTGTCGTGGCTCCAATTCAGCACGAGGTCAAATAAAAAGGAGAAATTTTGTTTCAGGATGTGTGGTGGAGGGAGCAAGGCCAAAGGAAAGGAGATGCAGGGCACTTTGCACAGAGGGGAGGACCCCCAGTGTCAGAAGAGCCAAGTCAACTGGGAGCCGCTGGAGGCGACAAAGACCATATTTGATCTGCTGAAAGAAATATCTGGTTTGTTCAGTGTTTAATGTCTGACGGTATTGTCATGAGTGCTGCTCCATTTTCAAAGCATATTGCAGCTTTTAGCCGGCCAGTTGTTTTAGTTCGTTTCAGCACAGGAAGAAAGTCAACCTGTGTAGACGTGGAACTTGCCTGAGAAATCCAATCTTCTGCAGTGAAGATTTGGTCCTTATTCACCTTCACTTGGTGTTTTAAGGAAAAAGCATGACTTGTTTTTACAAGACCTGGGTGATGCATTTATGTCCTCTGGTAACAGAGAACTGACAGCTGGCAGCCAGACACCTCTATATTCACAAACGGTGTTCTCAATAAAACCCTCTTCCATTGACAGGATTGTCAGTGTAGGTTTAAAGTCGTGCAGGATATACAAGTAAGAGAAGCTTGTTCTGGAAACATTAATCAAATGATCTTTGAAATGTATTATCATATAACATTAACAGCCTTGGAGTTACGAATTATCAACCTCAGGTGTACTTCAAACCTATGAAAATACATTTTTACACAGTATTGAAAACAATTTAAATGAGTTCAAAGGCAGGAACGGATAAGTATAAAGAGCTGTGGTATGCTTTACTAAATAGTTTGTGGTAATTTTGAACTTGCAATTATCATTAGTTTTGATAACTGTATTGTATCAAAGGCCAATCCTAGTGACTTCTGAAAGTGTCAAAAAGCCAAAATTGCCTTTGAGAACTTTACAATCTGTTCAATATAAAGTTCAACACCCTTCATTTAGAAAAAGGAAAAACACCCAGCTCTGCAGCTACAGTGTCTTGTAGCCTCTTTCAGCTTTAGTTTTGGTTTTAGTTTGCACATTAAAATCACAGCTGCTTTCATAAAAACCTAAAAGCTGCACCAAACTGCAAACGGAGTAATTTGGAAAATTGTAAGTGAACATAATGTAGCGCCAAGTAAACAGTTGTTGTTTTCTTTTCTTTATTGGTTAGGTTTAGTCAAAATGTGTTGTTGCCGTGTCAGATTGTTTTGGTGTTTTTTCACCATCTAGTGACAAAAAGGAAGTAGTGCTGCTTTTGTAATATTCTCAGTTTATGACAAGCTAAAACATACACTGATGGTAATTTGTAAGACAAAGCTAATCCTCTTCTTGTTTTGACAGGAAACTCCATTGTTATAAACATATTTGATGCCGTTTTGAAACCTTTCATGTCCATCTTGAAAAAGTAAGTTTGGCACTAAAGTCCTCCCACAGTTCCAAACGTGTGTTGTATTCGGGTCTTTGTAAGTCTAATGATGATGTTGTGTATCCCTCTTCAGGAAGGTGAACTCTTTCCTGAACAAGGTGAACCCAACAGAAGTGCAGATGGCTGCGTACATCGACACGCTGCGGCGGAAACTGTGGCCGGAGTTCCAGCCTGCAGCACCTCATCCTCCTCGCACCGACGAGGAGAAGGACGAGACCAGGGACCGGGCGCATCACCTCATCAGTGCCAGATGTAGGCGACACCTTTCTGCACTTTAGCAGGAAATAGTCAGGTACTCTGGGCAGGTGACAATCGATCTAAAATGAACTTTTATGTTCTCTGTAGATTCAAATTACCTTGTCCTGAAGAAGACAGACATGGAGTCTGTTTTTAATCTTTTCCAGGACAGTGAAGCAAACAAAACGCTGGTTTATGTGAGTATCTCAACATCTACTACCAGTCATTATTCTTCATTTTATTTAATCTAATTTTCATGTTTAACCTGATGCAAATCTTGTTCTGATTGTTGCCTCATCTTTCATAACAGATGCTTCTGTCATTCCTAATGAGAGAATTTCTTCCCAATGAGCATTCACTAAATGTGAGCGCTGCTGCTCTACAGAAAGTGACCAACCCCACCAATCCTTGACTGTTTTTTTAATGGTACTGTTTTGCTGTTTTTAAAATATTCAGTTATTAATTTACAATCTTAAAATGCCTTAAAGCATTTGTGATCACTTGTGTAATAATGTCAAACATATCAAACATACTGTGAATGTTTCCTTTGATTTTTTATTTTGTATTGTTAAACTGCTTTTGTATATGAAATCAGAAATGTTTTTTGAGAGTCAGCTTTGAATATTGTTCTTTTTAGTGTTAACCTCAAGAGGAGAAAATAAATTATTTTTCATTTTTACAGTTTGAATTTCACGTTTCAACATAAATTAGTTCTCAAAAATATTTGGTCACTTTGAGCACTTTTGTATGGGGAGTGTTTTTTAGAAACTGTTTGATTTTGACCTGAA